>NC_080754.1:26012500-26337996 GCF_020826845.1 Diceros bicornis minor
GGGAAAGTATGTGCAAAGGCCCTGAGGCAGGAGGGATTGGGATAAATTAAAAGGACTGAAAGAAAGCCAACATGGCTAGAGCACAGAGAGCAAGGAAGAGCATGGAGGGAGTGAAGCTGAAGACTTGGATAGCAACCAGATCAGGCAGACCCTAATAGCCCATTCTAAAGATTTTTGCTTTATCTTAAGAATTTAGAGAAGTCATTTTAAGGTTTAAGTCGGGGAGGAGGTGAGGTGGGAGTGGAGAAGAGAAAGGGGTGGTAGTGACATGATTTGTGATTGGAAATCATCATTCCAGCTATGGTAAGGGGAATAGCTTAGAAAGAAACAAGAGCTGATGCCTGACTCTTGGAGTCTCAGTGAGAAATGATAATTCTTGGACAAAGATGATAAGAACATGTTCAGAGAAGAATATGGATTTGAGATTATAGGAGGTAAAATCCACAAGATACGCTGATGGATATGGAGGATGAGGGAGAGGTCAAAGACTTCCTAAGTTTCTAGCTTTCATCATTGGGTGGATGATGGTACCACTCACAAGGAGAGGGAACAGTGGATGAGAACTAGATCTTTGAGGTCAAGATCATTAATTTTGTTTTGGACTTGGGTCTGGGGTGGCTTTGAGACAGCCAAGTGGCAATGTCAAGGGTGCATTTAGATCTGCAGACTTGGCGCTGAGAGGAGAGGTCCAAGAGTTGCATACAAGGGAGTGAGATCGCCTCGGGAAGAGAGTGCTGCAGTCAGTGAAGAGAGCCTAAAAATGAGCCCTGAAGACACAATGTGAAAAGGCTGAGGAGAGGAGACCGAGCCAGAAAGGAGACTGGGAAGGAGCCACGGAGATGTGGGAGGAGATCCAGGAGAGAGTTATGTCACTGCAGCAAAGGGAAGGAGGTTGCAGTTAACAGTGTGTAAGGCTGCTGAAAGGTTGAGTAAGGTGAAGACCAAAGATATCCATTGGTTTTAGCAACATGGAAGTCACCGGTGACCAAAACAAGAAAAGTTTCAGTGGAGTGATTGGAGAAGAAGTACAATGGAGAGAGTTGGGAGGAGTGGGAAATGAAGAAACCGAGCTAGTCAAAATAACTTAAGAGAGTTTGGCTTTGAAGGGGAAGAGTGAGCTGGGACAGTAGCTACAGGGGAATGAAGAAGTAGGGGAGTTTTTCTTGTTTTTAGTGGGAGAATTTGAACATGGAAAGGGTCTACTTGAGAAAAGCAAAGGTCTAAGGAAGAGAAAAGATGGCCAACAGGATACAGTTTCTGAGAAGCAGGAGGGGATGGAATCCATAGCACAGGTGGAAGGACTGGCCTTGGGGGGAGGAAGAGGGGAGGGTGGCACAGTGAAGGGGCCTGGATTGCTGCCTGAGGACTTCAAGTTTCTTTGTAAAATAGCAAATACAAGGCTGTTTGCTAAGAGTGGAGGGACTGAATGGGTGGGGCCTGAGGGATTTGAAATTTTGAGGAACACAAATAAATTCATTTCCTGGGGCTGCTGTAACACAACAAACTTGGTGGCTTAAAACAACAGAAGTTTATCCCCTCACAGATCTGGAGGCTGGAAGTCCAGAATCAAGGTGTCAGCAGGGCCATGCTCCCTCTGAAGACCCTAGGAGAGAATCCTTCCTCGCCTCTTCCTAATTTCTGGTGGTTGCCGGTACTCCTTGGCTTGTCGACGCATCACTCCCATCTCTGCCTCCATCATCACGTGGGCTTCTTCCTTCTGGGTGTCTGTGTCTTCACATGGCCTTCTTACAAGGACACCAGTCATTGGATTTAGGGCCCAGCCTTATTCAGTACAATCTCGTTTTAGCTTGATTACATCTACAAAGACCGTTTCAAATAAAGTCTCATTCACAGGTACCAAGGTTAGGACTTCAACATGCCTTTTTGGGAACACAATTCTCCACGCTACAATGAAGAAGTTTAGAAATAGCTGTAGGGAGTGAGAGAAATGTGCTCGAATGCCCAGCCCTGTCAAGGGCTTGCAGAGATTCATGGAGAGGGTCCAGCAGCCCCAGCTGTTGCCAACCTGCTCCTCTCTGCTGACTGGCATCCAGCATCCTTGGCCTGAGCTGGGGCACTCAGCCCTCTCCCACTTCAGGGTAGATTCCCTCCCGCAGGAACAAAGACTCCTGACCTCTCTTGACCCAACCCCACTCCCGCCCCCCCCCCCCTCCCCGGCCCCGTCCCGTCTCAGTCTCAGTCTCTGCATCCCATTCGGTCCTTTTCTCTACCCAGTGATATATCAAGAACCCCTGCCGACAAAGCTGCCGAGCTGGCCCTGACAGCACCAGGGTGATAACAGAAGAGAGAGAATTCAAGCCCTCCGTGGAACACTCGCTATACTTGCGCTGTTTTGTTCAGAGCTCCAGGATGCAGAGTGCCTGGGATCTTGACAAAACAAGGAACAAACCCATCTCCCTACTGTCCCCTTTGTGGAATGTCAGGAATGGTTTAATTTTGTCCAGGCCGAGCTGGGCTGCTCACTGGAGCCCCAGCCTAGGGAGCCCTTGCGGCTTCTCCACTCGAGTCCTGGAGTCCTGGCTGGTGCAGACCTCCAGAGGCGTTTGCTTGGAGAGCCGAGGTGAGAATGTAAACACCGAGAGCCCGCTGCAAAGGGGCTGGGACCTCCTCCAGGGAGGAAGCCTTGCTCACGGCTTGGCCAGGCTCCCAAGCATCATGTACAGCAACCCTGAGTTCCAACATAGACAGCTTGGGGTGGGTCCTCGAATGACCTTCCACTTCTTGTCTGCCCATCGGAGAGGACCATTCCCTTCCAAACAACATTCCTCCGATAAAATCGGTTACACACTGTAAACGTCAACGAGCCAGGAACATTCTCCGACGCAACAGGATTCTGATAAAGCGGTCTTATTTTGCAAAACCTTCCAGCATGAAAAATCCTCCCTAGAGCAGGCAAGGAAATTCCTGGAATGCCAGGACCCTGGGCAAAGTGGCCAGGGCCCTAGGGAAGGAGCAGAAAACCCGGAGGTGAAGTTCCCACTGCGGGCAGAGGGACCTGGATTTTCAGGCATCATTTCATTCCATCAATCAGTCAACACGTATTTGATGACACTTCCCAAGTGCCAGGCCCTGATCCAGAGTCACTGGAAGGCAATGTCCTCATGTGACCACAGAGCAAGCCTGCCTTTCAAAAAGCAGTGATAACGCACTCCCCTCACACAGTCCAGGTTAGCGATGGGGTGCCGCGTCCACGCCTTCACCTCTAAGCCGACTCTCCTCACTCCTCCTTGAAGCTTCTCTCTGCCTCACTCTGTGAGGCTGGGGGTTTTCATTTTCCTCTATACCCTGTTGGGCCCTCCATTCTTGTGGCCTTTCTCTATGTCACTTTCTGTTCGCAGGGTCTCCTCCGTGCGGCTGTTTCTGAGTACTCAGTCTCTCCTTGTCTTCATGTCTCGCTTTGCGTCACTGTGTGCCTCTCGGCCCACCTGTTTCTCTACGTCTCCATCAGGCTCTCTCTTCCTCTCTTTTTATGCCTTTTTTCCAATCAACTCATGCCCGTTTTTTTTCTCCTTCTCTTTTCTGTTTCTTCTCTTTAACAAACTGTTGCACAGAACTAAATATTTTTTTTTTATTTGTGGAAGAAACTTTTACATTCCCTGGGTTTTATTTTTAAAATTGATTGAAAAATATGTGTACTTCTCTGTGGTGTCTGAATTTCTTACAAGAGCATAAGTAACTATTTAAAACTTTGTATTAAAATAAGACGTACATAGAAAAAAGTGCACCTGTAGTGTGCCATAAACGTGGCATGCAGAGCGCAGTGAATTTCACTAACAGAACATTTGTGTTGTCAGCACTCAGAAGGAAAGATGCCCATGTTCCCTCCCAGTCATTCTCCCCCACACAGGTCACCACTATCCTGACTTGTTTCAGCATAGATTGGTATTTTTTGATAAAATACCTGGTTTTGTATTTATATTGATGGAATGCTATACAATGGACTCTTTTGTGTCCAGCTTCTATTGCTCAGCATTGTGATGGTGAGAGTCATTTACATTGTTGCAGGTCGTTATAGACTCTTCATTCTCCTTGCTCAACAGTATTTATATTCCCTCCTATTGTTAATGGGCATTTGAGTAGTTTCCATTTGCAGCTATTACCAATAGTGCTGCCATTAACATTCACGTATGTGTCTTTCGATGGCATGTATTGCTATTATAATCAGGGAGAAACAGAAAACTATTTCCATTTGGAAAGATGGAGGTGGCCAAGTGGGATGTTTTATGAAGGACTCTGGAGTAGGAAGCAGAACGCACGAGTCCTTGTTCTGGCTTCTCTATTCTGTGGTTCTACAACTCTGAGTCAATCCATTAAGCTCAGTGTCTGTTTTCTCATCTGCAGAGGATGTGCAGTAATATCTGCCATTGGTAGGTGTTACTACCTCCTAAGGTCACTGTGACAATCAAATAAGACGATGGATATGGGGGAAAAAGTGTCATGCAAAAATAAGGTAGTTATTATTTTTTATTAAAAAAATTAACTAATAGCTACATTATGAGGCTCTTGATTTATCTGTTTGTAAAATCTGAGCCTGTGGCTTTCAATAGACAAAAGTTCTCCCCAATCCCTGACCCACTGTGGGCAATAAAGGAGAAACGTCACAAAATGTCCTGTCTCCAAAGGTCTTGGTTTCACATGAGCAGGTGGGAACACGTGGCCTCTGACATCTTTTGTCCCTTCCAAGTGATGTTGGCTTATAGCTGTTGGAGGCTCCTGGTCCAGATGAGCAACAAAAACCCCTGTCTGAGCTGTAGGGACCTGAAGGATAGGCCCATCCCCCACTGCCCATCAAGGGGAGGGATATGCCAGGACTGGACTCTTCTTCAGACACCAGCCCAATGTCCCGTCCACTACCCTGCACTGTCCCCCCTCGCAAGGAGAGAATCAGACAAGAGTGTGAGACAGGAAACAGGGCTACACATCTGCTGACAAGCAGGGCAAATCTAAGGCTCTGTGCTCTCTGCTAACATGAGGTTATTTGTTGGTGCAGGGAAGCTGGCACTGTCCACACACGGGTGTGGAGGGAGGCTAGGCACCCGCCACAAGCTCCCACCCCATTCTTCCTCCACACCCAACCCAAACAAACCCTGTGCTCTGTGGCTTCCGCCCTGCAGGGAGCTCCGTGCCCCTGGCAGCCCTGTGATTGGTGCTCTGGGGATGCAAAGCTACTGGGTCCCTGCACTCGTCTGGGTGGGGGGAGAAGTGTGGCCTGAATGAGAGAGAGCGATTCAGGAAGGAGGCTGCATGTGCAAGAAACTCATGAGGAGATGGAGAAATGAATGAGAGCCTTGAAAACTAGGCATTAGACTAGTGACTCTCAACCCAGGCTGGACATCAGAATTGCCAAGGGAACTTTTACAAAATGCTGGTGCCTGATTCCACCTACCTAATCAGAATCTCTGGCCAGGGGGCCTGGGAATCAGTATTCTTTAGAAGCTCCCCAGGTGATTCTAATGTGCAGCCAGGGTTGAAAACCACTGCCTTAAACTTAGTGCAGAAGGAAATAGAGACTCAGTGTAAGCTCTCAGCAGTGGAGGGACGTGATCAAAGTGGTTGCTCAAGGAGCCTTTATTGAGCACCTACTGTGTAGCAGCAAGCACTGTGCTAGGCTGTGGGTACACAGAGATGAGGAAGATAATATAATCCCTACCCTTGACTAGCCAGCCAGAAGACTAGGAGAAAAGACAGATCCATAAATAAGTATAATATAAGTTATTTTATCTAAGTATGAACCAAGTGCTCTAATAACATTGAGGATTTGCTGGAGAAAGCTTTATTACAGAGGTGACATTATAATTCTTTCCTGAAGGATGTTTAGGAGTTTACCAAGTAAAGAAAACAGAGAAGAACATTCCAAGTAGAAGAAAGAGTATCATACAGGTGCTGAGTCCTACAGAGACCCGTTGTGTTCAGCACAACATGGAGAGTATGGGAAGAAAAGGCTGGAAAGAACAGTGAAGCAAACACAAGGCCTGATTCTATTTGAGGTCTTAGCATTTGAAAAATGAGCTAGAGAGAGCAGATTAGAAGAGAGAGAAGGAGACCAGTTACACTGTAGTGATCAGACATGAAATGATGAAGGCCTGGACCGAGGAATTGATGGTGGGAACGAGGAAGAGAGCAACCCAAGAGATATTTCCAAAAAGGACAACAGAATCTGGTAACAGAACAGATGTAAGGAGAGAGAAAGAGAGAGAGAGAGGCAAAGATGGCCCCACAGTAACTAATCTGAGACAGCAGGATAACAAGACGCAGGGTAGATTCCTTGAATTGCACGTAACTCCAAGACATTCACGTGGAGATGTATGCAGAAGGCTAGCTGAAGAGCAGAAGTTGGATTGTAAAGGTGAGGAGGGAAAATATAAGGAGGGAAAGTGGAATATCCAGGTATAAACCATTATACCAGGCATTTGGCAGGGGAAGAAAGAAAAACGGGATGGCACCTGGCAGATCAGGCACAGGTGTGTGTTTGCCAGGACTGACCTGTGTGTGGGTTATGACAGGAGGGAGAAGGGAACAGAGGTGGCTGAGGAGCTAGGTCCAGGAGGTGCAAAAGCAAAGCATCCAACAAAGAAGGAGAGCTTACCATTAGGAAGGATAGGCATTTCTTTTTTTTTTTTGGTTAAGGATAAACATTTCTTAAGGGACATACAGATGTCTGGGAAAACGCATTCCCAAGGGCCTGGATCCAGGTCAAAAACCTCTAAGGCAGGGGCCAGGAAACTTTTTCCATAAAGGGCCAGCTAGTCAATATTTTAGGTTTTGTGGGCCATATGGTCTCTGTCACATCTACTCAACTCTGCCATGACGATGCAAAAGCAGCCACAGACAATATGCAAATGAATGGGCATGGCTGTGTTCCAATAAAACATTATTTTCAAAAACAGGTGGTTAAAATGCTTATTTTTATTTTATGTGAATTTCAAAAAAAAAAAAAAAAGGCCCTTGGCTTGATTTGGCCTATGGGGCTACAGTTTGCCAACGCCTGCTCTGGAGGTGAAGGCAGAGCAGCTGGGGACTCACAGAGAGAAGATAAGGTCTGGGCTGGCCTCCATGGGCACTGTGAACAGTGATCAATGAATGATCTCAGTTTATATCCAGCTCTGCTACTTACTAACTATGCCTTGCATAAATTCCTTAACTTTCCTGAGCCTCAGTTTCCTCATCTGTAAAATGGGGGAAATCACAGGACCTACCTCACTGAGTTGTTCTGAGGATCAAATAAGACGGTGAATATGAGAGTCAAGCATAATGCCTGGTTCAATACTTATTTAATTTTTAAGGATTGACCACGAATTGCAGAACCCCAGCTGCAGGAGGGAGCCATGACCATTGAGTCCAGGCAGGGCATGGAACCCTAGCATCCTAAGAGGTAGGAGTGGAAGGAAGGGCGGGGTTGAGGTTGGGGTGGGAGATAAGGGGATAGGCTGTACCAATTAGTGGCAGAGAGAACAAAATGTGCATACCCAGGTCTACAGAAATATAGACCCACAGCTGCAAACACACACACCCGTGCACACACATGCACACTCAGGTTGTACAGCCCAACTCTACCATTCTTAGTGGAATGAGGTTAAGAAGTGCTTTGTCTCTGGCTAATCAGTGTGGCCAGTGGGGAAGCGCCTCCCTGCAGTGTGGTTTATCGGACCCCAGCACGGAGCAGCCTGCCTCGCCAGCATGTAGCACATGGAGCTCTGGTCTGGGACTGCCACTGCCCATCAGAGAGCCTGGAGCTGATGGAGTCAGCTAGTCTCAGACTCAGGTCAGCCCAAAGACTTTCCACCTGTGCTTCTCAAACTAGCGAATCACCTGGGGAAGGCATCACTTAAAAATGTATGTTCCTAGGCCCCATCAAGAAAATCTGATTTAGTAGGTCTGGAAGAGCCCAGGAATCTGCATTTTAGCAAGCATCTCAGGTGATTTTTTATATCCGTGAACTGAGGACTATACTTTCAGGAATAAGGCTTTGCCCTCTCACTTCTGAAAGCAGCTGTATGATGGAATAAGGGAATCCCCAAAGCCTTTCCTGGAACTGCAGCCGTGGAGCAGGGTCCAACCCTGTCTCATGCTTCCTCCTATTGCGCATGAGGAAAGATCAGCTCTGGTTGGGCATCTTGAGGTAACATAAGTAATTCTAAAAGAGGTGTGAAGATTTTCCAGGGCACTGGGTTTATCCAGGGAAGTAAAACATCAGTCCAGAGAAGAGCTGATCCAGTGTCTTCAGTCTGTAAGAAAATCTTACAGATAATTTCTCTTCTCAGAACACTTTGGTTGAACCATCCAAGTGCAGCCTATTCCAAGCCCAGTTTCCTCTCTTTCTGGCCTTCCAAGAAGTCTGTGCCCAGTTCCTGCTTCTTCATCCTAGAACACTCTGCTTCCAGCACCTACAGACTGGGCTTCAGGCTGCTAGGGAAGCAACTGCTGTCATCTGGTTTCACAGTTTCTAAATAAAAAAAAAATGGCTTTGCACACATAGACATTCAATAAATATTTACTAAGTGAGTGACTGAACGAATGCATGATGGGTTGGATGCTTGACAGAGCACATAAAAAACATTTAAAACCATAAACTGGAATGATTTATAACTGAAGATACACCTCTACTACTGAAGGTCTTCAATCCAGTTGGGCAAAAAAAACCAACACAGATCACGAATAAAAGACAGCATATGAACCAAAACTTCAGAGTCACTCACTACACACACACACACACACACACACAATTTATCTAAATACATGCTGTTCCTTCAAATCAGCACCTTGAGAAGCCTTACAGAATTATTCCCATGACACTGTAGGTCCTCCAATTGTGCTGTGTTGGGATCTCATCTTTGGAAATTGCCTCATGAGTCACTCCACTTTATGCTCACACCTCATTTTTGACCCAAGAAGATAATTCAGCTTGTTTGGTCCCCTTATTTCCAGATTTGGTTCCAAATGATTTCTGGTGCTTCCAGAAATCAGATGAACCCTCAAAGGATAAAAACGTGCCATTCATGAGAATATTCAAAGGTTCTGAAAAGAATATTGAAGACGGAATTCCAGGCATGATTTAAGGAAGGCAGAATCACTGGATCAAATGTCTAACTTCCCACAGAAGACAGCTCTGAAGGGGCCAACCTACTCAGAGCAGATCAGGAGACCGATTCACTTGCCATCAGTAAAAAACTCAGTCCTGAGCACAGTGGCGGAGACTGACCAGGTGCTCACCAAACCCGGTTCCTCTTCTGGAGGACACAGATGGCCTGCATTTCTCAGCCAGTCTCTCAGTTACACAGACTATATATCTAGTTCTGGCTAATGGAATGGGCGAGGAGGTGATATGAACCCTTTTAGCCCTGGCCCCTAAAATCTCCATGGCAGCCTCCTTTTATTCTGTCATCTGCCAGCTGGATGCTGAGAATTCAGGGGAAGACTCTGAGGGCCTAGAAGATATTCAAGCTACTAAACAGAAGGAGCCTAGGTCCCTGAACGACAGTGTAGAGCACAGCTCCCCACCCCCTTCTGATTTGTGTCAGACTGGAACATGAGCCAGAAATAAATTTGTGAGGTGTCCAGTCACGGAGATTTGGGGGCTGTTTGTTGCAGCAGCAAGCCCACCCTGACTAACACAAACACATAAGAGTTACACAGAGTCACCCATCTGACAAGCAGCTCAATTAAAAGTTGACACTGCCATTTCGAGCAACTGCCCTTGTGGCTTTCAGTTTGGGGTTCATATTTGAAAGGAGTTTTGTTTTCTCTGTCTTCAGCCTCTTAACACATATGGTGTATGTCACATTGCACAGATCAGCATTCAGCGAGCCCTCTTGCTGGCTGTTGGGGGATGACTGCTAATCCTTTGAAATGCCATTTGCCCTCAGGGCTTCCCAAAGTGACTGTGACATAGACCACATGGCCCATATTTTAAGCCAGTCTTCACATTTGGTGAGTCCAGTTTCTTTTCATATAGTGCCTTCTCTGACAGACACAAACAGTCAGGAAAGGGCACGTGTATGCGTGCACACACAGGTGTGTTTTTTGAGAAACACAATAAAATAGGGAAAAAATCCTGGCTCTCCATTATTTTAGTGACTCTCATTTAGAGAACTCTTTTTGCCTCTTTTAGAAGGAGGCTGTGGCCACCCTCACCTCTATGAAAGGTGGTGAGCAGTCAACTGCTACCCATCCTCCACTCACCCCCAGCCCATCAGTCCAGGGAACAGGGGAAGGGCGCCAGCCTTGACGCTGTGAGATGGGCTGCAGGCCCAGGAGCACTGGGGACCCCTGATGCTGGTGGGTCTTTCTTGCCATCTGCTTTGCTTTTTACTTGAATGTGACCTTCCCCCAAGAAGAGTACCTTTTCAAGAGTCAGGAGTTTATGCCTCTCCTTGCTGCCTCAAATGGACAAACTGGCAACTATTTCTGCTTGTGAGCCTCCCCACAGGAGCCCAGGTCCATATCCCAGATGCAGGCATGCTGAGCAGTGTGTACTGAGTGCAGACTTCTGCATCCCCGTGCCTGCGGAGAAGTGCAAATGGTATGGAATAACCCACAGCCCGTGCTACAGATCACGATATCTGATCCTCTCCTCTTGGGCATCCATGTAGACATCGAGGGGATAAGACATAGCAAGAAGTGGGTTATTTGCTGTTGAGTAAGCCTTGTTTCAAAAGAACTGGAGAGTGGGGTAGGTTTTTGATGTTTAAGAAAAATCCCCCAGGATCTCAGCAGGGGAGGGAGAAGCCTGAGTGGAGTAGTATGGGGAGGCGGCCAAATGAATCTGATAAGCCGAGCGGGGGTGGGCAGAGCTGACACGGCGATCAGGCTCAACTCTAGAGGTTCTCCTCGCTCTGACTGGGCATGCGCAGAGTTCCTGCTGGGGGCTAGGCAAGGTGTCCCACCTTGTCGTGGCTGACCAGACACAGAGTAGCCTGCCGAAGCAGTAGGACTCCGCTCGGCTCTGCAACTTCAGGCTGGCAGGTGCCAAGAGTCACTACAGTTCCCATGGACTTTTTTTTTCTTTCTTTCTGGGTTGCCCACACTAAGTGACAGGGAGTCAGCAGGAGTGGTGGGAGGACACTTTTATGACACCTCCTCCACCTTTATTTTCTCCACAAAAATGTGAGTCTCATTTAATTGAGTACACACAACTCCACTTGGAGGCAGATAGGAATTAGAATTCTCATTTTACAGAGAAGGAAATCAAGGCTCAGAGAGGTTAAGAAGCCTGCCCAAGGTCACAGAGCTAGTAAGTGGGGAGTCAGGATTCAAACAGAGATTTTCTTCCTCATATCCCATGAATTTGCAACCATGCCAAACTCACTCTCAAGTGAGCCCACTGAAAGGTCAAAGATAGGAAGAAGGGAAGACCTACATCCTCTTGCTTTGGTCCTTCTGTCTCATTTGTCTTTCTTCACCTCATTCCCTTGGTTCACAAGCCTTTCCATATCCTCTGACCAACCTGATTCAAAACCTGCTTCTCCAAGAAGTCTCCTGGATTTCCTCCTTACTCAGTGTTCCCTCAGCACTTGTGAAATCAACTTGCGGCATGTCGTTTGGCTGTATGCTGTACCTCTTTGCAGTTCTGCTCCAGCCATTTCCCTGTGCAGCTCTACTGTCCTCCCCAGCTCCCCAGCCCCAAAGATGGCCAGGTCCTAATCCCCAGAACCTGTGAATAGTTACTCACATGGCAAAAGGAATTTTGCAGATGTGATTAAATTAAGGGTCTTGAGATGGGGAGATCGTGCTGGAGTATCTGGGTGGGCCCAATCTAATCACATGGGTCTTTGAAAGCAGAAGAGGGAGGCAGGAGAAGATATGATGACAGAAGCAGAGCTCGGAGTAAATGTGATTGTTGATTGCTGTCTTTGAAGATGGAAGGGGCCACCACCAAAGGATGCAGGCCGCCTCCAGAAGCTGGAAAAAGCAAGGAAAGTTTCTCCCCCAGAGCCTGCAGAAGGAGCGCAGCCCTGCCAATGCCTTGATTTGAGCCCAGCGAGACCCATTTCAGACGTCTGACCTCTAGACCTGTAAGAGGATACATTTGTGTTGTTTTAAGCCACTAAATTTGTGGTAATTTGTTACAGCAGCAACAGGAAAGTAATACATCACGATGGTGTGTTCTATTCATTCTGTTCTTATCTCCACACCGTTCTCCCACACACGCAAGCTCCCGGCACAGTTGGTACTCAGCACACGGTGGGGGCTCTGTGAACCTCAGAGGACTGGTTGGTCCCTGCCCCTGCAGAGTTTTGGGCTGGTTCCTCAGCCTCTCCTCTGCTGGCTCCGACCTCAGGAGCGGAAGCCCCCACTGACCCTCTCTCCTCTCTCCAGTGTAGGAGAACACAAACAGCAACACATGCATCGGAAAAAGTGTAGATCTGAAGCTGGATTGTTCCTGAGCCTGGATCATACTTAACTTTTACAAGGGTCTTCTGATAAAGCCCTATAAACTGCTGAGGATGGATTTTTATTACCTTCTTCAGCCTCCCCTTCTCATTCTCCTAGCATACAGAGTAGGGTATGAGCCTCTTCAGCACCCGGCCCTTGCCTGCCTTTCCAGTACTTCTCTTGCCTTGCACTGCCTCACCCCTACGCCCCTGAAACCCTGAATTACCCACCAGCCCCCCCACACCATTGATCATGCTGTCCCCTCTGTTGGGAATGCCCTGCCCCTCCTCTCTGCCTGCTAAGTGCTTGGATGCAGGTCAGATATCTCCTCTGCCAGGGAGCCCTCCCTGACCTCTGTGAGAGTGTCTTAGGGCTCCTCCGCCATCCACAGACCCTGTGTCTGCCTCTGTCACTGCTCTCACTGCTACTGAGGTCCCTTCAGCTCTCCTCACTTTCCTCCTCTGCCCATGGAGAGGATGGAGCTACCACCCAAGCTCCCTGTAGGCACGGCAGCGGTGGAGAGAACACTTCTGCCCCTACCCCGACCTGGTCATCCTGTATTTGATCCTCCCCATGGGAGGGCAGAGGCCAATCTGATTGGTCAGAGCTGGGGCCACATTTCACTGGTGGGCAGGGCCTGGATTGAAAGGTAAAGTGTGGTCACCTTATGATCTCTGCCCATTGTTACCAGGTGATGAGGCCAGCTGGTCATTCTCTCTCTTGATTCCAGCTCCTCATCCAAGGGTCTTTGGAAGTGGATTCTCAGATTCAAGAGGAAGGAAGTTAGACTCTACAGACCTGTCTCAACCTTCTGACCTCAGCTGCATTCTCCACTGCAGCTCTTGCACCCTTGTCCAGATGTTAATACATAAACCAGCACATTGTTTCCCATCCTTAAATAGACTCTCTCAGTCAGAAACCTGGAGGGGAGGATGATGGAATCCTGAACATCACACTTCCACACTGATTTATAATTGTTTGTGCAGGATACACCCTATTGTGTAGGTCAGAGGACTTGTTTAGCATGAGTCCCAGAAACATCTAAGAAAATGAACCCTGTTCTGGTTCCCAGCTCCGAGTTCAAGAATGCTCTAGAATTGGGCTGTACTGCCTCTGAAAGTTTGAGGGTGGTGGCTGAGGAGTTCTATCTGAACGGCCTGTGATCATATTTTTACATTACAAAGCTTTGAGATTGGTGAGGTGTACCTGGCTCAGATGAGGTGGTCTTCGGCACGTGTGCAGGTGCTCCAGCCATAGATGGGTGGGTGGATGGGTAGATCAGTGGGTGGGTCAGTGGGTGAGTGGATGGGTGGGCGAATGGATGGATCATTGGATGGATCAATTGATAGCATGGCCTGAAGGGAGACATTCACGATCCCAGAAGGTCTGATATGACTCTCACTCATTCATTCTCACCTAACTGTGCACTCCTTGGCTAAAACCTTTAGGCCAGGAATCTGCCCCTCTGACCATTTTAGAAAATGTTGCTAGTCTCACTGCCACACATCCTGACATTTTTGAGCAGCCTTTAGACAAGTAAACTCTGTCTAAACGATCCTGTGACATCCGTGTCTCATCTTTCCAACAACCTGTACTTACTACTGACCTTTGTCAGTATACAGGTTGTATGTGACACCTTTTATGTGCCACCTCATATCCTCTGTGCCCCACCTGTCTCTGGGGCTGAGGCCACTTGTTCCATCCCAGCCACCACTGCAGCAGCCAGTCGTGCTGGGCTCCAGGGAGAGAGTTCCCCTGGAGGGAGCACAGCCCTGCTCACACTTTGGTTTCAGCTCAGTGATACTGATTTTGGACATCTGGCCTCCAGAACTGTGAGAGAATAAATTTCTGTTGTTTCTAAGCTACTTGGTTTGTGTAATTTGTTATAGCAGCCACAAGAAACTAGTGCAGCTTCTTCTCAGAAAGGGTCCTCAGAGATCACCAACTCAGGCCTTCAGGAACACAGTCTGCCTTTCTATGACATTTCTCTTTCCCACATGTCTATTGTTAACGTAGTTTGCTTTCTTTAAGTTGTTTCTAATGATGTTCAGAAGTCTGGTATTTAACCAAAACAGTGCATAAACAGTACTAATAAACTAGATCTCTTTGTGAATAGTAATCATAACTAGATCTCATTTTCTAAGAGAGAATGCTAAGGTCCAACTGGCCCCTCATCATGACTGTCCCACCCCCCTACTTGCTTTAAGCCCATTCCATCCAACAGGTCAGTGTTTCTCCAAATGGGGTCCAAGGATCTCCTGTGTTGAATTACCTGAGGTACTTGTCTTGTTAAAAACGTGAAGCCCAGGACTCTCTCTCAAACTTACTGAATAAATAATCTTTGGGTGAGGTGTAGAAATCTGCACTTTTAATAAGCCTCTCAGGTGACTCTTAGCACCTTGACTTTTGAGAACCTCTACTACAGAAGAAAGAGGTCAGAGTTGACCCAATAGCACTTCCCTCTGTGACTCAGTGGTGAAACCACTGACTCTGGGCCAGATGCTGAACTTTTCTGGGGGAAGCCACTACCATGGCTCCCAGGACCGGACGCTGGTGATGAATGCCACACTGCACTCACAGAGGAACTAAAATGATCCTGTCCCCTCATGCGTTCATACCACAAAACAGCTGCAAAGGTGTTCAGAGAGCTGGGGACCACAAATGCTTTTGAGAATGTGAGTCACCATTAGGTAATTCATGGTAATTTAAGTTTTTAATTAAAAAGACCTGCACTAAACAATAGCAGCTTACAAATGCATGTACCCTTTGATCCTGCAATTCCACTTCTGGGAATTTATCCTATAGATATACTGTATGCTTATACATATGTACAAGATTATGCACTGCAGAACTGACTGTAATAGCAAAAGATTGGAAACCATCCAAAGGCCATCATCGTGGAACTGATGAAATAAATTATAGCACATTCATACAATGAAAAATAATGAGGAAACTGTGTATGTATTGATATGGAAATATCTCCAAGTGAAGAGGAAAAGCAAGGTGCAGAACACATGTCTAATATGCTACCTTTTGTATATAAAAAGGGAGTAATAAGAATCCACATTCCTATTTACTTGTATTTCATAAAGAAATTCTGAAAGTATATATGAGAACAGTGGTTGCCTCTGGGGGAGGAGATGGGAACTGAATAGATGGGGAAGAAGGGTGGGAGGGAGAATTTTCACTATATATATGATTATACTTTGAGGTTGGAACCATGTGAGTGTATTATTTATTCAAAAAATAAATAATAAAATAAAACTTAAAATAACCATTTATTGTGGCCCTTAGAACAAGCAATCTGGTCTGGTTCTCCATACCCGCAAGTCTTGGTGTCCACTGGAGCTCTTCAGACCAGGAGCATGTTTCAGTGGTTACCATAGTTAGATGTGGTGCTACGACCAGAATGCAGATTTCCATTGTCCAAAACGGCGGTGGGCGGACAGGTCTTTGAGTTTCTTACCGAGGAGAACCAGCTCTACAAAGGTTCTGGGATTTGGGTCCACTCTACACTGGACAGCTCCAAGAGAGGAGGGTTCCAGGGCTGCCTAGTACTGAGTAGTCAGTACTCTAGTACTGAGGCATCAGCTGTTCCCGACTCACAAGGGAGGAATGGTGGTAGCGATCCCGAGTGGCGAAGTCTGCGTTCTCCTGGGTGAGCTGAGTCATCTCCATGTCAACCCTAGCCAGGGACGGCGCCAAAATGATCTGTTCTTGGGGGGGTTGCAAACTCCTTAGGCGAGAGAAACACAGAGGATGGTCAGAAAGAAAGACCAAGTGCTAAACAGTGGAGATAAGTCTCCTCTGGGATAGAGAAACTATCTGCAAAAACATCATTGTGCTTATTATTTTGTGCTTATTATTTAACATGTATTTAAATAACATAACTGTTGAAAGCTATTTGTACAACATTTTATGAACCCAAGGTATGAGAGACAAGTACCAAATAAGAAGAGAGAGATATTTGCCTTTCTTTAGTAGAAACGTATAAAATTGTTTGGAAGATAACCTTCCAAATGCTGTCATGTTGGGGCTCTATAGCTTTTCTTTGCTTTTTTGTCGAATGAAATAATGGAATGGAGAGGCTGGAAAATTGAGAAGAGTAGAAAGAAAAACCTTCTTTTTGGTTCATTGGAAAGAAAGTTGAATGAGGAATGATTCCCAGAGCTAAGTTTACATAGCAAGCAGCTACGGGGTAAATGGCCTGAAGACAAAGAGCAAGTCCCAATATGGATTCCATTGTCACCGAAGTGTCTATATATAGTTGGAGTTGGAATAAACTGGTAAAGAAAAATGTTAGGGATATATGAGGAAAGCGCTAGAGGCAGAAGGAGTAAAGAAAGATCAGACTGGCAGTCAGGGTATCTACAGCAGATAGATCCAGTCCCAGCTCTGCCACTGATCAGCCTAATGGCCTCGGACAAACCTCCTCACCTCCTTGTGCCTCTATTTGCTCATCTTTCCAGGGCCCTTCCAGTTCCTACAGTCTAGGTTAGGTCCTTAAGTCATACCTTAGGCATGGATTTTTTCTTAAAAATTTTACTCTAAAAGAATCATCTACCTTATGAGTAGTAATGTTCAATTGTTTAAAGCAGGAATATATTTGATAGCTGTAAAAAAAAGGTAGAAACTAACATTATAAATCTGTGCAACTTAAGCAGAAAGCTTCAACTGACTGGCAAAATGTGCTGTTACAGAAGTTCAGATCACATGACTAAGGCCTCGCAGCCACTTGATGACAACACTTCTAAATTAGATAGGTTGAGGTTTTCTGAGAAATGAATTAACTTCTATAAAGGTTGAATCTTCAAGAAGTAAGGTTAGGAAGTGACAAAAATGCCATACCAGTCAACATATAAGTGTCTTTGCCAATGCATTTTTTTCATTAATGCTTTTTTTTTTCTTTTTTTTATGGTGAAACCATTCCATTCTTCTGAGTTCAGGGAAATAATACACTTCACTTTCTAGTCTAGAATGGCCTAAGAATTATCACCTGGACAGTTGCAAGGACTTCAGGAAAGAAAGCCTTCTCAAGGTCAGGCTTAATTTCACATAATTCTGGGAACTGCAGGTGTAACAGAGGAAGTAACAGGCAAATTCTGTCGCCCAAACACGCTCTACAGTATTATTCTTTGGTTTTGAAGAGAATCTGGGGCTACAGTTGTGAAAAAAAGTCAAAACTACAAAATAGAAAACACAGCTACCAATTTCTACTTTAAAATGAATCACCATTTCTTGGTCCTTTAACCCTCTGAATAACTACCACAAAATATCACTCAGTAGCCATGGTGAGTCAGCAAGGTGAGGCTCGCAAGTCTGATGTTGAGACTTAGCTGAGGCCTCCACCACCCACTTCACAAGCCCACAGTGCTATGAATAGTGGGGACTGGATTCTATTCCAACCAAAGTACTGCCCTTTTCTAAGAATAATCTTCTCCTAATACATTCTTCTTTCTACATAGCACTACCGTGATCTCAGGGGTGAAATTCCGGGAATTCAGAGTGCGTCATAAGGAGGAGTGACCTCCCATGGCCATCTGTAGGCTTTAAAACCAGAAACGCCTAAAAATATTCCTGTCAATCAGATAAGGCAGAAAACTCTTAACCACATAGCACTTGCAGCTCCAGAATCTGTAGGCAGCTTCTACACAGAATCTATTCCACTGAAACTCGACTTTTCCTCAGGACTAGGTGGTAGGGGAAAAGAGACCAGGGCAGGTGTGTTGCGACCTGAGTCACCCAACCTGGTGCCTCAGACTGGAAGAGAGGCAGAGAGGTGACCCCACCCTCCTACAGCTCCACACAGGATGTTTAGCCCAGCTTCCAAGCAGATGACAAGGAGTTCTCCCCCAACATACCACCCTCCTCTCAGTCCTCTCCCTGTCCGTTTCCATAGCCCCTGCTCCTTTTTTTCATCATCCCAGGCTCTAGCACCAAGGTTCCATTTCTTGTGCCAACTTGTACAGACTAGTGCTTATAAAGAGTTGTCTTAAAAAAGATTCTTGGGAGGGAGGAATGGGGAGTTATTGTTTAATGGGTATAGAGTTTCTGTTTTGCAAGTTGAAGAGTTCTGGAGATGGAAGGTGGTGATAGTTGAACAACAATATGAATGTACTTAATACCACTGAACTGTACACTTAAAAATGGTTAAGATGGTAAATTTTGTGTTATGTGTACTTTACCATAATAAAAAAATGGGAAAAAAAGGGATTCTGAACTTACATCTGGGATCAACGGAAAGGGTCCCATAATCCATGAGCAATGCCTGGGCATGGGAGGTGGAAAGATTGGCAAGTGCAACCCAGACATCTAGAGGTTCAAAAACAAACCAACAAAATGAAACCAAATAAACACTTCGTTGGGTTCTGCCTGGATTTTCCCAGCCCGCAGGGTTGGCTCCTCACAGATACTGAAAGGAGAGGGAAGTAACTTCCCCGAGTCCTGAGGCCTTCAAAAGTGAGGAAGCGTTGGCACTGGAAGGGTGGTGGAGGAAGAAAGAGATTAGGGCGCTCACGAAATCTCACCTTCCCTATGAGGCCTTCTCCTGTTTCTCAGGAAAGTTTGTTTTTCCCTTTCCTGGCATATTTGAACACGGAGGTCCCATAGAAATCCTCCAGGATCTCTCCTCTATTTTTGGACTTGGCCTCTGCACTTTCACCAATACAGTCATGTCAACTACCTCTGACTTGAAATGGAAGAATCGGAGTCCTTTGGGCCTTAATCTTGTGTATGATTATGTATTGATGCTAGTGTGTCTTAGACTGTGAACTCACTGAGAGTACCTCTCTTATCACCCAGCAGTCAGATTCTAAACAAAGCTTCTGCTGATGATTCCTGAGGATAAGAAGGGAAGAGGACATGGGCCAGGGGAAGCCTCTGAAGAGCTGAGGCTGGGGGGCTGGGTAGTGGAGGGCAGTGAGGAGCAGTGTCTGAGTCTCCTCGAGGTTCTCAACTGTCAGGTTCCTATACAATTCACCAAGCCCAGGTAGGAATGGGACACCCCTTAGCACCTCCCAGGGCCCCGGGACACTCAACTGCCCTGGTCTTGGCCCCAGATCAGCACCGACCTGCAGGAAGGGATCAGGAGAGACTTCATCCATCTGAAAAAGCTGAAGTTGGAGGCTGATCCTGCAGGGAAGACATATACATAAATATTGACGAGGGCTCTAGGTATGCATTTAGAATCCTGGTTTTAATAGGGTGGATATACACCCCCTGACATACACACAGAATTAGCACAAATGGGTTTTTTTTTTTTCCTTTTTCAGTTTAACCAAACAACATTCATTGTAATACCCCCGACAACGACCTGCTAAGGACTTCATACTCATATGTAGTTTCCAAAAATTTATTTCTAAACTCCAAAATCCCAGAAACTGAATACAGTGCTATAGAGAAAAAAGCAGAGGACTTGCTAACTTCAGTTTTAGGAATTAAAAAAAAATTTTAATAACATTTTTTTCTTAGATTCATACTAATATGTGTTAAATACATGCTATAAAATCCCCTACTCGACCAGACACTCTTTGAGGACAGGAAATGCGTCTTTTCCATCCTTCTGACACTCACAGAACAACACGCACAGGATTTGGCACTTAGGAAGTTTTCAACAGGTGGTAAGTGAATCACAGAGCTCAACATGTAGAAAGGTTAGAGCTGAAGTCTGAAGTGAGATTGTGGTGATCCTGGCCAAATAGCCTGACATCTGACACACAATCAGAATAGGGTTTATCAACTTTTCTTTTTTTTAAATCCATCTCCTTTGGTGTGGGTTTTTAAAAATCTCATGTAATAAATTATATATAAATTTAGGAAACTTAATTAAATGTAATTTTATAAAATGCTTTTCCAAATTATATATACTCTCTCTACCAGATATATGTGTGTATATATATATAAATGGCTGGTTGAAAATTGGTTAATTAGATAATGTTCAATATATGATCAGGAAGTTAGCATTATTTTCAGAGGTTTATGTTAGAATCTTGGCTAACATCAATTGTATGCAGCTGATAACATGTATTTACTCAGTCTCATTTAGGATTCTTACGGTTGAAAGGAGGATAAATTTTAGATTTGCATTAAAATCTGCAATTGCAAAGAGAAGATTCCTAATATATTTTGAGATTGGCAGAAGGAAGAAAATAAACACAAACATTAACTGACACTACTTATTCGTGATCATTTAGATTCTAAATCAGCCAGCCCTGGTGGTCTAGTGGTTAAGATTCAGCGCTCTCACCACTGCGATCCAGGTTCATTTCCCGGGCAGAGAACCACACCACCGTCTGCTGGTTGCCACACTGTGGCAGCTGCATGTTGCTGAAATGCTGAAAGCTATGCCACCAGGATTTCAAATACCAGCAGGGTCACTCATGGTAGACAGATTTCAGCAGAGCCTCCAGACAAGACAGACTAGGAAGAAGGACCTGGCCACCCACTTCCAAAAAATTGCCATGAAAACCCTATGAAGAGCAGTGCAGCATTGTCTGATAGAGTGCCGGAAGGTGAGAGGATGATGCAAAAGGCAGGGGAGGGTTCTGCTCTGCTGGACACAGGGTCGCTAGGAGTTGGAATTGACTGGAGGGCACTAACAACAACAAAGATTCTAAATTATCTAAATTTTAGATGAAGTTTGACTTGAAATTTAATTTCATACTTTCCTGTGAATAGATTTCTGGGAAATACTAAAATTTCTTAAGATCAAACTAACTTCTAAGAAATTCAGAAGCAATTACTGAAGTAATCACTATGTTAATTAAAATATATTCTATCCATTAAATTAGTTGATATGAAGACCTCTTCTTAGCATGACTTTTTCTAAAGCACTATTTTTAATGTACATGTGACAAAGTGAAGTGCATTTCTTTCAAAAATATACATTGGACTCTTCTAATTCTGAAGAATTGTTTTTTTCAGTTTGCCTGGATTGTTAGGGTCTATCTGATTTAGTTAGGACTTGAAAGCAATTGCTTTATTTTAAATTGGGGCATCATAGAATTTTGTTGTAAAGGGCTCTCAAATGTACTTTTTAAAGAGCTTTCTTAGTGGGGAATAATTGACGTACAATAACAGAGTATTGACTATGTTTTCTTACTTTCTGTATTCTTGATGCTCTAGCATTTGGGACCTTGATTTTGGAGGTGTTAATTCCTAGAGATAGCAAATAACTCCCTGTGAGCAAACCCTTGATATACAAACCAGCCAATCCAGAGCCCACACTCCCAGCCACTTCCTTTATCAAACTCTCATACACCAAGCCAATACTCCCCTGCCTAAATCACCCCAGGGCTTGGTACTGGACAACTAGAGACCACCCCTATAGTGCAGAGCCTGCCAAATGATTCAAACTATCCAATTCTAAGCTTACTCAGGGTACCTGCCCTCTCTCGCCCACTCCTTCCCATTAAAACCCCAATAAAGGCTCTGGGCCATGTTCCTCCCTCTTCCTCTCTGCCTCCTGACCAACTCTGGTCCTTCCCCATGTGGCCCTGCATGGCGTGCTGTGCCTCCTGTTTCTAGGGATCTGTGAGTATCAACTTATTCCGTCGTGACAGTCATTTTGTGTCTGTATGTCTTACCATACCTGATTAAAACAAATCCTGAGCATATTTTTAAAACAAACTGCATGCATGTAAAGTGTGCAATTTGGTAAGTGTTGACACACGTATACACTGTGAAACCATCACAACAAGCACGATAATGAACATATCCATCACCTCCAAAAGGTCCCTCAAGCCACTTCATGAGATCTTGCTCCCACGCATCCACATCTCCACTCCCCGTCCAAAGGCAACCACTGATCTGCTGTCATTATAGATTAGTTCACATTTTCAATTATTATATATATGTATGAAATAATACAATATGTACTCTTCTTGTTTGGTTTCTTTCACTCAGCATAATAATTTTTAACTTATCACAGTCTACCTTTAAGCGATATGATAGTACTTCACCTACAGTATCAGAAACTTCCAACAGTATATTTCCATTTCTTCTCTCCTGGCCCCTGTGCTATTGCTAGCATCCATTTTACTTCCATGTGTCTTATAAACCTCATAATAAGTTGTTATTATGTTTTATGTGTTATAATTTATGTGCATCATATTTTTCCTCCTAGACTGTAAGCTACTTGAAAATGGAATTCACATCTGAGTCAGTGTTGGCATTTAACAGGTGTTCACAACACATTTTTTCAATGAATGCGAAAAGAGAAGAAGGGAGGTGGTGGCAAAATGGCTCTGCTGCTCACCAAGGTGAAGCCCTGGACTGGTCCGACCAATGTAGAAATACACGATGGCAGCAACACCCATGTTAACCAGGGTATAGACCCACTGGATCACAAACATGATGAGAAGGGACCCGACAGCCTGCGGAAACAGAGTAGGAAGGGCAAGTCACCTAATGGTATGGCACACGTTAAGCAAGCCATGAGGCTAGGGCCTTAAGAAACAATAGTTCCTCTCATCAACCTCTGATCACTATAAACGTCTGAATAACTGAAGTTCACTCATAACTCAAAAAACCTCACTTAAGCAAGTATTGGCAAGACACCTCCTGAAAGTACCCTCTAGCCAAAACTATCAATAAACAGATATTCTATACCAGTTCCTTGTCCTACTTCTCCCTACAAGAAAAAAATTAGAGTGAAATTATGCTAATTTGGTGTACCTAGAAATTTAATGACCCAGAGGTTATCAGAGATGATTACTTAATTTAAAAGTAAACCATTGATTAAAATAAGTGGTTCATTAAATGTAATCTTGCCATATGTCGTCTCATCTAAATTCTAATATAACAGGCAATTAAAGCACATTGCTCCTAATTAAGACTCTCCTCTTTCCTCCCTCACTCGCACCCCAATTTCACACATCTACACCCGAATTATGCCTCAAGGACAAGTTACTCACCCCCAACAGGGAGACCCAGGGGTTGCATAGGCGGGTGTAGAAAGAAGTTGGTCTCCTCTGGACATCTTGTTCCTGGAACTTGGACTTCAGGAAGAAATCTAAAATATAAATGAGCCAAATCCTTGGTTATAAATTTGTTACTGAACTCTCTTCTATTTTTATGAGCAAATACCCATGTGCTCCTCTTCTCTAATTTTGTAACTCAGCCTAAAAGATAACTTCCATTCACCTTAACCGTTAACTCCCTTGGCCACACTTGAGGCTTGTCTTTACCAGTAATCTTACACCTCCTAAATCATGATTTCAACTAATCTACTCTCAGCCCATCACCTCATTTTTTTTTTTCTCATGTGCTCTGCTCTCCCCTCCTCCAACTATTCTAGACTACAGAGGGACCTAGTATGTTTTTGCTTTCTATCACCTACTTCTTGTTTTCACTTTCTCTTACCTAGCTTAGATGCGTTACATGGTCCAAGACTATCAGTGTTCCCTGCATATATCATCTGCTTCCGCACTTCAGCATTCCTCAGTGGTTTTACACCTAGTCGACTCATTCTCCTCCTCTCTGATGTAACAAATCTACAACCTCTCCTCTCAAAAGAGAGCTTTCATATCCTCTCATCACCAAATCTACCAACCTACAACTACACCAGATCTACAACTTGCATCTGTACCCTCTCTTTTGCCTTCCCTCCTTTACAGTGGATGAACCATCCCAGCTCCTATCTAAGGCCCTTCCCTCCACTTGTGCCCTGCTCAAGGACCTTGCTTTTGCATCATCAATTTTTCCATCCTCTACTGAATCATCCCTATCAAATACAAGTACATTGTAATTTCTTCCACCTAAATAAATAACTTCTTTTCACCCCCCAGTTTTCTGCCCTGTTTGTTTGTCTCCCTTATAGCAAAATTCCTGAAGAGCATTGCCTATACAGTCTCTACCTTCCATTATTTCCTCAACCCGCTTATAAGATTGTATATACCATTTCACTAAAACTACTCTTTCTAAGGTTGCCAATAACTTGAGTCTTTCAAATTCAGTGGTCAACTCCCAGTTCTCATCCTATTTGACCTTGCAGACAGCATCCGATACAAGTGATCACTTCCTTCTTATTGAAGCACTTTCTTCTCTTGGTTCCTAGGATGCTTCACTCTCCCGATTTTCCTCCTATCTTACTGCCCACTTCTTTTCAGTCCCTTCTGCTGGCTTGCCTCCTCCTTCCAACCCCAAAATATTGGAGTATCCCAGCACTCAGTCCTCAGCACTCTTTTTTTCCATATATACTCACTCCTAGGAGATCTCATATAGTCCCATGGCTTTAAATACTATCCATACACTAATGATTCCAAGTATATATCATCCTCGACCTCTCTCTTGAACTGAAGTTTTGAATATCTAGTTGTCTTCTCAACATCTCCCTTTAGATGGCTAATACGTACCTCAAACCTTAACATGGCTAAAGCCAAAATCTATTCTCCCCAATATTTTCATTTGAGTAAATGACACCACCCCACCATTCACTCAAATATCTAAAATTCATCTTTGACTCCTCTCTTTCTCATACCTACATTTATTCCATTGGTAAATCCTCTTGATTCTACCATCAAAATATATTCTGAATATGACCACTCCTTACCACCTCCACTGCTCCCATCCTAGTCCAAGTCACTTTCATCTTTCATCTGATTTACTGCGGTACACTCCTGCAATAGAGACCACAGCTAGAGTACATTTCCCAGGATCTCTTGCAGTTAGGTGTGGCCATGTGACTGAGTTCTCACCAACGGAATGTGAACAGAAGTGGTGAGTGCCACTTCGGCACCAAGGTCTTTGAGAGAGTAGGTGTGCCTCTTCTCTGTGCCTGAACCCTGAGCATGGCAACTCAGTCTTGACTTTGCACATGACAAGGTCCTAGGGGATGGGGAAGTCATAAAAATGGAAGGTGCCTGGGTCCCTGAATCAACGTATGGAGGAGAGCCTCCCACTGATTTGGAACACCCTTCCTAGACTGTTAGTACAAATAAGAAATAAATTTCTATTGTGTTCGAGCCACTACATTTCTGATTATCTGTTATAGCAGTTGAGCTATCCTAATTAATATACCTCCAAACTGGCCTCAGTTTCCTCTCTTACCTCTATACAACCCATTCCTCACAAATCTAGTGATCTTCTTAAAGCATGAATCTGATCAAAGCACAGCCCAAGCTAGAACCTTCCGTGGCCTTCTATCCCACTCACCATAGCCTGCATGGCCCTACACAACACTGACCTCCACTTTCCTCACTGTACTCATCTCCTGCCTCTCTCCCCCAGCCCACTCCTCTCCAGTCACTGCTAGACTTCTGCTGTTCTTGGAATCTGCCAATCCAATTCCCACCTGCACCTTTATACATGCGATTTCCTTTGCCTTGAACTCTCTCCCAACATGTCTGGATGGCTCACTACTTTATACAACTCAGTTCTCCATTAAAATATCCTCTTCTCAGAGAGATCTTTTGTAACAAACCTATCTGAAACAGTAGCCTCTCTCCCCACACTAGTCTCTCTCTCTATCCCATTCCCCTACCTTATTATTCTTCACTGTGCTTATCATGTACTGACATTACAGTATACATTTGTTTGCTTGTTTATTATGTGTCTCCCCTACTAGAACGTAAGCTCAGTGATAGCAGAGACCATCTATGTCTGTTCAGCATGTTGCCCCAGCACCTTGAACAGTGCTTGGAATGTTACAAATGTTCCATACATGTGATTAAGTGAATTAACGGACCCTCCTAGCCCCCAAGAAGTCTTCACCTTCTCAACATCTGTCTGCCTTCATCATGTGTCTCCAACTATTATACTTATCTTTTATTCCTCCATACCTTGAGGGCAAAGACCGTCTTTAATATCTCTAAACGCCAAATCTAGGCATTTAGAAGTTTACGTATAGGAAGTATTCAATAAATGTCTCCTTAGTAATTGTGGATTAAAATAAACCTTGCCAAGGTTTATGATTGATTTGAATTGATGGCTGTATTACTTTTTTTTAAAAGAAGGAATACTGTTATGATTGTCATTAATTAAATTGTATAATTTTAACAAGCCCAATGCATGATTCATTTTTTCAGTCACAGATTTAGTGAAATACAGTTGCCCCCTTGGTAATTAAGGAATACTATTGGTTAAGGACTTAGATTTTTACCTCTCTGAGATTTGTCAAATGTTAAGTTCACCCTTTCACACTCAATCTTGACCTTGCACAGCCTCAGTTACACTGTACCTAAGGGAATGGGGTGTGCGTATGTGTATGTGCATGTTTTCTGAGGAACTCAGGGGGACGCAGTAGGAAGGGGAGTGTCCTCCAGGCAAGCACAATGCAGTTTTATACGCCAGATGTAAGAGAGAATTCATGCAAGGATGCTCGATGACTTGAAGAGGTATGACAATACAGGCAGACAATTATTCAGAATTCTAAATAGAATTCTAAATTTGGAATTCTGGTTCCAAAACCCTTCCAAAGTGACTGAAGACTTTTTTTTCTCTTTTCTAGGATTTTGATGGAAGAAGCAAGTTTTACAGACTGGCGGTGAAAGGGGACAGTTTCTCATGTGAGAAGTACTAGAGTGATAACCAGGAAAGCAACTTTATCAAGCTTTAATCACAAAACAAACAGACAGGTAAATAAAGCCACACATCTGACATGTTAAAAATATCAAATATAATAAACATAATGCATAATCTTAAATTGTCTTTTAAAATCTAGAAATTAGAAAATATAGAAATTACTTAAAAAGTATTAAATCATCTCTGAAAATGCATACCATATCTTTATCAGAATAAACAAACATAGTTCTAATTAGAATGCACAAACCAAGAACGTGCATTGATTCAGTCCACATAGGATCATGTTTCAAGTCCACGTGGTATTTTATCACGTTAATACTATAATTTGCTTAACCACTTTCCAAACGGTGCACATTTAAGTTATTTCTAATTTGGCATTAGCACAAACAATGCAGCTATGACAATCTTGTACATATTTTATGGTTTGTTGTTTGGTTTAGGGTTGTTTCCTTGATATACAGTTCCTCCAAAAAGATTTACTAAGTCAGGGCAATTAAACAGTTTCATATTTCTTGCTACCTCCTGAAAGATCATTCTCCAGAAAGAATGAACCAGAGGGACTTTCAGCTATGGCAATGTGAAGAGGTTGGTGAATCCTCTCTACAAGAAATAAGTAAACAACTTGACAAAATACTCAAAAACAATCACTCAGGGCTCTAGAAACTTATCAGATGGAGACAACAAGTTGAGAAGTGTTTATTTTTCAAAAACTGCTGGAGCTGAGGGTAAGAACAGTGAGAGTCTGTGGCCTTCTTGCCTGGGCTGCTCCCATCCCCACCCCAGTTCTCACCAGCATGGAGCTGGTCAGAAACCAGCAGTTTTTCTGCTAGAGAAGGCAAACTTGATTTGGAGCAGGGGGCAAAAACCTGTGTCTTTAAAAGCTAAATGTGGTGATCAGAGTAGAAAATTGAACAGGGAAAATCCTCAGCTTTGCTAGCCTGAGGTTGCAGACCAAACTAGGGTGAGCAGTGAACCAGCCAGAAATTTAATGGGAAGATTCTAGAAATGAGAGAGCTACAGAAGGACCAAGGCTCCCCACATTTCCCTGGCTGACTGGAAAACTATGTCCAAGCCTGGGGAGACCCAAGAGAAACTGCAAAAAAGTAAAAGCCAGGAGAGACTGGAGAACTGGCTGCAATTTTGAATGTGCTTCCCAACCCCCACACACAGATCCACTGGCAGAAGGTGGAAGCCTTATGGGCCATGCAGACACAGGGGCAATCCCTCTGGCAAGCCAGGCTAAAAATTAAAAATAAGAATAAAAAACTGAGTAAAGGCATCAGAAGCCACACATCCCAGGGAAGGACAGATTCCACAGTTCAAATCCAGGCAATTTACTAAAACAAACAAACAAAACTCAGAAACATACGTCAGAATCAGGAGTTGCCACAACATATTATCTTAATTGTCCGGTTTTCAACTGAAAATTATAAGACATGCAAAGAAACAGGAAACTGTGACCCATGTTCAGGAAAAAAAGCAATCAAAGGAAACTGACTCTGAGTGGGCCCACATGTTGGGTATAGCAAACAAAAACTTCAAAGCAGCTAGTATAATAAATATGTACAAAGAATTAAATAAAAATACAATGTCAGTGACTTATGGAAAATATGATGACAATGACTTTCAAGATAGGGAATATCAATAGAGACATATAAACCATAAAAAAGATCCAAATGAAAATTATACAATTAAAAAGTACAGTAACAGAAATAAAAAATTTACTAGATGGGCTCAACAGCAGATTTAAGATGGCAGAAGAGAAAATCAGTGAACTTGAACACAGATCAATAGAAATTATCCAAACTGAAGAACAGAGTGGAAAAGATGGAATATAAAGGAACTGAGTCTCAGAGACTTGGGGCACAATGTCAAGTGTACCAATTAATGTGTAATGGGGTCCCATAGGGATGGGGGAGAAAGAAAGGGGCAGAAAATATATCTGAAGAAATAATGGCCAAAAACCTCTCAAATTTGATGAAAAACTTTTATCAACAGATCCGGAAGGAATGAATCCATTGACATTGCTTCCAGCAATGTGTACCTATACCTGATTACCACAGATCTACTATTTTTTATTTAAACTTTTGACAGCTTAATAGATAAGCAATGATATCTTAAAGATGGTTTAATTTTACTATTTTTATTTTTTAAATTTAATTTTTTAATTAATCAATACCATGGCCTAGTTTGCGTAGTGGTTAAGAGCACAGGTTCTAAAGTGAGGTGGACCTGGGTTCACATTTCTGGTTGTCTCATATCGTGAGCAAGTGTTTACCTTCTGTAAGCCTCTGTACAAAGATAATAACAACGCCTAACTCTGAGCTTATATGAGATAATCCATGTTAAGTGCTTATCTCAGCACCAGGAACATGGGATATGCTCGATAAACACTAGCTATTTTTAGCTACTAACAATATTTAACACTTAACAATAAAAGTTAGTTTGTTGAATGGACAGTGAATGAGTCTGGGCATTGATTTTTCAAATCTAAATTGCATATTCGTCTCTTCTGACCTCTCTTTAGTAGAATCTGGATTTTGACCTTCCTGTTTTTAAAAATAATATGCTTTGGAAGGTATGCTTTTATCAGTTGTGTTTGTCAGAATAATTGTTTCCTTCTGTGACACTGTGTTGTGCAAATGTTTTTTATTTCTATTTAATCAGATCCTTTTTGTCTTTGATGATGTCTTCAATAGTCAGAAATATCTCTCTTGCACAGCTGTCATAAATGAGGAATCTGTGGCTATATAAGGTATAAAATACAGCCCCAGCTTAATTTTTTTGATCCATTTGCTCTCAACAATATTTATTCAATAGTGCTTTGATTCTTATTATTTTATGGCATCTGGTTTGTCAAAGATTAGGTTCTTATAATAGTTTAACTCTTTCTATTCTACTTCACTGATCAATGTTTCAATTTTTTTAGCCAATATTTGTTCAATTGTTCATCAATTTAACCAGCCTTTCCATTGTTCATCAATTTAACTAGCCTTTGTTTGCTGTGTGCCACATACTGTGTGGCAATACTGTGATGAATACAAGGTGGAAAGAAATGGTTTGTGACTAAAGGAAGCTCATAGTCTAGGGGCAAAGGAATGAAGCTAAAATTTCTTCTTAAGACAGACAGACGAGCAGGCCTAAAGACAAATGTGCAAACAAATGTGATTGAAATATATAAAACAAAGTGATAATGGTTTATACTACTAGTGCGAATCAAATGTTACGCTTGTAGAGGAGGGGAAATCAGGGAATCCTTCTAAGAGGGGGATGAAAATGGGTCTGAAAAGTCAGATGGATTATAAACTATAAATCAGAGTTTTCCAGATGGAGAAGGGGGAGGTGAAGAAATTTGAGAAGGCAGAACAGCGTATGCAAAGGCAGGAGGGAATAAAGAACATGACATGTATAGAGCACTAGTCTGGGTGTAGCTGGAACGTACCGTGCACGGGCTGTCGTGTGAAAAGTGGCTAGGAAGGTAAGTCAGGGCAGGACTATAAAGAACCTTGCAAATCACACCAAGGATCTTGGACTTTAGATGGAAGATATTAGATTCCAGTGAAGGTTTTTAAGCAAGAGATACATGATGAGAGTTTTATTTTAGAAAGATCATTCAGTGGACAATGAGAAGGAGAAACAGGAGGTGAAAGAATCTGGAGGCAGGAGACTAGTTTGGAGACTTAAGAGTCTGGGTGTTAGATGATGAGCTAAAAATAATAAGTGATAAATATTGTTAGTAGCTAAAAATAGCTAGTGTCTATCAAGCATGTCCCATGTTCCTGGCACCAAGGTAAAGGCAGTAAGGATGGAGGAGAGGGAGTGGTCACTAGCTATGACATTTCTAAGATTGGGCAACCAGGTAGCAACCACTTCATGGGCTAAACATTGCAAACTGACCACTCGTCTCTCCTGAAAACCCACTGAGAAGACAGAAATGGAATTAAATAGGCATAAACCCACAAACACAAGGAGAATGAGAGAAGGGATAAAAATAAGTCTCAGAAGATGGAAAGGTGACAGAGGAGTGGTAAAAGACTGAGCAGAGCACAGGAGGATGAACTCCAGGGCCTACAGAGAGGGTGCTGGCAAGAAGCAGACCAATGTACCCTGGCAGACCCCAGCAAGTTCCGGACCAGGAAGTACCATGCCCCTAGGCAGTGGTAAGGTGCAGGGGGTTGGTTGCAAGATGGTATATGAAACAGCTGGACACCAAGATCCTTTCCTCTGCTCATGCAGGGAAGTAACATCTCCTCCTTTGTCTGACTCCCTCCCCAAGGGGGGTTTCCTGTGAAGAAATCAAACCAGAGAGAGCCTGGACTTGGGACACAGGCACAGCAAAGAGTAGGGGAATGGAGCTGGAAACTGGAGAATTAAATGAGAGTCTATATCCTAAACAGGGCGATGCCCCCAACTCCATTATCTCACTCTGCTCCCTGAATGCAAACAGCCGTCTGGGTGACCCCCAGGTAAGAAAATAAAGGATTCTTCTCTGGAAGAACTGAAGACCCCCAGAGGAAAACCTCTAGATAGTCACATTTGGGGGTCCTCTCATGAAAAAGCTAGCTTACTCCCTAATCATTCTACAGTGAGGTGCCCCCCTTAACAAGTCCTGCCCAGTGCACAGGTCTTCTAAACAGTTTTGTAGTGCTTCATTGCTGAGTATGAAAAGAAATCAAAAGACCAACAGACATTTCAGTAAAGACTCCAATATAAAAGAGAGTGAGACCAAGCCAAAGGGAAAAGAATTCAAAGACCACAGGACAGTAAAAGGAGCAGAAAAAGAATTTAAAGGGAGAATAAGTAATATTACCAGAGAGATAAGATAAGGCATTGTACTCATAAAACAAGAATGAGATGATGTTCAAATTAAAAAAAAAAAAAAAAAGGGATAAGGACAAATCAGGTTACACCAAGAGCTCTCGGAAATTAAAAACAGGATAATTGTGGCATAGAGTGATTGTTGCTATCCAATCTCTCCTTCTTTCTTAGGGAAAAAACACACACACACACAAATTGTGTGTGTGTGTGTGTGAGGAAGATCAACCCTGAGCTAACATCCATGCTAATCCTCCTCTTTTTGCTGAGGAAGACTGGCTCTGAGCTAACATCTATTGCCAATTCTCCTCCTTTTTTTTCCCCAAAGCCCCAGCAGATAGTTGTATGTCATAGTTACACATCCTTTTAGTTGCTGTATGTGGGATGCGGCCTCAGCATGGCCAGAGAAGCGGTGCGTCGGTGCGCGCCCAGGATCCGAACCTGGGCTGCCAGCAGTGGAGCGCACGCACTTAATCGCTAAACCACGGGGCTGGACCCACACACACAATTTCATGTGAAGCAGCAATGTGACCAACTAAAAAGACATTTCCCAGACTCCCCTCTGAGAATAGCTGGAAAGGCGAGCGAATCAAGTTCAGGTTATGCAGCCAGGGACAACACTCAAAATTACATGTCAGAGCAGTCTAGTGGGTATACCACTGCTGCAGGCACCAAGGTCTAGACACTGCAGCCTGCCCACTGACCCTGAAAGCCCTGGACTCTTGAGCCAGGAATGTAGTTGTCCTGCAGCTACCATCATGCTTCCAGAAAATTCCTCAAAGTTCCCATTTCTTCAGGTTTCCAGTTCCCTGTTCCAAGTATAAGGAGGGCTCATCTGATTAGCTGAGTCTTGGTCTCATGCCAGAACTCTGGCTGCAGAAGAGGCTGGAAAACTGAGTACCTGACATTTTCAGCTTTGAGTGTGAAAGGCTTGCTTTGCTTCCCACCAAGACTCATAACATTGGAAATTCTTCAAACATAGGGAGGTCATTCAATGCTGTGTAAACAAAAAAAAAAAAAAAAAAAGACAAAAGTCTACTATAATATTGTATCCAAGAAATCTCTTGTTCCCTGAATTCGACACAGAAGTGTGATAAAGAGAGGAAGTCCAAAATGACAGCTTTGTAGCAGGCCTAGAGAACAGACAGTCTAGAGTGGAACATATGAGAGCCACAGGACAGAGGGAAAAACAGAAATGGACATGATAGATTTCTGAAGAATTCAAGTATTTGGAAAATAACATTGAGAGGTGTTCGACATGTCTGCCAGAGCATTTAGAGAAAAATGACAGAAAACCAAGGAAATAAAAAACCAAGGCAATTATTAACTCTAGGAAACAGAAAAAGTTGGACAAAAAACAAATGTAATCATATCATAATATATGGCTCAGAGTTAAGCAATATTTACTTAATCACAATGATATGAATACTAGCTATTAAGTTAATAAAAAATTGCAATATAACTATACTGGGGACATTGGATGAGAAGTCAGAGTGGTATAAATGAGTTAAATCTTCATTTACCATAATAGGAAGTCAAAAGACGGTATCTGAAACTGACATATCAAGAAGTAGCAATACAGGGCCAGCACCATTGGCCTAGTGGTTAAGTTCTGCATGCTCTGCTTTAGCGGCCGAGCTTCGGTTCCCAGGTGCAGACCTACACCACTCATCTGTCAGTGGCCATGATGTCATGGCAGCTCACATATAAAAAGAGGAAGATTGGCAATGGATGTTAGCTCAGGGCGAATCTTCCTTAGCAAAAAATAAAAAATAAACAAGTAGCAATACAAATATATTATTTAGTAACATGAAGGTTAACAGAAAAAGAAACTTTTTGGTTGAAAGTGGGATTTTCTGGGAGTGGGACTAGGGGGTGGAGAAGGGTAAAAGAGATAGTATAGAAGAATGGGAATTACTATTTCTCATTATATGACTTTTAAATCCATTTGGCTTATTAAAATGTACACTTATTACTTTGATAGAAATAAAATAATTTTAAAAATTTTAATAATGCTCCTACCATTAAAAACTTCCCACCAACTTGGAAATAAAGAAGTAAGAGCAGGTGTATGGGAGAACATAAAGCATTTGTTTTTAGACATCTCCTTCTATATCCCTCTGTCTCCTCCTCTTTGCCCACACTTGTCTGTATAGATCTCAAGGGGATCTGTAGGGGAAAGTACTGGGCTTCAAATACAGGCAGACCGGGTTGTGATGTCCAGCTGTGCAAAGTATCGGCCCTGAGACTTCTCTGTGACCTCACTGGGCCTCAGGGTCTTCATTCGTAAAACGGAAAATGCTAATGTCTATTATATCACATGAAATAACATACGTAAAGCACCTAGTATGTGGAAGACTCAAAAATTATGAGTTCTCTCTTTCAGAATTTCTCATGCCCTGTAAGCCTCTCTTTGAGAGTCTCTCTCTGTGTCTCTATGTTTGCAGATTTGAGAAAGCAAAGAAAAGCTGTCTTCCTTTAGCCACCTTCTCGCCATTGCCTCTTCTTGGTTTGGGACCAGAGAAAACATACTGAGTCCTTGCCAGGCAGTTTGTCACAACACATTTCTACTTCTCTTGAAAGGAGAAATTGGTTTCATTCATGTTGGTATTATACCTCAGCTGATTTTTGAGTAAAATGAAATTAATATTCAATTATTAGCCGTGGCTCTCAGCTCTAACATACAGGTGTAGAAAGAAATTTCTGTTAAAATCAACTATGTATAACAGAGTAGAATGATATATTCAGCTGATATCTGAATATAACTTTCTAAAACAAATATCAAACAAAATTAACAAGGATTTTAAACACAGCTATAAAGTGAACTGGTTAAGAAGTTGAAAGAGGATTACAATAACTGGTTAGGTGAGGCAATCTGTAGTCACCCCAAATTAGGAGGCCCCAGTGTGATCAGAAGCACTCACCTTCTCCACTTGGCCTAAGCTGGTTACTTAGCTCAGGGACAAGTTGTTCTCCACAGGCTCCCTCAGGCCGATCCCCTTCACCTCTGGCACTCTGTTTGTTCCAGTAGGACTCCTGCCTCTCCAAGGAGGCAGAGGGCAATCCACCAGAACCCTCAGTAGGGAAGGAGGCAGGGGACTTGAGGTCCAAGAGGAAGCTATCTTGTAGGGTTTGCTTGGTGGCCTTCTTGCGTTTCCTCTTCTGACTCTCCAGGATCCCGTCACTCTCTCTTCGCCTGGGCTGGCTACTCTCAAGCTTCCTGGTTAGCTGGAGGAGCTGATCCATGTCTTTGGTGAATTCTAGCAGAGTGCCTTCAGAGAGGCTCTGGGAAGTGCCCTCAGAGCCATAGTTGGAAGCCTTCTCCAAGAGCAGATGCTCAGAGCAGTGGAGAGCTTCCGTGCCCTCCTTGTGCCCTGACTCAGGCACCTGCGGGAGGCTGCAGGGACCCACGGACAGGGAGAAGTAAGAGTAGTCCACCGCAATGTATGTCAGCATGAAGTTGATGGTGACGATGGGGGCCAGCACATTCACCTGACCCACGAGGACAAAGGCCATGGTCACCAAGCTGGTCAGGCAGATGGAAGCTACAGGTGTTTTATTTGGCCCTTTCTGCAGAAGCAAAAATAACAGCAGGACTATGAAATTTCAGAAGAAAATCACATTATATGATAGAAACACAACTCGTAATGGCTCAGCCACTTCTACCATGTGCTTCTTGGTGTGTTAATAACTGTTTGTCTACAAACTTGGGATAATAATATCCAACTCATGGGGTTACTGTGAGATCAGAGTTAATGCATATAAAATGCTTGACACGGCACTGACACACAGTAGGCTCCCAACACACCATGAGTATTAGTTGTATTAGTAACTATTAATACGGGGCATTACTATAGAACTTGGACTTCCCAAATACTTCTCCTTTTGTCTTTCATTGGGTTTTAACACCAGCCTTGGACATCAAAGAGATGCAAAGTTGATTCTTCCCAGGCTGTAATGGAAAAAATGACCTTAAGGGGAGTAGCAGACTCTGGAAGACATAGCAGACTCACTGGTGGCTGAGGTGGGGGAATTCTGATACTAAACATACACACACGCACACGCCCACACACACACATTTATACATATCTGTTATTAATGGAGGCGGTATGGTGACCTTCAGGAGAACAGGAGTGCAAAAAATTTGCTGACTCGATATAATCTGTCACTCCACAGAAGCTATTCGTCAGTCACTGACAATTCTTGGGCCAAAAGCAATAGTCCCTTCTCAGTCTTCATCTTCCTTGACCTAAGAACTACATTTGACCCAGATGGTCCTCGCTGGTGTTTGAAAGACCTTCTTCACCTAGCTTCTCCTGATTTGTCTCCCCACTCATTGACTGCTCCTTCTTAGTGTCCGTTGCTGGCTCCTCTACTTCTCTGAAATGTATACCTCAAGCAGCCCAGGGCTCCATCCTCAGACCACCTCTCTTCTCTGTCTATACTCCCTTCCTAGGTGCTCTCAACCAGGCTCACGGTTTTAAACACCATCTTTACGCTCTCAACTCCCAAAATTGAATCTCCAGCCTGAAATGTTCCCCTGAAACTCAGAATTCAATATTCAACTGTCTGCTCCACATTTCCCAGTTGATGTCTAATAGGATCTCAAATCTATTATGGCCAAAACCAAATTGCTGATCCTCCTCATCTCTCAACCCTCAAATCTACTCCTTCTGTAGTCTCCATCTCATAAAATGGCAACTCCATCCTTCCGGTCGCTCAATCAAGCAAAATTCTCGATGCCTTTTCTCATTCTCTCATTCTCCATTGGCAAATATTGTCAGCTTTGCCCTCAGGAGATACACAGGATCTAACCCCTGCTCCCACCTCCTAGACTGCCAGCACTCTGGAATATGAGGGCAAGCATATAAACCACTTTCAGATCTGACCTGTAAACCTCCCACGTGTATTCTTCCAGGTGTGTTCCCCCTTACTGAGGGTTGGAATAGAAAGAAACCTTTGAAGTTTCAGGATGAAGATAGTAAAGTCATCATCAGCCTGAGTCTCTGAGGATTAGAACTCCTATTGACCTGAAACACCTTACCTAGAACTTTAGAGTAAAATTATTCAGAAAAAAAAAAAGGAGTAAAAATACATTTTTACTGTTTTTGAGAATTACATTTTGGGGTATATTTGCTACAGCTGTTTAGCATATTCTAACAATAAAACTACTAAGAATAAAGTATATCTTCAGAAATTAAAGAGAACTTAGAAGAAGGGTCTTAGGTAAGCTGAGGGAAACGCTAGTGGTCCAGGCCAGGACTTTGATAAGGGTGGGTTGAAAAGTGATAAAATAGTCAAATATGAACTTCTGTCACCAAAAGATAACATAAAGAAATGAAAATACAAGGTAAAGAATGGGAAAAGATATTTGCAACACACATAACTGACAAAGGGTAACCCAGAATATACAAAGAATCCCTACAAAATAATTAGAAGACAGACAATCCACTAAAAAAAATGAGCAAAAGAATGCCTATTAAATATATGAAAGATGCCCAACCTCATTAAGTAATCAGAGAAATGCAAATTAAAACCATAGTGAGATACCATTAAACACCCACCAGATTAGCAAAAATTTAAAAGTCTGATAATATCAAGTATTGGCAAGAACACAGAGGAAAGGGAATGCTTATCCACAGCTGATAGGAGTGTAAATTAGCACAACTACTTTGGAAAATGAGTTTGGTGTTATCTAGGAGGTGAATATACACAGTCACCCCTTGGTATCCACAGAGGAGTGGTTCCAGGACCCCCATAAATACCAAAATGCACGGATGCTCAAGTCCCTTACATAAAATGATGTAATATTTGCATATAATCTTTGCACACCCTTCTGTATAATTTAAATTGTCTCTACATTACTTATAATACCTAATACAATGTAAATGCTACGTAAATAGTCATTATACTGTAGTGTTTAGGGAATAATGACAAGAAAAAAAGTCTGTATATGGTCAATACAGATGCAACAATTGAGGGCCTTTTGATCCCCAGTTGGTTGAATCTGTGGAGGCAGAACCCGCAGGCAATGGCAGGCTCACTGTACATTCCTTACAATTTAGCAATTCCACTAATGGGTATATAGTCTGGAAGAACTCTGCATGTGCACCAGTTTACAAGTACAAGAATGTTCTTTGCACGGTCTGTAATAGTCCCAAATTGGAAACAACCCAAATGTCCATCAACAGCAGAATGAATAAATAAATTGTAGCAAATGAGTTAATGCTACATAGGAATGATAATAAACAAGCTACTGCTGCAGGCAAAAATGTGGATGAATGTCATAGACATAATGTTGAGTGAAAGAAGCATGCCACATTTATATAAAGTTAAAAAAAACAGGCAAAATTAAACTTTTGTTTAGAGATGCACATGTAGGATGCAAACCAGGGGTTGGCAAACAATGGCCCTGGGCCCAATGTGGCCACCATCTGTTTATGGATGCCCACGAGCTAAGAATGGGTTTACATGTTTAAACAGTCAGAAAAAAAAAAGAAGAATATTTCGTGACACATGAAAATTACATGAAATTCAAATTTCAGTGCCCATAAATAAAGCTTTATTGGAAGACAGCCACGCCTATCCCATTAGGTATTGTCTGTGGCTACTTTTGAGCAACAACTGCAGAGCTGAATATTTGTGACAAAGACCATAGGGCCTGCAAAGCCTAAAATATGTACTATTTGGCCCTTTTCAGAAAAAGTTTGCCGACTCCTGAGTAAAGCCATAAAGAAAGCAAGGAAATTGTTATCACAGAAGTCAGGATAGTAGCTACAGCTCCCAGAGCGAGAGGGACGGGGCTCTGACCAGAGAGGGAGTGTGGAGGGTAGCAACTGGGGATGGGCAGTGTTCTTGGGTGGAGGTTACAGGGACATTCACTTCACAGTTATTCTCTAAACTGTTCATATTGGCTTTACACCCTTTTCTGTATGTTGAATATATCTCAAAAAATTTTTTTAAAGTTTCTTCTCTTAAAAAAGAAAATGCGTTAATCGCTGCAGCAGGCGTCCCACATAAAGTAGAGGAAGGTGGACACGGATGTTAGCCCAGGGCCAATCTTAGCCAGCAAAAAAGAGGAGGATTGACAACAAGGGTTAGCTCAGGGCTAATCTTTCTCATACACAAAAAAAGAAAATGTGCTAATGAAATTTAATCATATGTAAAGAAGGTTTGGAAAAAAGAAATTTGCAAAGTTAAAAGGTGAGTGACAAACTAAAGAAAATATTTGTAACACGTATCACAAAGAGTTAATCTCCCCAACAAAAAAAGAGCTCCTAGAAATCGAGAGAAAAAGCCCAACAATCATATAAAAAAAAAAATACGAACAACTCTTAGAGGAAAAGATGTTTAACCTCATTCATAATAAGAGTAATGCAAATCACAAGTATCCTAAGATGCCATTTCTCACTACACAATTGGCAAAAATTCACATTTGACAATGAGCTGTGGACAAGCTCACTGCTAACACCGTGGTCATGCGCATTGCTGACACTGTGGACAAGCTCACTGCTGACACCGTGGACACGCGCATTGCTGACACCGTGGACAAGTTCACTGCTGACACCGTGGACACGCTCACTGCTGACACCGTGGACACGCGCAGTGCTGACACCGTGGACACGCTCACTGCTGACACCGTGGACACGCGCACTGCTGACACCGTGGACACGCTCACTGCTGACACCGTGGACACGCGCACTGCTGACACCGTGGACACGCGCACTGCTGACACCGTGGACAAGCTCACTGCTGACACCGTGGACACGCGCACTGCTGACACCGTGGACACGCTCACTGCTGACACCGTGGACACGCGCACTGCTGACACCGTGGACACGCTCACTGCTGACACCGTGGACACGCGCACTGCTGACACCGTGGACACGCTCACTGCTGACACCGTGGACACGCGCACTGCTGACACCGTGGACAAGCTCACTGCTGACACCGTGGACACGCGCACTGCTGACACCGTGGACAAGCTCACTGCTGACACCGTGGACACGCGCACTGCTGACACCGTGGACAAGCTCACTGCTGACACCGTGGTCACGCGCATTGCTGACACCGTGGACAAGCTCACTGCTAACACTGTGATCACTGTGGAAAAGCTTATAGCTAACAACGTGGTCATGTCCATTGCTGACGCTGTGGTGCCGGGCAAGGGTGCAAATGGTGGTCCACATGCCCTATTTCTAAATATTTACAATGATAAACCAAGCTAACAAACTGTTAAATATGTTCTCTCCTCCTTCCTTGGCAAACACACCTCCAGGACGATGGGGAAGGCCAGGTTCAAGTTTAGAATTCTTGCACTCTTCAGAGTTCCTCACTGGAGGACGGCCATGCACAGCCTCCAGCTCACAGCCCACCCCTTCCCTTCCCAGGCTATACCCTGGGGGGGCCTCACACCCACATGAGGACTCCCAGCCCACATCCCAGCCCTAGAGAGGACAGGCCCAGGGAAGAGGCCCTTGTAGACCCTGGATGTGGGCTGGGAGACATCTGGGCAGGGAATTCCTGGGTGCAGCATTCCTGGACCATCTAGAAGGAGAACATGGGATCCAAGCAGGCATGTCCCCTTCACCTCATGAACTTCTTACCCCAAGGACTAGAACAGTCCTATAAAGCAGGGTCTTTTGGCCTGAGTCTAAGAGTGGTGCTGGCCGTGGGGAAACAGGAACTCTAATACATTGTTGGTAGAAGTACAAAATGGTGCAAATCCCATGGAAGGTATTTTGGCAATAGCTATTAAAATTAAAAATGCATTTACCCTTTGACCCAGCAAACGCACTTATGAAAATTATCCTATAGATATATCTGCACATGTACGAAATTATACACACACACACACACACACACACACACAAGAGTACTCTTTGTAGCCCCATTTACTAGAAGACACATAATCTGTAGGGAACTGGTTGAATCAACTATGGTATATCCACATGATGGAAAAAGAATAAGAAAGTTCTCTCTACATCCGTATGAAAAGATAGATATCCAAGCTATATTAAATGAAGAAAAGCAAGATATAGAACAATGTATGTAGAACACTATCTTTGTGTAAAAATAGAGGAAAGAAGGATTCATAAAAAACGAATAAAAACAGCTACTGATAGGGCAGGAGTACGGGTGGGGAAAGAGTAGAAAGACTCATGATAGGAGTAAAAATTCTCAGGGTATACCTTTTATATCATTTTAATTTTTGAACTCTGTTCATATATTACCTAATAAAAAATAAATGAAATTAAAGTAAAAGGCATACACCACGTGGAAGGTACTAGAGACAACAGTCATTGCTCCCACCCAGCCCAGGCTGACTGATGGATAAGAAGTGGAGGAAAGTAAAGAGACGAATTAAGGGTGACTTGCAAATACGTGGTCCCAAACAAGAGAGAGGCTGAGGATGGGGTTCTCTCTGTTTATTTCTCTCTTGGTCATCCCCTTGGTTTTGGGAATGTCTCACTTGATCGTTCCATGACTCATCTAAGCTATACTGTGTCAGTTAGGGTTTGGGCCATGATGAATAACAGGGAGCACAGAGGCCAGAGGTATGGGAAATCATCCTAAAGCAACCCCAGAGGGAAGGTGAATCTTGAGGACAGAGTCAGAGCTGCAAGACCACCTCCCTCCTCACCAAGAGAGTTTTTGTTCTATGCTAAACCTGGAGGATCCTGAATTTACTGTTATTAAAGGATGCGGCACTCCCTCTCCCTGCTGCACAGGGTCCAAGATATGACTATGATGGTTAGCTAACCCAGTGCTAAAGGGCCCTGGGTGACACTGACAGATGCTGTGTCCAACTGGCCCCAGTCTCAGGCAGCCAGAGGACAAGAAAGACCTCTGCATTCTCGTTTCTCCCCCGGGGAAAACTTGACTACTGGCTCTAACCAGAAAGACTTAAGCAATTTATTGGCCAACAATCAGGTTAGTGGCAAAATGTACACTTCTCAAAGAAAGGGTCACTCACCCCTTGCCCCAGACAGGCCAGTGCAGGAATCACTTTCTCCTGGGCAATGCACTGCAGGATCCGGGGGGCTCCATAGAGGCCTCCCATACAGGAAGCGAGGGACGAGATGTATAAGCCCAAAAGGAACAGGAAGCCCACTAGGGACACCTATATAGGGAAGGAGTCTCATTATCCAATGCCAGAACCTGCTTCTGTTCCTTTCTTCTCCCCTGGCACCCACCGACACCCTAGCTAATCATAAGTCCTCTAGATTCAACCTCTTGGATATATTTCCAATATCCCCAGCCCCACCCCACATCATTTGCACTGCCACTATTTCAGCTCGGCCCACCATCACATCTTGTATGGACTACACAGAGGTTCTCAAATTGAGTGTGCATCAGAATCATCTGGAGGATTTGTTAAAACACAGATTTCTGGGCCCATCTCAGAGTTTTTGATTTAGTAGGTCTAGGGTAGGGCCCAAGAATTTGGATTTCCAAGAAGTGCCCAAATGATGCTGATGCTGATGGCCTGGGGACTATACTTTGAGAATCACCGGCCAACAACAATGTTAATTGGCCTCCTGCCTCTGAGCTCTGCCCACACTGAATCATCCCCAAGCCTCTGACAGAGTGACCTCTCTAAACTCAAATCTGATCATAATGCCCCGCTGCAAAAATATCAAGATGGTACAAGTAACCTGCTGGCCTGCAGATGAATTCTCCCCATCCCTTTATCTTTGCCTCATTTATTACACTGGGAGCATCCTATGGGCCTAGCCTAGGTCACATGCCCTACCAGGGCCACAAAGGGACAGGCAAGCGAGAGTCTGGTCATTTGGGCTTCTGTAATATTAAATGAGGCTCACTCCCTTCAAACCATACATAGGTGGCATAAGACCCAGATGGTCAGGGAGGCCAGAGGTTTGATGGACAACACTAAGGTCCACTACAGAGCCTCCATTGTCCCTAATTCAGTGTGGATAACTCTTCCCTAAATGCATTATCTCATCTTATCTTCATGAATCTCCCCTCTTTTCTTCATTGTCCTGGGTTACTTGTGTCTATCTCATCCCCCACTCTTCTTACCATTTTATTACTAGAAGAAATTAATGTCATCTCATGTTTCCCATCACTTTATTTGTGTACTCTGATGGCATCTGTTATTTTCTACCCTGTGGTATGGTTAATCTCGCTCGTGGCTGATCTCACCAGTGAACCATAAACTCCCGGGTCTCCTGCATCTTGCCCCCTCCCACCACATCCAAGAGAGTCTGGCAATCAGGGCTCAACAAGTGCCAAGTGAATTCATGAAGCTTCACGACTTCACTGTGATTCATGCCCTGGATATCTTACAAAATTGTTAGATAACCCGGTCCCCTTATTAATCCCTGGTCCATTCTGAGATACGATCATGCATCCATAACCTTTGTTTCTGTCTTCTCTACCAAACACATCCTATGTTGACTGGTTAAAAAATAAATAGACTCTGTTATGAAACTTTATCAAAAGCTTTTTGAAAATCTAACTCAGTAGTTCTTCACTTTGGCTATACATGAGAATCACCCCAGAGATTCTGCTTTAATTAGCATAGAGTGGGGCACAGATATTGCTGATTTTTCAAAAGCCCTCCAGGTGATTCTAATGTGCAGTCAGGGTGGAGAACCACCGGGCGTAGTCCATTGTATCCACTGTATTCTCCCCTCAGAGAATTCTCTAGGACAGTCAGGCATGGTATCTCCTTGCAGAAATGTTACTACTTCTTACCCAAAAGGTTATATATATTGGAGTCAGACAAAACCCCATTTTTCATTTAAAGCCTGTCCGTTTACTCACAGTGGGAATGAGACTGCCCAGTCTGGCGTTCTTCTACTGTTGGAACTGACCTCAGGAACTTGATGAGTCTCTGGCACCATGAGGCCATGATACCGTGACTTCCATCTTTGGCCAGCCTTACCACAGACAGTCCCTGGGATTCGTGCAGAACCCTTGGCTGGGGGCCAGAGGAGGGACTGTCCAGGCATAATGGACGTGTCCAGTTTGTCAACTGTGTTTAGAATGGCCTGTTCACTTGCCACTCTTTTATATAAAACTACTACTCTGTCAATTTTCTGAAAAATACATGAAATGTTGACCCTCATGTCTGGATAAATTATAAAAACTCCATTCTGTCTCTCTCCCAGCTGAATCCTGTCTCTTCCTTCCTGTCATCTGTCCATCCATGTAGGGAGCATTTACTGAGGACAGGTTACATACCTGGCCCAGTGCTAGGCACAGGGCACGGCTATCTAGGTACAAGAGTAAAGTACATAGCTTTGCTCCCAGCCCTTGCAGAATTTAATCATTTTCTCTACTCATATGGGACTGTAAACTTGCTAACTGTGCCAGTGGAGGTGGAAGTGAGAATTTAGTTGAGCAAATGTGTGTCAGCCATTCTTTAGGAGGAAAAAAAAAAAGGTGCCCTTCTGTCATACACCTGTTTGAGTCATCATCAAGTTCTCTATCTTTCCAAAATATTATCTGGAGTGTGAACTACCCTAATTTATTTTTTAGTAACTACTGATGAAAATCTTTAATTCCATCTCTCTGCTTTTGGTATTTTTTAATTTTTAAAATTTTTTTATTTTTATTTTTTTGGTGAGGAAGATTGTCCCTGAGCTAACATCTGTGCCCATCTTCCTCTATTTTGTATGTGGGAGGCCGCCATAGCATGGCTTGATGAGCAGTGTGTGGGTCCATGCTCGGGATCCAGGCCCTCGAACCCCAAGCCGCTGAAGCAGAGCTCATGAACCTAAACATTGTGCAACCGGGCTGGCCCCATGCTCTTGGTATTTTATCCCAGATCCCATTGGGAGCTTCAGTCTTTAAATGATCCCACCAATCCACTGGCTGCTCCCTTCTCTTGAAGGACTGAATTTAAAGTCATTTGCAAGGTGCTCATTCTGCCGCATCTAAATCCTGTGGTCTCTTGACATTACTGAGGAGTATATCCTGAAACCCTCCCCATCCCAAATTTATTAACATAGCAATGTCTCAACAGTTCCCTAGTCTTCTCCCACATCATATTTCCACAGACATGAGTTTTCTAATACTGTCCTCATTAACACTGTTCTCATTCCACAAATTGACCAACATCTCAATTTTCAGTCAACTTTTCCCTCTCACTTGATAGCCATTTTCCATAAGGAAACAAAGTTGGCACAGCGTTGTGTCCATGACGGAGAGCGAGGACAGTCAGGCTGGGCTGGGCGGTGGATGCTGAGCAGCGGGCAAGGCTCACTCACCAGACGCGAGCCCTGCCCCACCCCCATCTTCCCAAGCACAGCTTGTGTCATGGGCTTTCAAGGCCCCCCTTGAACATGTGAAACCACGACTGTCAATTCTAAGAACGACTAGAACCTACTGTGTGGGATACCCCCCCGTTTTTTTTTGGCTGAGGAATATTCGCCCTGAGCTAACATCTGTTGCCAATCTTAAGTTTGGGATACCTCATTTTTAACAAAGATGCTTTTAGGGTACTTTTCCTATTTAGTTTGTTGTTATTTTACTAGTTAACAAGCCCCAGGCCTCCTAAAGGCCTTGGTCTTTTTGGTGTGTAATAAACATTTTCTCCTGGACTGTATACAAGCTTATTTTGAAACACTTATTGAATATATTTAATTTTCTCCTACTAACACCTGTTCTTTATACAGTTCCTTTTTCTATAACTGAATGATATTGAGATTGACTATTTTGGTTTTTCTTATTCAGTTAAACATAGAAAAAATAGGGAAAAAATGTGTCCCCCAAATAAATGTCTCTATCTATATGGGTATCCCCGTAAGGAGTGTGGAAGGGAGTCAGAATTTAATAAGCACCTACTGTGCGCCAGGTATTGGGCTTCACATAGATTCCTTCAGAGCCACCACAATGTACTCAAGATCTTTTAGAAAGCATAATATTACTGAAACTGACACCCAAAAGCCAGGAAAAAGTTCCTCTAGGCTATGAACATTAGTTAAAAAGAAACTTCTTAGAGAAACTGTGGGCTGGGAAGCCAAATGATTAGAAATAGATTAGAGAAGCTACAGGAAACCCAGAAAGAAACAGATGAAGTAACCAGCTGCAGGTCAGTGGAAAAGAATCCAGGACAGCTGGTAGCCATGGAAGGTAACTGTTCTGGCAGAAAGCGCTGGAGAGAAAGAGAGAGAAGCGAGTTGAGGAGCTTCATGAGAACCAGCGCCAAGGGGAGCATGCTGGAGGCCAGGCCTGGTCTGTGCCTGGAGGCGAGACCCTCATGGCACACAGACCAGCCGGAAGAGGCCTTGCTTCCTCAGGGCCCCGGAAAGCTGAGAGATGGGCTGGCTCAGACCAAGGCCATAGCAAAGACAGGAAGTTGAGATGAACAGTTTACTAAAACCACATTAGGGTGGTAGATTGTGTCAAGTGACCACAGAAGGAGACTGTGAACTTGTACCTTCCAACCTCTATACGTTGCACCCTCCCATTCTCCAGGCACTGTTAGTAAAATTGTTGGTGGCCCAGCTCACTGCCTTAGTACCTGCTACTGCAGCCGAGTCAGGCCCAAGAAGGGACACCAGAGAGCAAGAAAGGAGAAAAGCCAAGGGTCAAGGCTTTGTGGGGAAAATCCTGCATGGCCTCCTTTGTTGGGGGACCATGGCAGGCAACAGCACACCAGGGCGTGGCTGTTTTGGACTTGCCGTGGTTGGTTCCATCACTATTCACTTACTTGCTGCACCAGCCCCTGTTTGCTACTGAGAACCAAGAACAGTATCTTTTCTTTCTTCACAGGCTTTACAACGGCCTATTGCAGGAAACAGTCTCTTGTCTTCTCCAAAAACTAACTTTCCACCTCTCATCCTGGTGCGTGCGTAATGACATTCCTATATATTATTGCCAGGCCTGGTTTAGCAGGTGCCCCCCACTGGCTAAGTGCTTGCCTACCTGGGTCACTGTCTGGGACAGGTGGCGTTCCAAACAAGCTTCCCCCAGTTCATATGTCTATTACTAGCCGTGGAATTTCCACCCACAAAGGCTCTCCCATGCTGTCACTGGAGATGTTTTTGCTCTCTTGCTGTTGTGGCCTTCCTTGGACACAGGCTGTCTGCCCTCCCACATACCCATTCTTAGCTTCCCTGCAAAGCAGGGGAAGGAGGGGAGAAAGGAGCTCCAGCCCTGGGGATAATTTGCCTCGTTCCATCCAGATCACAGTCTTGAATGGTTGAAAGGACCTCTGTGAGGGAATCCACTAGAAAGGAACCAGCCGTAGAAGCAGGCAGTGCTAGCTGGCCCCTGGCAAGTTGCAGACAGCAGCAGGCAGCTCCCTGGTCAAAGGGCCAGCTGCTCCCTGAGGCCTTTAATTCCTTTAATGCAGCCAAGCTCTTCATTCCACAATTGGAGAAGAGGCCCCTGGGAGATGACAGTCGAGAAGGAAGCATGCATGTAGGTATGAATGAGGGCCATAGATTCCTTCCCTGAGAGCAAACCTTGTTCACTAGGAGCCTAAGACCTCGGGCCCTGGAAGGGGATGTCAGCGTTCTCACTACCTGAACTGCTCCCTCTTTCAAAACCTGCTTTCAGGTAAGGTCAAGACCCCTGAAAACAAACCTCACCTTTACATCAGTATCTACATGCCTGAAAAAGAAACCTGTGCTAATGTGATAATCAAGCCCTAATGTAGCTCTAAAAAGTAAGGTCAGGTTTCCTGCCCCAGGTTGCCCTCCATGAAGATCAGCAAGGCTGTTTTGCAAGACCTCACACCAAGAGAAAGCGTAGTTTCTCCTAAAATATGAGCCATGATACTTAAGAGTTAACTGAGTAAGAAAACCTCCCTCGCCTACTCCATTTCTCTGATAAATGACAGGAATCTCAGGGTCCACTTTTCCTCCAGGAACTTACAAGAAAGTAGGAGTTTTTAGGGATTTCCAGAAAAGTGTCTGGAAATCTTATTCTCCTGGGTTCTAGAGATGCCAAATGAGTGTCCTTGACTGTCCCATGACCTCCAGCCTGCTAAAGGGCATCCATGGAACGTAAGGAATTTGCTAATCTTCTCTGGGGCAGAGTGTACAGCCCTAGAAACAAAGATGTTACAGCCAAATCAACCGGCCCACCCCAAGGGGAGAGCCTGAGGGGTGAGGGGCCTCAGAGCGCAAGGGGCCTCCTGCCTCGCCTCCCCCAGGCCCTCACTCTGGCACTGGGCTTCCTCTATCTCCCTCCACCTTGCCACCCTCCTTTCTAGCCATCAGCCTCCTCCTTCTTGCCTGCTTCTTGTGAGCAGCACTCTCTGCTCATGGTACAAGGTGAGGCTATTGGCAAAAATGAAGGGCTGGTTGAGCTGGGGATTTCAGGTGACCAGACTCTGTTTCTGTCCTGATTTTCGACACGAAGAGATGGTTGTGTCCCCATTATTAGTCACCTGTGTGCATGTGCTTTTCCAGATGTTGTTACCTGTTTCTAGGGATCCATAAGAAGAACCTGTACCTTTTCCATGTTTTTACCCCCCTGTACCTCAGTCCTGGCCCAAGACAATATGGATTCCCAGGCAGGACTGCAAGGGGGAGGCAACACCAGCAGCCTAAGCCCTTCGGACAGTGCAGAACTCACCCACCTTTTCAGCTATCAGGAAGTCATAGCGAAGGGCCTCTCGGGTGCAGATGGCGCCGAGCAGAAAGACAAAGACGATGTAGAGAAACCATCTGCAGAAAACCCAAGAGTGGAGCAGAGCTGCTCCCCAACCTCGGCCAACCCCATCCCAACCCACCCCACTCTGCCTTTGGGTTCTCACGGCGACCTGTCTCAAAAGGAAAGAGAAAGGCCAGTCAGGAAGCCTCCCTAGCTCGTCTGGGGGGCACTTTTGGTACTATGTCTCCTTAGCATATTTCTTGCCAAAAAAAAAAAAAAGTATCATTGTTTTTGTCTCTTTCAATAAAGAAGAAAAACACACAAAGGGTGTTGGGGTGGAGGAGGGGGAAGCCCAGCTGGCCCCTAGGTTGCCAGGATTCAGGCAGGGTTGACCTGCAGCCCTACACCCCATCGTCCTGCAGCTGAAGAACAAGCTGATGATCTTTCAGACCTCTAAGTCCTGCTGTTCCTTGGATCCTAGATGATAGAGAGCCAAGCCAAGTGTGAAAAGGCCAGCAGTGACCTGGCTCTGCCCCCAGATGCCCTGTGACCTTGAACAAGTCACATGATCCCAGTGGCCTCATTCCCATCTGGGCAGCGAGAGGATGAGACAAAGGCTCCTCCCAGGACGTCCCAGCTATGACTAGAAACAAGACAGGATTCTTTCATTTCTTTCCTTTCCACCACCCAACTCTCTGTTGGCTTCATTTTCTTCCCAATGGGATTGCCTTATTTAGCACAAAATAGGCTGGTGCTGTGTGCCTGGCTAGAAGCAACGGTGCCATTACAGTAAGCCAAGAGCAAATTCAGCATTTGTGAAATAGATATATTAATATTTTTTAAATATCATGGTGAAAATAATACAGGTACTTTTATCTTCTCAAGTCATTGTCACATCTGTGATCTCATTGCCTTTCACACCCACCCAGTGAAGGCAGAGAAGCTTCTTCTCATGGTACAGAGAGAAAAACAGAAGATTCTAGAAGGTCAGAAACAGACCCAAAGCCACCCAGCCTGCTAGTGTGGGCAGCACAGTGTGAAATAAAACTGAAGAAGACTGACAGCCTTGTGGGGAGGTGCCAGGGAGGCTAGCTGGGGGAAGGAGGAACCAGTCTCTGAGTTCCTACCATGTACCTTACACACAGTGTCTCCTCCACCATCTAGGAGGCCCACATATCTCATTATCCTCATTTTACAGAAAACAAAAGGAAGGCTCAGAGAGCTAAGTAAATTGCCCAAAGTCACACAGCCAATGGGCGGCAGAGCTGGGATGCAAACCCTAATCTGTCTGATTGCAAAACTCTTCATCTTTATGCTCCCTCCAGTGATCCTGGAAACTCAATGGTTAAAAAATCCCCAAGTTCAAAATAGGGGTGGGGAGGGAGAGCGGCAGGAGGCTGAGGAGAAAGGGAAGAAAGGATCTGATCTGAGATCTGCGATCTGCGTAATGACACCCCTCCTCTCTGCATTCCCAGGCAGGAGGTATGAAAAGGCAATCGTCTGAACCCACCAGACGTGAATTTTCCAGCCGGCTGAGTGTTAAAAGGAGGATTGGAATATGAAATAGATTGGTCACAGTTGGGGCACTCTCAGAACAAAAGGAGCAATCCGCTCTTTTGCCCTGGGTTTTCTCCCTCTCCAGCAGATTGCTGTGAGGGGAACTTACGAGATGCCAACAGCTGCTAGGGAGCCCAGGGGGATGCTGGCAGCAGGCTCTCTGAGGTCGCCCCCCATGTTGAAGCCGGCCATGACTCCTGCAAGACACCCAAATGGGAGAGGGGTGAGCTGCGCACTCCACGAATCATCTTGCCCTACAGGGCCATCTCCTGGAAGCCATCCCTTGTCAAGCCCTCCCATCTGCAGCTCTGCAAACCATGCTTCTCAATCTCCCCTGGCAACTGGGGAAGCATCCATGGGGTGTGAAAGGGACCTTTGTGGGTTGGGTGATGCTCACAGGAAAGGCCTACTGCATACAAAAGCATCTTATGGACCAGTGCAAAGTAATGAGGGTGAGGGGGGGTTTGGTAGGCAGCACAAAGGTCCCAGGGCAATATGCTGAGCTCTGCCTTCTTGCTGGAAACACCCTGGAGAGGTTCAGCCTTAGTCAAGTTCCTGCCTCTGCTGCCCACTGACTCTACAGGAGTTCAGGTATCCTGGGGGGAGGTTCCATCCAACAGTCAGAGCCAGAGACCACTTTCAAAGCTCCTGAGCAACCAAAGGGCTCTAAACAAACTCCAAAGAACAATCCCCATGCTAGGAACAGTGAGTCACAAGCTCTTCTTCATCATGGCCTCTATTCTCCAAGAACACTCATGAAAAGTAATTAGTCATGACAGGGAGGGGAAGGAGAGCACAGCGTGGGATGGTGAGGAGGGGATGGCCCCTCTGTCCATACACACACACAGAGGAAAGCAGCTAGAACACCTGATCTGAACATCAAATGCGGTCCAGCCCACAAGTGCTCTGCAACTCTGGCCTCACGGAGGGGTGGGTGCGTCTTGAAGGTGGCCTTGAAGGAAGATTTGCACAGGCTTAGGGAGGGGAATGGGTCTAACTCCATCATTATGGATTTATGACACTTTCAACCTGACAGGGCCTGTGCTAAGTGCTTTCCATGCATTTTTCATCTTGTTTAATCCTCACAACCACCAAATCAGAAAAGGAGAATTATTACCCCCATTTTATAGAAAAGGAAACTAGTACTCAAAGAGGTTAATTAAAATAGCCTAAGGTCACACATTTAGTAAGTGGCAAAGCTAGGATTCAACCCTGGTCTGCCTGACTCTGAAAATTAAGCTCTTAAGGCCTCTCCTATAATGCTTGAGGGAGCTCAAGGAAAGTGGAGTAAAGTGAAAGGTTGGGGCCAGAAAGTCAAAGTGGAGCCATATCAAAGAGTAGCCAGAATGTAGGACCAAGACTGGGAGCTGCATATACTTTGACCCAGCCATTCCACTACTAGGATTTTATCTTAAGTAACTAGTCAAGGATATGAGTAAAGATTTAGCCAAAAGTGTTTATAAATGCTTGTTTATAATAGTGAAAATCATAAACAACCTAATGTCTAAAAATAGGGGATTGGCAAAATAAGTGATGATGCATTTGTCAGTAAATACCAGGTCTCCCATAGTGTCAGGGATGTGTTGTGACATGGAAAGATATTTAAAAGCTATTGTTTCATTTTCAGAGGCATATTAGAAAACAGAACATATGGTATAATCCCATTGTTGTAAAAAAAACAACAACAGATAAATACACACATAGAAAAAAGGAAAAAGGAACTAGAACATATTTTAAAATGTTAACAATGTTATTTCTGGGTGATGGAAAACAGATTTTTTTTTATTTTACTGCTTATCTATATTTTCTCAATTTTCCACAGTGATCATTTTGAAACAAGGGAAAATAATTTTTAAAGGGCTTTCTGTTTAAAATGGCATGTTAAGCACATTTTCTTTCCTATTGTTCCCCTCCCTCCCAAGATCCTATTAAAAGAGAAGTAAAGGGGAGAAATGGACACATGCCTATAAGCAAAGAGGATTGGAAGGGGGAGCCTCGAGTAGATGAAAGGTTTCCACAAATGTCTGGAACAGGAAATGGAGAAAATGATACAGCATGAAAGGGGAGGAAAAGAAAGCCTTGGAATGCTTCTCTAGAGGATCTGAATAAACCGTCCAAGGAAAACCAGGGCTGCTAGTGTGGAGGTCTGCACCCCAAAGGAAGCCACCTCAAGAACCAGCCATACTCACAAATGCAGTGCAGTCAGCTTTCCCATGAAGGAAGAGCCCCATCAGCGAAACAGATCCACAGACACTGCAGCAGGCAATCCACGCCAGCAACCAAGATCACCAGGTGTGTGAAGAAAACCAGCAACAAATACACAAACACATGCATGACAAAAATAGAACAACCTGGGCTGGAAGAAACATATAAGTCAGGACACAGAAGAGAATTTTGAAGAAAACACTAATTAGTAGCTCCAGACACATCCAAGAAGAATATTCTATCTATAAAGCAAGATGCTGTGAAAAACAAAACAATCCAAGAACGAGAAAATATGTTTGGAAATTAAAAACCGTGATCGCTAAAATTAAAAATGCAATAGAAGATCTAAAAGATAAAGAATTTAGAACAGAAAGATAAAAGGGTAGAAAATTTGAGCAAATAAGAGAAAGAGAGAAGAAATCTCTGCATTACAACCCTCAACTAACAACAGATCCAGAAAGAGAGAATAGAGAAAACAAAATAAAATAATCAGATAAATAATAGAAATAACTGTCTCCAAACTGAAGAAGAAATCTTCAGGTTGAAATATCCCATAAAGTAGACAGCACAAAGAATGGGGGAAAAAAAAAAGCCCATACCTAAATGCATCATTGTGCAATTTCAAGAGAAATCCTAAATATTTCCAAAGATAAAAACTGAACACTTACTAAGGAACCAAAATTAGATTGGCATCAGACTTCTTATCAGCAACACTGAATGGTAGAAAACAATGGAACATTGATTTTAAAATTATAAGCAAAAATTATTTTGAAACTAGAATTTTAGCCAGATTACCAATTAAGTGAAAGTAAAGTTAAGCAAACAAGGGCTCAGAAAATTTGCCTCCTACATATTGTTTCTGAGTAAGATACTAAAGCATGTTCTCCAGCAAAATGAGGATGTAAATCATGAAGGAGCAAAACACAAGATTCAGAAAACAGCGGTAATAATTCAGGAATGGAGTAAAGTCCCAGAATAAGAGTCGTACAGCAGAGAAACCAGCAGGGATTGAAGCAGAAGGATGGAGGCCCCAAGAGGGATGCCTCTGGATAGAAGGTGGATTCAACATAATGAACAGTGTGCTTAAGAAACCAAATAACTTTAAGGATATGCTGACTGCATATTATGGCAACAAGAAAAAAAAAGTTACTGAAATTCCAGGAAATGAACAAGAAATTCAAGGTCTAAATATGAAGCAAACTAAAATGTGACATGGTTTTAAACATTTAATAAAATTTAAGAAAAATTAACCCATTTGGCCATGATATTAGGAACATCCTCCCCTAAATGGCATAAGGACCACATCAGAATCGCGGCAAAGAAATGGAATTCTAGCCCACTACTTTGCTCTTGGATGAAAAACAGCTACATAGTCATGATAGTGCACGTTTATCGTTTTTTAACTTCTAAAATTGACCTATAGACAAAGCACAGAGGACATAGCTACAAAATAGAATACAAATATTATCTACCTTGATGAAGTAAAAGTAAAAAAAAAAAGTAAATACGAAGTAAAAAGTAAAAATAGCTAACGGGTTTTAGGAACTGAAAAGAGGAAAGAGAAAAAGCACTGATATTTTCATCGCAGTAGTGTGGAAAACAAAATACAAGTTGCATGACCTTCACTCAGGACTGCCTTGAATGTTACAAGCTTCAATTCGTCTTTTTCTTTTCTTTTCTTTTCTTTGTTTATTGTGGTAACATTGGTTTATAACATTGTATAAATTTCAGGTGTACATCATTATACTTCTATTTCTGCATGGATTACATCATGTTCTCATGTTCACTACCCAAATACTAATTACAATCCATCACCACACACATGTGCCTAATTATCCCCTTTATCCTCCTCCCCCTCCCTTCCGGTAACCACCAATCCAATCTCTGTCTCTATGTGTTTGTTTGTTGTTATTATCTACTACTTAATGAGTGAGATCATACGGTATTTGACCTTCTCTCTCTGACTTATTTCACTTTGTATAATACCCTCAATGTCCATCCATGTTGTCACAAATGGCTGGATTTCATCGTTTCTTATGGCTAAGTAGTATTCCATTGTGTATAAATACCACATCTTCTTTATCCATTCTTCCCTTGATGGGTACTTAGGTTGCTTCCATGTCTTGGCTATTGTGAATAACGCTGCAATGAACAGAGGAGTGCATGGATCTTTACGCATTGGTGTTTTCACGTTCTTTGGATAAATACCCAGCAGTGGAATAGCTGGATCGTATGGTAGTTCTATCCTTAATTTTTTGAGGAATCTCCATACTGGCTTCAATTCGTTTAATAAGAAAACTTGAAAGGTGAGCTAGCCATTCAATTTGTTAGGTAGATAAGGAAAGGCTAGCAAATATTTATATACCAGTGGCAATAAATTTTAAGTTAACTCTATACTTTTTCTGTACCTTGTCATCATAAAGGGGAGTTTCTAAGTGTTTGTTAAGAAGAGCAAAGAAATTTCCAAGAATATTGAGCAGTTCGTCTTTGAAGTTACAAAGAGTGTTGACTTGTCACCTTAAGACAAAAAATTTTTTACTAGTTTTGAGTGTGTGTGAGAAACTGTGTTCACTTAAAGTTCTAAACTACAGTTTTCATGGGATTTTGCCTACTCACCTGCTAATAATCAACTTGTTATGGCTTCCCTGATATTGCTCTAAAACATAAATATAAAAGGATTCTGCAGATTCTCTTAAAATTAGGCATTCCCTTAAGATAAGTAAAGCATTCCTTGTAAAAAAATTTTACGCATACAATAAATATGACTCTAATACATTAATCTTAAAATACAACACAGAAGCTCACTTTCCTACACCAACAATAAAAACTGAAGGGATGTACCCTAGAATTGATAAAATAACAGAGATTTAAAGCATATTATTTAAAGTCGTAAAGGTAACCAAAAAAGAACTAAAAATAAAAATATAACTATCATAAATTAAGGAGTAGATGGAAGACCATGTAAGTAAGCTACACTCTCCTATTTCTTAGCGTGGAGTCAACAGATTATGTCTGACTTTGATTAATCAAGTTATAGGTATAAGCTTATTGGTTGGTGATACACAGTTGGCTCCTGAAGTACTAAAAATGAATAAGTGGCTGCCCCTATGGAGGGGCACTTGGAGTGGTGAGGGGTGGGGTGGGAGACTATTGCTTTACATTACAGTCACCTCTAGTGTTTTATTTTTTATCACGTACAGGTCTTATTTGGATCAAAAAAGGAAAGCCCAAGACCTGCCTCACTCTGACCAGTGCTCCTGGGACCAGGTCCTGTCACTGAAGCTATGGTCAAGGGCTAGGGCCCCACTGCTTGCTGCCAGAACAATCTGGTGCCAAGGGCATCCCTGGCCAGATCTCCACGTTCACCTGACAACCAGACCCCACTAACTTAGTCCATTAACACCACCTCTTCCTAGACCTCCCGAACTCTGACCCTCTGCCAAGGCTCCCACCTGTCACCAGGCTTCCTGGTGCCTCACCTTCCCGGACACATTGCCTCCCACCGTCTGCAACGGTCTGAGTCTTCCCCCAAGCCCCTGGCAATTTTATGCCCATTTTCAGCTTTGTGATATTACGTACTGCTATTTATTCTTTGCCATTTTAGTATTTCCTATAGTTTGTCATGTCATTTTGTACACCTTCCTTCAGATCACTTACAAAAGTTAATAAATGAAAACCCACAAGAACTCCATTTGTGTAAGTACTGTAGGGGAGGTTGGTGTAAGCACTGTAGGGGAGGAAGAAATTTTCCTCTACCCTCCTAGGTTCTTCTGGATGGTCTGAGAATTAAATTGACATGGGACAGATTAACAGGAGAAAAACAAAAGTTTATTTAACATGTATACATGGGAGAAACTCAGCAAAACCCAGTAACTCACCAAAATGGCTGAAGCCCTCACCTTAAATACCATCCTCAGCTAAAGACAAAAGAAGATGTTGGGGATGGGGAGAGTCAGGGACTTCAAAGGGAAGGAAGGCAATTCACAGGTAGGTGAAAAGGAGCAAATGTCTGGAAAACAAGTGTTTGGCCACGCAGAAACAGAAGAACACAGAGGGGAGCCCAGCAAACAGGTTTTTCTACATTCTCACCTAGTTCATGTTATGCTAAGATGATAGCTCACTTCCCGAGACAGATTTTTTATGGGAATTCTTTTAGGCAGTTAAGGGGGAGGTAGCAAGGAAAACTTTCTGAGTATTTTATTTCTTAAAAATAATCAGCCTAAAATAACCCTATGTTAAAGAGACACATCCTGGGGTAGCAAATTTTGTTCCCCTTCAGTACACTCTATGATGTTTGCACAATGACGAAATCGCCTAATGACGTGTTTCTCAGAAGACGTCCCTACAGTTAAGCAATGCACGACTGTATATGCTTCTGTCTAGGAGAGTGATTGACTAATCCTAATTGCTTCCTGCTTCCAAACAGGTTCTATATTCATAACAACACCCTTTTCTTCTCTCCCACAATCCCTTACACAGTTGATGACCCAACCTTTGATTATAGGTCCTACTAGCTGGCCCAGTGTGGAGTGTGCTGGGATCCTAGTCAGTGGGAGGAGAAACAACTGACACCGACATGGGCCACCCTCAGGAATGGGCCAGATCCAGACAACTGGGAAGCTGGCTTTTGAGATAAAGCAGGGAAGACAGAAAGTAGATAGTCAGTACCACAGACACAAAGCACCAGAAACAAGGAAATGGACTCACTTTGTACTCCAGACAGGAAGCCTCGTGGGTGATTCCTAGTGGGGTAACGTGTGATCTGTGCACACTTGTTAGAGTGGCTTGCACACTGTGGCTGCCACTTCTAGAATTTTGCCCTTGTGTGACCACACAATTCTTGAGCAGATGATCTCTAGCTCTGGTGAATTATAAATGTCTTACTTGCTACTTAGATCTAGAGAAATTATTTTAATTTAGTATTTTTTCGCCCATGCTTGTCAAGTATTATAGAGATTCTCTAGTTTGCTCTCTTTCTGCATCTGGTGCAATCTAAAAATATTGTCGCTAATGTTAGAACTGGATTTAGGGTGGGTGCAGAAAAACAGATACAGTACCACTTCCTAGAGCATTTGTGTCCAGATGTTTTACAAATATTACAGTAAAAAAAAAAAGTTCCACAATTTAAAAAAAGTTAGGTAAACCTTGATTAAACAAGATTAGAGAGGTTTTTATTGCTGGATTTACCAGGGCCTGTAATATGTTAATATTCACTGTCTATCTCTAAGGAAGAGAAATGTAGCACACAGGGTTTCCCAAAACTTATTTGACAATTGAATTTTTTTTTTTAAGTGAAACACTTTATTCATTGTTAGTGTTCCATGAAACACAGTTTGGAAAACACTAAGTGTCCATTTTGTAATTACTATTTTATCTTTTACACTTTCCTTGTTAGGCTTCCTAAAATTGTTTAACATGGTTATTTAGAATCAACAACTCTTAAAGCTGGAAGGTGTCCTAGAGACCATCTACTCCAATCTTTTATTCTACAGATGAGGAAACTGAGAACTAAAGAGGGGATACGATTTTGCTCAAGTTTTCAAGCTAAATGCTAGCAGAACCAGCACTAATCTTTAAGGTTCCAGATCTCAAGTCAGGGTTCTTTCCATTACGTTATATATCTCTCCATTTCTTTCTAACACCCATGCTTTTCTTGGATTTTTCTTTTTAAAACAGAGTAACTGCATGATTAATTTGGGGTTACCACCCCTACAAGGAGGCTGCACTTATCAGTTATAATCAGCACCACACATTGGTTTACCCACAGGTACTTCCATCACCAGTTTGAAATCACTAGTCTGTGCCTGGTCGAGGGCATTTCCCCTTCTCGTGGGTCTTAAGCTGCTAGTTCCAGGAAGCAGTTAACTGCTTTACCCCAAACCACATTTTCTCCCTGTATCAGGATGATGATATGGTCTGCACATTGTTACCACGTGACTTAGGTAAACAGCCTCCTTCTTATGGTTAAAGCCTCTGACTTGGTCTTCCACCCCAGCCCTGTGGCCTGTTAGCCCATCTTTATTGTCTCAGCTTTAGTAGGTAAGTATGGTGGTGTTGGCCATCAATTTACCAGCTTAGGTTTATGAAACTAAACCACCAGCGCCATCCTGCCTACAGTTTGGCTGGGTGGCACCAGGTGAACAGTGGCTTGGGCTTGGTGCCCGGGCTCAAATGTCCAGTCTGACAACAGACATGGATGGCCAGGAGACAACGGATCCCTTATACATCTCAAAAATAAGCTCTTGGTTTAAATAACAAGTATAAATGTCAAGTAACCACTTACTACCAACATCTGCATATTAGTGGTCCTTCCCTTTTCCTGCCTGCCACCTCATCGAGCATGGCGCACAGAGATCCAAGTCCTCAATTATTGTCTATTATCATAGCCCACTTCCCACCTTATTTTCTTTTTTGTTCCTGAAAATGAGAATTAGAAAGGGAAAAAAAAGCTTAATATTTTTATAGGCTTTTCTGGTTTCTCTTAGTTGTTCATGGAAGGACTACTTACTCTTTCTCAAGAACTTCCAAGCTTCCCCTCGGGAGCTTTTCAATCCAAATCTATGTCCTTAGAAACCTTCAATTTTCTCTTTCCATGTAAAGCTTAATTATTTCTCTGCTATTTTCTTTCCTTTTTAAGTTCATGAATTGATTATTTTTCTTTTTCATTAAGGTAGAATACCCACGCACTAAGTGCCCAAATCTTACTCGCTGCCTCTTTGTTGAGGAAAGCAGTCTATCACCGTTTGGAGGCAGTGCAGCTCTGAGCCTCGGTCTTCGCATCCACAGATAGGGATAAGATTACTTACCTCGCAGGCCTGTTGTCAAGTTAGAATGAACATTTATAAGGCACCGAGCACAGTGCCTGGCACCCAGCAGGTGCTAAATAAATGTCCGCTCAGGAAGAATGGGCTCCATTCCTCACTCAGAAATCCCTTGGGTTCCTAACGACTCTAGCTGCCTTCCTTACCTTCCACCTGCTTTCCAAACCCCGCTCCTTCTCCACATTTGGCTTACTGGTTGGTTTGTTTAGCTGTTCCTGTAGGAATCTTTCATCCCCTCTTCACTCTATTCTTGGAGACAGAACTTGTCAATCCCCCACCCTCTCAAGATGCCTTAGAGATTCTGTTGGGACAGACGGTGTCAAATAATGAGACATTCAAACACCAGGATCAAAGAAGATTTGCTGGCTTCTGGATTGGGGACAGCTCCAGACAGGTGTGTGTCCTCTCTTCCAGAAGCCTCTCCCAAGCACGAAAAAAGCAGTGGGGTTCACTACTTTATGTCTGGGTGACCTTGGAGAAATAACTTAATTTCTCTGTGTCTTTGTTTCCTCATCTGTAAAATGGATTAATAATAGAACCCATGGAAGGATCTGAGTTCTGGTGGGCCTGAAACTTTTAAAAAATATGGTGATGAATATGGAATTAGGAACAGGGCTTTGGAAGGAGATCACACAAGTGAGCTAGTCTTACGTTAGCTTCGTGGTAAATCTGCATCTGACAGAAGCTGCAGGGCGATGTTGAGGTTTAAGGAAAGACTATATGTGACGTGCTCAGCACAGTGCTTGGCATAGGAGGCTATTGCAATGAGAATGATTATTATATATATTTATCATAATTTTGGTAAAATTATAAATTAATTCTATAAATAAAATTATAAAAATTAACATGTATAATAATGATAAAGTTTCCTTCTTTTCTCCTGATCCTGCTCACAAGTCCATCAGAATGCAGTGGGGTGGGCCCACTCTGCAGGTTGTCCTTTCTTGGGACTTTCTGTTCCTTAAACCCAGGGATCCCATTCTGGCCCAGCAGGTCCTTTTTCTCTCACTCACAAGACACATGACTTGTGAGAAGACCTAAGGGATGTCTTGGGAGGGGAGGAAGGCAGGAGGTAGGCTGGAGGTGGGGCCAGCACTGATGCCCATTGCTGAGGGTCCTGGAGACAGCCAGCCAATCCAGAGGGGCCAGCAGATTCCCACAGCTTCTCAGGGTGTGTGTGCGTGTGCGTGTGTTTGTGCGTGTGTGTGTGTGTGAGTGGGGAGAGGGAATCAGGCCCAGGGAGGTCAAAGGATGTCACAGAATAGCATGGCCCTTCACCACAAAGGTAACTATGGACATTCTGGTAAAGGCTGTTGGTTTCCCTGCTACATTTTTATGCTGGGTGTGGTCAACCACAAGAAGCCCTCATCCCTTCCAGTAAGAGCTTGAGATTTGGGGACAAGGGTTACATGACTTCACACACTGGTATTATTCCCAGTGAATTTCCATGTCCTAGTTCCTCCACGTATTGTGGTCCCGGATCCCAGGAGTGGCTGCATGTGTGTCTATGTATGAAAACTCTGTAGGGAGAGATGTCTGTTTTTCAGGGAAAGTTTGGTGGTGTAACTTGGAGAAGGAAAGTGCTTTAACAAAGCAAATGCAGAGTCTACTCCAAGGTCCCAGCCCCACCCTGCAGCCACTACCACAGGGTGTGGTAGAGTGCAGTGAGAAGGACAGAAGGACAGAAGGACTTGCTTCATAAGTCCAGAGGGGCCACTGAAACTTAGTCTTCAGCTGCTCTACCCAGGAAGTCTCCTGCCCTTGGGATAAAATCTCTGAGGTCACGTAAATAATTTGTCTCTTGCTGGAGATGGGGACACAGGGTGGGGGGACTGAAGTGTTTGTTCTTCCAAACTCCTCTCCCCTCTCCACAGCCTGGAAGTTCTCTTGTTCCAGAAGAGGATGGCGTTGGAGGGAGCCCCAGCCATGACTCACTCAGAGCTAATCCTTGGCAAATCCATCACCATGGAAACTGTCAATCATCCATGCTTTTCATAGCTTAACAGGACATCTGCCAGGAGAAAGCCAAGTGATACAAATTGTTCGTCCTGCCTACCGAGTTTACATTGGGGCCCCTGGAAAACAGAGAGAGAGCCAGGGGAGGGCAACTCTCCACAGCAGGGTGGTGGCCCAACTCCTGTCACTGATTAGCTGGGTGACCTTTAGTGATCCTTCATAAGCTCCTCTGTGCTCCTCCTTTCCTAGTTGGTAAAATAAAGGATCAGATCAGTGATTCTCAACCAGGTTGGGCCAAGGGGGGGTGGGAGGGACAGGGAAGTACACTCACTAAGAAGGGTGGGGTAAAAGAAATCTGTGTAGACAGTTGTTCAACATTATAATTTTATATTTGGAATATTACAAAATAATATTTTCATAATTTAAACGGAAAATAAAGCTTGACTAACATTCTTAGGTCACAATCTTTCTCAAAGGAAGGACAAAGACACCCCTCTCTGGTCCAGGGAGGCATATCAGAATTTCCAGTGTATCTGAGGTTTTTAAGTATGAGTATCAAAAATGAATACAGATTAGGGGCGGGCCCCGTGGCACAAGCGGTTAAGTGCACGCGCTCCGCTGTGGCGGTCCGATGTTCGCAGGTTCGGATCCTGGGCACAGACCGACGCACTGCTTGTCAAGCCATGCTGTGGCGGCGCCCCATATAAGGTAGAAGAAGATGGGCATGGATGTTAGCTCAAGGCCAGTCTTCCTCAGCAAAAAAGAGGAGGATTGGCATCAGATGTTAGCTCAGGGCTGATCTTCCTCACAAAAAAAAAAAAAAGAATATGGATTAAAAGTTGAACTCTACAACTCTGATACACAACTACAAACTGGGGCTTAGGGGAGAAAAAAAGAAAAAAGATTGGCAACAGATGTTAGCGCAGGGCCAATCTTCCTCAAAAAAAAAAAAAGCAAAGGAAACTTAAAAGTCCTTTAAAAAAAAAAAAGTTGAGAGTCACTGGGCAAGCTGATATCAAGTGTTAGTCCAGTTAAATCTCTGAAGATGCCACTTAGGGGCCGGCCCCGTGGCGTAGCGGTTAAGTGCACGCGCTCCGCTGCTGGCGGCCTGGGTTCGGATCCCGGGTGCGCACCAATACACTGTTTGTCAGGCCACGCTGCGGCGGCCTCCCACATAAAGTGGAGGAAGATAGGCACGGATGTTAGCTCAGGGCCAGTCTTCCCCAGCAAAAAGAGGAGAATTGGCATGGATGTTAGCTCAGGGCTGGTCTTCCTCACACACACACAAAAAAAGTGAAGATGCCGCTTAGCAACATCTTCAAACTCCAGGCCCCTGCTAATTCCTTACCAGAGGGACAAGTACTGGAGGGGAGGCTTGCCACCCCAGGTCCCCCTCTCAGACCAGGCATCCCCTCTCTTAGCTAAGATGTGGGGCCTGGAGAGGCAAAGGAGGGAAGCCGTGGGGGCAGTGTGGAGGTGGCCCAGAAGGGTCACATTACTGAGACAACCCTCTGGGGGTGTCTGAGAAGAACGCCCTCTGGAGTGCTGCCGGCCATGGAGGCCCACAGCCTCGCCCCAGGTGTAACTGCTAACCTGGCACCTGCGCCCAGGAGTTCCTGACTTGGTATTGGGACTCACTGCCAGGCCCGAGGAAAAGCTCCGGTGGGAAGCCTCTTGAATGCGGGCTCCGTCTGGTGGGGGAGGGGAAGGCGGACTGGGGCGGGGGCTGGACAGTATTTTCAGATGTTAACTTTTTTTTTTTAATTCCCTCTATTTTATTTTCCCCCTGGCCTTTTCTGTCCATTCAAGAGGAAATTGACCTATATTTTATTGCCTTGTGGGGGATACGTGGCAGGGAGGAAGCAAAATTTGCCTGCAAGCTGTTTTGGGTTCTGTTTCTCAAAAGCCTGGGCCCTTAGGAGACTTCAGAGGATAGAAGAAGTAGAAAAACTGCAGCAGAATGGCTGGGAAAGCATGAGGGCGACAGGAACAGAATTTGCTACATAGTTTGCAGGGCCCAGTGCAAATAAAAATACGGGATACCTTGTTCAAAAATTAGTAAGAAGTTTAGCAACAGCCAAGCATTAAACCAAGCATGGGGCCCTTCTGAGCCTGCAGAGCTGGCCCTGGACAGGAGTGTCCCCCATATTAGAACAGAAGATTGTCCCTGGAGCTGGGGGCAGGGAGAGAAAGACCCACAGGATCTGGAGCAATGCGGACCTGGGGCCCACTCCCTGGCAGGACTGTGGGGATCCAGCAAGACCCCGGAAAGGAGAGTCTGGAGAGTGCACAGACTCTAAGCATAGGGTTCCCAGGCTCAGCAGATTTCTGGTCCCCAAAAGTGGCTCAGAAGCAACAGAGAGCATGAACTCAAAGGGATCTGCAGACAGGACAATGGGAGGGCCTGGTTCTGTGCACAGATGATGAATAGACAGAATCCCCCTAACATGCCTTAGTACTGTGTAAGACCCTAAGACCTGGAACAGAATGGCAGGGCAAGGCGGAGGCATGATGAATAATTGACATCAATTTTCAGTCATCCTAGGAGAATGAAGGCTTAGAGTCAGAGACTGACTCTCTTCTCATTTCACAAAAATGAAAGGGATGCTCTATTTCTGCCACACCTGGATTTGTGGATCAGGATTCTACCTGCCATTACTGAGGCTTAGCTCCAGGCTCATTCCTGTGGCCAAGTCTCAAGAGGGGTCAGATAAGAGGCCACTGCAGAGATCCAGGTGAGAGACAAAGCTTGGACCAGAGTGGTCAGATGGTAGAGATGGAGAGAAGTATAGAGAATCCAGTTATCTTTAGGAGGCAAAAGTGACAGGACTTGGAGGGTATTGGTAAGAGAGGAAAGTATCATGAATAGCTCCCCATCACTGGCATGAGCAATTGGCTGGATGGAGGTGCCACTTCCTGAGATCAGGAGTGGAGGAGAAGAACCAGTTGGGGGGTAGGTGGGGTGGATTGGGTTCTGATCATGTTGGATCCGAGAAACCCAAGGGAAGACGTCACGTAGGCAACTGAATACGTGATGTGAAGCTTAGAGAAGTCTGGGCTAGAGGGATAAATTTGGGAGTCATCAGCTTTGTGGGTGGTCATTGAATAGTGAGCATATGATATTCCAAGGAAAACAGCAGAGAAAGAAGAAAAGAGGGCTTAGGCATAGCCTGAAGAACCCCAACACTGAAGGGGCAGGCAGAAGATGATGCACCTATAAAGGCAAGTCAGAGAGATTGGAGGGAGACAGGAGGGCGCTGGGTCATAAAAGGCAAGAGGAAAGAAGGAGGGAATGGCATGCTGCTGAGGGGGCAAATACATTGAGAAATTTAAAATGTCCATAGACTTGAGCAACATGGAAGTCACTGATGACTTTGGAAAGAACCATTTCGTTGGAGAGACAAGCTTGGAATTCCAAAAGGAGAGAGTGGAGGAGTGGAGCAGGAGGCAGGAAAAGAGAGATGAGGAGCACAGACTAAGCTCTGGTGTTTGGCTCTGAAGGGGAGAGAGAGCGGCCATTGCTGGAGCAAGAAAATGGAGGGACTGAGGAAAGTTGATTCAAGGCGATTCAAGTTGTTAACGTTTTTTCATTTTAACAGATTTACTGAGGCATAAGTAACATGCAATAAGCTGCTCATGTTTAAGGTGTAACAATCTGCAAAATTTTGACATATGAATGCACCTGTGAAACCATCACCATAGTCAGGAATCTATTCTTCATCCCCCAAAATTTCCTCATCCCCCGCCTCCTGCTCCCCTCACCCCCATTTCCAGGCATCCACTGATTTGCTTTCTGTTGCTATAGTTTGCATTTCCTAGAATTTCATATAAATGAAGTTTCATATAATTTTATCTTTTAAAAAAGTTACTCTTTTTTGTCCGACTTCTTTCATGCGGCGTGATTATTTTGAGATTCATCTAGATTGTTGCATGTATCAGCAGTGCACTCCTTTTTATTGCTGAGTAGTTTTATATCATATGGCTGTACCATAATTTGTTTATCCATTCACCTGTTGATGAATATTTGAGTTGTTTCCAGTTTGGGACTGTTACAAATTAAGCTTCTTTGAACTTTCGTGTACAAGGCTTTATGTGGACACACGCTTTCATTTCTCTGCAGTAGATAACTAGGCGTGGAATGGTTAGGTGTATGTTTAATTTTTAAGAAACCATCAAACTGTTTTCCAAAATGGTTATACCATTTTACATTCCCATCAGCAGTGTATGAGAGTTCCAGTTTCTCCACATCCTTGCCAACATTTGGTATGAACAGTCTGTTAAATTTTCGACATTCTAATAGCTTTTCCTCCTTTTTCTACCCCTGTCTTATTTGGGGAGAGGATAATGAGCAAGGAAATGGCCACATGTTGGAAGGCAGAGGGAGAAGGAGAGGAGGATAAGGAGACAAAATCGGCCACACTCCAGGGCATCAACAGTGCCTTGATCAAGAGTGAAGTGCTTGTCTGAGTCTGTGCCCTGGGGACAAGCCCAGTCCCCGGCAAATGGCTGTTTGCTATGGATCATCTGGTCCACATGTTAGCTTACTGCCTTCCAGGCCAGGGCCCCAAGCATGAGACAAGAGTTCTACAGGGACCTCAGTTGTGGAAGGCTCCTCTCTGGCCACGGTGGAGTGGGAAAGGGGGAAGGCGGGTAAGGAGACTCATTCATTGCCCATGGGATCCTGGTTTCGCCCACACCCAGCGTAGCAAGAAAAGAATACCATTTCTCTGCCCGCCTGGGAGAAGACACGGGGTTGGGGTAAAGGAAGAGAAGTTTCTAGACCAAGTTTGCTCCTATTCCAGAGTGGAAATGGCAGCTTGTCCTACCAAGGAATCCATCCCGTTCAGCCCTAAGAGAAATATGTCCCCTCTATCAACTTGGCCGAGAGGTGTCAATATATAAGTATAGTGGGTAAGGAGGATGAAATCATGTCGGGGGCCTTCAGGAATTATGAACAAGTAAACTCTCTGTTACAATAATAGATTTTTAGTCAAAGCTAAGGCCACCTCTGAAGTCAGATATACACCCTGAGAGCACATGCAGGCCACTCATGATAAGTTTTGGGAACCAAGCATTTATACCCATAATGTAAGAGTGAAAAAGAACCCAAATTACTGTACCTGTAGCTGCTGGGAAGAACACCCCAAAGACAGTGAAAAAAGACTCCCCAAGGCTGTAATCTGGGAGAGTATTGTTCTGCAGCAGTTCTGGTGAATATCCAATAAAACCATGTTCTGAAATTATACGAAGGAGAGCAAAATGAGCCAACTGATAAGATACAGTGCAGGCTTCCCTACATTACAGTCCTATTTATGTAACGTTAAAAGGTAGGGGTGTGTGTGCATATGTGTGTGTGTGTGTGTGTGTGTGTGTGTGTGTGTGTGTGGTGTGTGAGAGAGAGAGCGGAGGTCTTCCTTCCTTCCATCTTCCTTCCCACTTCTAAGGCTTGACTTTTATGTATCTGTATCTGTAAATACAGGTAGATGAAATGACATGAAGGAGAACAGTAGTTACCTCCGGGAAGGGGAGCATTTTCATTTTTTGCTTTATAGACTTCAGTACAGCTAAAATCTTTCAATGAGCATGTATTTATGTGTTTCCTTCTAATTTCAAAAATTAAGTTACCTCCCTGCTCAAAAACCTTCCCATGAGTCCCTATTAGCTACAGAACAAAGTCCAAACTTCTTAAGATGACTGTCAAAGCCCTCCACAACCTGGCAACAGCTCAACATCTCCTATTCATCCTTTGCCTTTCCTCTCCCAGTCACACTGTCACACAGATGACTCTCCCCAAGAATACCACGAATACCCATCCCTGTGTACCCTGCCTTCCAGACCCTTCTCCCACATCTCTAAGCATCAATATTGTGCTCACTCTTCAAGCCCATCTCCAATGTTGCTTCCTTTGGGCTTTACACGGACTCCCTATTCAGAATCAATTCCTCCTAACTGTCCTTGGCACCATGACTAGCCATGTTAGGTCTTCCCCCACCTAGACTCCTTGGGGCAAGAAATCCAGTCTTCCACATCTCTGTCCCCCAGAGTCAAGCACTGCACCTGGCACCCAGGAGGCAAGTGGCAAATATGGGTCACACTGAAAAGAACATTTGTCTTAGATCTCTTGGCTCTGGGCACATCTCACGTCTATGCTTTCAGTTTGACTTCTCAGAGACTGCTTTATAGCAGGAACACCTCAGATCTGATTTCTTCAAAGCATGTTAAACATTTGGTACATTGACTTTAATAAAATTTTTCAGGTGGTTTCAGTCCTACAGGCGCTTTTGTTCTTTGTCAAAGGAGGTCCCTTTGAATAGCATCTGTGGACACGTTAGTGGGCTGTGGAATTTTAAGATGTAAGTCAAGTGATCTTGGGCTCAGGAACACCCAGGACATCCAGCCTCTACTTTCGAATCTCATCTCTGAGAAGGAGCGGGTTTGTTCCTGTTAACTACAGTCCAAGAGAAGCCAATCCTGCTCCTTTTCCCACAGTCCCCGCGATCATGGAGGATGAGCACTCAGCCATCACTCCTGAGGACCCCCAGGGCTGTGGGGACAGACTCTCCTGCCCGCCTGTCCTTCCCTTTCCTCAGGGCTTAGCTTCACCCTGAGCTTCCCTCCACGAGAGAGCTCCTGCTCGCTCACGAGTCCAATGAGATCGCCAGCGCTTCTCACAGCTTCCAAGATCCATAACTTCACAGGAAAAATATTTTTCAAAAAAATAATAAAACGAGAGCTGAGTGAAGCACAAGGTACCCTTGGGAGTCCGGTTGAGACTTAAAATCCTTGTCGATTGCTTTCTTTTGCCTGAACACAGAATCTGTCCTGGGACATGAAATCTCAAGGACTGTGCAACATTTCTGAGTGGTTTGGCATCTTCACAGCTGGTCCTCCCCTCATTAACAAAAAAGCAATAATAGCTAAGTTAACTTGAGTTTATCCGCTGGCTGACCCCACTGACTAGCCTTTCTGAGGAGAAAACCAGCCCAGCCTGCCTTGGAACAGAGCTCAGCCAAGCTGGAATGACGCACAGGTCTCAAAGCACATCTGAGCACGGGGCTGTGCGCACTGGGCAGGCAGGACATAAACACTTGATCAGGCTCCCTTGATCTCTGCAGTCTCTAAGGCGGCCCTGACTTAGGCGGGTATTTGGTCACCAGCATGAAAGGCTCTGCCCTGATCACCCTGAGGGTCAGAGGGGATTTCAGGTCTCAAAGATGAGTCACTGGGAAGCATTTTCTCTCCCTCTATCCCACCAACAAAACCCACAGATGAGCGAAGGAGTCACCTGGCTCACACGGGGGTCTGCGGAGGAGGCCTGCCTCAGTCCCCTTGCTCTGCAGGGCTGACGACGAATGCAGCCCTCACACACCCACAAGCATGTGCTCACACCTACATGACTGCTGACCCAGCCTCTCTTCCCAAGTCCAGTTCTCAATCTTTCTCAAGGAAAAATCTTAACTTTGAAAAGAACTTTATGGACAAAGATGTTTGTCAAGGCTTTATTTATAATAATGTAAAATGGGGGAGGGTCTAAATAACTATGGGGGGCTAAAGTATTTTAAACACTCATAAAGGGTTTTTAGTACCACAGAAAACTGTCCATGTTACATATGATATATGTTAAGTAAGAAAACTAGATACCATTTACAGTACAAATACAAAAAAAAAGTTTTAATTTATACATGTAAGACTAGTAGGAAACATACCAAAATACTAACTGTGGTTATCTGTATAATGCAATTATGGGCAATTTCTTTTTCTTTCTTTTTTTACGTTTATAGATTTTCCACATTGTCTTTAATGAGCATTATCGACTTATCATCAAAAAGTAACATCTTTTAGAAAAACATACAACAGCCCAAAACTGAAAGCCCACTTTCTCCAGACGGCTTTTCTATAAAAGAAGATCTTTTCGTTTTTTCTTTCCATTTATACCCTCCCTGCTTCTCAAAATGATTTCAGTGGTTTATGAGAAAAACGTAAGTAAGATAGGGCAAATGAAATAAGGAACAAAAAAAAAAGAAATTGAGCAAGAGAAGGGAAACACCCTCAGCCCACAGCCGCACCTCCATGGAACACAGCCTGAGGGCTCTGACTAAGGCTCTGAGGAAAGATCCTGCCATGATATCCCTCAAACTAGAATTCAAGCCCTAGAGAGACCATTTTATGGCTTTTTTGACCAAGTCCACTCAGACAGGGACAGAACCCCAGGCTCAGCCCTCACACAGGCCACTTTCCAACGATAAGAAGGGGTCCCAGAGGCCTGCATGGCCTCATTTCCTCTCTACCTTCCAAGGCCCTTGTGACTTCTATCTTGAACCCCCCCACCCCCCACCTCAGGTCCCCAGTCCTGAGCCAGCACCCACAGAGGCTTGGCCCCACTGGCTTTCACCCTGATTCCTGGGGCCCCGGTCTCTCTGCCACACCCCAAACCTGGGGGTCCAGCCAGACCTTGAGCCTATGCAGAGCAGGTACCCAGGGCAGGCCCTGATGTCTCTGACTGGCTCGTCCCTGCTGGCTGAGGTGTGGGTGAGGTTAGCTGGTCACGTCCAGGGTGCAGGGCTGAGCTGACACCACATGCCATGCCCTCTTACAGTGGGTCTTGATGCCTCATTTGCTGACCAAAGGTTCTTAATTCTTCTAGTCATGGCCCCGTTTAAGAATCTCATGAGAGCTGTGGCACTTCTCCCCACAGACAGTACATTTTGCACACGATTTGGGAGTTCCTGGGCCTCTGAAGACTTTCTGGGGGGCATGGACCCCGAGGTTCAGGATCTCTACTCTAGGAGCTGCCTCTGCACCTGAGACTGTTCTGCCAGGCCCTGCATGCACCTACGGTGTCCCAAGCCCTGACTGCCACCACGGCCCTGCCTCAGAGTGGACAGTGACCCCGAGTGATGCAGCCAACAATGTTTCATACTCCAGTCCCTGCCAGGCAATGTCTCCATGGGCGCAGGGATGTGCAGATCCCCCATGGACGTCACAGGGCAGCCTCTCTTCTGAACATAACGATCAGCAGCCATTTATTGAACACCTCCTACGTGCCAGCCACTGGGCACTAAGCCCTTTACAATGGTATCCTTGATCCTCACAACTACCCTGCAAGACCAGAGGGGAGGAAACCAGGCTCAGGAAGGTGCAGAATATTGTCCAAGGTCACACAGCCAGACCTGCCTGTATTACAGCCACGGCCTCTTCTCCAGGAGGCCGGTCCTCCCTCACAGAGAGATGCACGCAGCACAGGTTCCCTTCAACCCTATGAAACATGCCCCCAGAGATCACAGCATCTCCCTCTCTGCATCTGTGGGAGGCAGGCAGGGAGCCTCCCCTGTGGAATGCCACCCACCAGGGGTATGTGACCGGCTGGAGTTTCCACAGCTGGGAGGAGGCAGAGCCCAGCCTGGAGCTCAGCCTGCCTGAATTCAAAGTTTTCCATCTACCATACCATCCCTCTGTAATTCATCCCAGAAGTGTTTCCCCCGAGGCTTCTAAAACGTGTTTTTCCGCCTCTGTGGGCCTTTCGACTCCTCTGCTGGTAAAACGGAGAAGCTGGGCTGGGGCCCTCTGAGCTGACATCTTTCAATTCTGAAAGGCCTGGGATGCCCCTGCCTGCAGCTGCTGCAGGTGAATGTACCTGGGTTTGACCTACGTGTCTGTTTCTGTAACCACGGAAAAAAATACTTTGGTCCCATTTAAGCTATGTGCTTTTAGGAAGAACAAAGACAGAACAAGAGAGGGAAAGAGAGAGAAACACACCACAGCAAAACCCAGGCAAGAAAAGGCAGACGGATGGGACTGGCCTGGTGGCATAGTGGTTTAAGTTGGTGCGTTCCGCTTCGGCGGCCCAGGGTTCACCGGTTCGGATCCCGGGGTCAGACCTACTCACCACTCATCAAGCCATGCTGAGGCAGCTTCCCATGTAGAAGAGCTATAAGTCTACAACTATGACACACAACTGTGTACTGCGGCTTTGGGAAGAAAGAGAAAAAAAAGAAGAGGAAGATTGGCAACAGATGCTAGCGCAGGGCCAATCTTTAAAAAAATAAAAAGGCAGAGGGAAAACACTGGAAGGTCTGTCTGCAGAAAGGCTTGACCTTTCCCCCCAGGATTCGGGTAACACGGCTTGTTGGGATGCCAACAGTGGGCTGTGGTTCTGCAGGGTCCACTGTCCATTCCCAAGGGCGCTGCTTGTGGGACCCCACCCACCTTGCCTCGGCCAAAGGCCGTCAGCCTGGTCACAAGTTGCAACAAAGAGCAGCTCCCTCAAGGCTGGGCTGGGCCCCACACCCTCCAGTAAGGTCGCTGCTGGGAAGCTCTCTGTGGCACTTGTGGTTCCCCCACCCCTGCCGCCCCCGCCTTTGGGGTCTGCTGAAATTAGAAGAGGCAGTCGGGAAGTCATCGGCCCCCACACGTGGGTGTCAGATTGCGGCTGCTGACTAACTTAGAAATTGAGATTTCTAAAAATGATGCTGGCACTTGGAGGCCCCTGCCACCGGCTGCAAGCCAACGGCTCTGGGTGGGCGGGGGCTTCTGGCCCTGGCTTTCTTCTTGGCCGGGGGCCCCCACCCCTCGACCCGTGAGACAGCCCTTTCCTGGGAACGGACAATGGGAGAGGCTGGTCCAACCAGGAATAGAAAGAGTGGAGGAAGGGCCCGGGAGAGAGGAAGGCTGGGAGGGGCCCACCGCCCAGACCCAAAGGGCCGGCTGGGGCTGGGAGATCACAGGAAGAGCAATTCTGCAAGGAAAAGGAAAGGAGAGGCCGAGGTTCTGGGAAGGGACACACCCCCAAAACAACGCCTAGGGGTGGGGAGGGCAGGAGAAGGCCACCAAGAGCAAGCTGAGGATCCTCAAACGAGGAGGAAGTACAGTACAGTAGGGTGTGCACTAAGGAAACACGAATCGGGTGCCTTTGCCAAGGGTCAAGCATCGCTCTGTACACATGGCTCCTCCGAAGGTCCTCCCCACGGTGGGGCTGGACTGGAACCCATGATGGTCTGCCCAGCCTCCATTACTGCCCTGACCACTCTGGGACATTGTCTCATGGGGACAGAGATCTGCAGTGTGAGGGAAGGGGACAAGTCTGAAATAGCCTGACACAGAGAGGTCAGTGAAAAGGGGAAGAAAGAGAGGGTCCAGGGCCCCATGCTGCCCCGAAGTCCCCCACAGAGCTCCTGCCCAACCAACTCCTCACACTTATTCAGATATTGCCCAACCCCCCATGGTCTAAGATGGCTACAGATGGGCAATTAAACCCAGCATGCCCCCGCCACCTGGGCTGGCCAGTGGAATTTGCCTCCTCTGTGCTCTGATGTCAGCTCCCAGGAGTACACCCATTGCAGTGGGTGAGGCAGCCACAGGGCACAGGAAGGAAGGATGCACCCAAACAGAGCCCAAAAAGTACGGATTTGGGAGAAGTCTAGGCTATCCTCCTCCTCCCTGGGGTGGAGCACAGGGGCCCCCTCCTGGCACGAGGATCCTTAAGGTCTCTGGGGAGGAAGGGAGGAACTGTGGCAGGACCAAAGGTCGGGACACCTAGTTGGCCCTGGTTCCACCACAGACTCGCTGTGGGACCCGTGGTGAGCCCTTCCCCCTTTGAAATGCAAATTCTGCCTCTGTCAGTCTGGGCCAAGATTCTGCACTCTCAACCAGCACCCAGGTAATGCAGACCACACTCCCAGAAGCAGGGCACTAGATGATTTTTCAGAACCCTCCTAATTCTGAAAGTTGCCCAACCAGAAGCCCATTCTCAAGACTCAGGGCACATTGTCCGAATACACCATTGATTTCCAACGGCAGATGTGAAATTCCAAACTAGCTTCCAGAAGACATCAGCACCACCCCTGCCTCCCTGCCACCCCTTCCCTTCTCTGTGGCTGTTGATACAATATGTGTTCCAGGACTGTGAGACAAGCTCACCACCACATTTTTAATATGTGAATGTAAAAAAGCAATTCCCAGTTACAAGTACTGCCACAAGGTCTTCCATCACTGCAGCGTCACGGGTGCCCTCCGTTAGTGCAGATGATGAAAACTGCATGGTCTAATTCATTGGCCCATTTTAATAACAGAGGAAACTGGAGTTCAGAGAGGGAAGCCAGCTGCTCGAAAGGCACGGAAAGCTGAAGGTGGAACAGTAACTCTGGCTTAGAGTTCAGCTTGGAGTCCACATAGTACCAAGTCTCAATTTGCTGGGCTGCCCCACTGAACTGGGTCGTAACAATCCTGGTCCACTATAGATGCTCCATGAAAGTATTCTGAAATGGAACTGAACTGGGCTGTACTGATTTGGACTGTATTGATCACGGACTGGAGAGACGGAAGGGGAAATATGGTACGTTTGGAAGAGGCCCCCAAGGCACCCGCCCATAGCACGGCTTTCCTTTCCCACAGGAGTTCTGGGCAGTGAGCTGGGAGCCGTCCTCAGACTACAATCTCTTCTCTGGCTTCAGCCCTAGTGAGTTTGGTCCTCCAAAGAGAGGGTGGGGAGAGGATGTGAGCAAGTTTCCAGCTCCAAGGCCCCCACCCAGAGAGAAAATACACAGAGGGAGGGCTGGGCATTCCAGCAGTGGCCAGAAGGGAAGTCTGAAGTGGGGCTGGGCCTGCTCAGAGGGTGCAGGGAGGAGCAGCCTGGAGCCGCCAGGCCCCTGGGGAAGGCCTCCACCCTCCAGGACAACTGGCTGGCAGGAACAGTCGGCAGAGCCCCAGGGCTGGACAACCCAGGGAATGAAGGGCCCATGGCCCCGATTGGGGGGATGTCAGGGCAGCCCCCTTGGGAGGGTGTGGCTGCAAGTTTCCAGTAACAAGAGAGGCTCCCGCCAGCCTCTACTATCTAGGACGGGCAGTCCTGGGGGTCCCTCTGGGCAAAGGATTCCTCACTTGTCATGAAAACTTCAAGGGTGACGATGACCCTTTTCCTGATGAATGACTTCTAATATCCAAGAAATTGTTCCATCTGCTGACATGGGTTCTATTTCAAACGCTTAATGAACCTTTTCTTACAATGGCCTTGGGGTCATCAAGTGGAGATGAGAAGAGATTTTTGCCTGGAGAAGCCTCCAGAGGAAAGAACTGTCAAATGCCCCAGAACGTTAAAAAGCCTGACTCTGGCGGGAATTTGGGGCTCCCCTGGTCCCATGAAACAAAGTGGTATCTTGGGATAATAAGAGTGATTGTCACATATGCTGAGCAAGGGTTTGCGCCAAGCGCTGTTCCAAGTGCTTTATTTATGTCAGCTCACAACAACCTGATGAGGTAGGTGCATTTTTCAGGTAAGGAAATTGGAGCACAGAGAGGAGACTGGTTTCAGCCCTTGGCTGCCACTGCTGGGGTCAGTGCTCGTCTAAGGATGCAGGCAGCAGGGGGAAGGAGTGGGGTGGGGGGGGCAGGAGGGGGAGCTGGTCAAGCCGGGCCCCACTGAGGGGACTACAGAGGCCCCACCTCTGCCCCCAGGCCAGCCCGAAGAGCCCCCACTGGCCTGCCCAATGCAGCTCTCAGCTCAAAGGAGCCCTGAGAAAGGAAAATCTGGCCTTCTTATCTCCTGGGGGAAAGGAATGCACTCTCCCGCCAGGATAAGTGGCTGTTTTGACAGGAAGTCTCCACCCTGGCTGTGGGCTCCTCCCAGCCACCACTTACTCCTTCTGGCTGTCCCTGCCTCTGGTGTCCCAATTCCCATCCTGCTTAAACCCCAGACCCCCAACACCCCCCAAATAACCCTAACCCAACTGGTCATCCCCCAAATTGACTGCCCTTGCACAGCTCCGGCCTCCTGTAGTGGTCAGGAGCTCTGACCTGGGAGTAACACTCTAGCCTGAACATTCTCTTGCCTGGACATTCTCTCTAGGCAGGTCGCTGAGAAGGGGGTGGGAGGTTAAGTGGCTCCCAGCAGGGAGCAGTCAGCATGACACTGACGGTTATGTAAGCAGGGCCACCCTCCTGCCAAGCACTGTGCTGGAAATATCCAAACTCCCACACCCCCCAGTTCTGCAGCCTCAGGCAGCTGTCCCAAACCCCAAGTCCTACCTAAGAAAGAAACAGAGGAGAAGGTCTCTTAGGATCCCTTGGCAGAAGATTAGTATCATAGGACCGTAGAATGTTAGAGGCAGAGGGGTCTTTAGCTTCAAACCCAATTTTACAGATAAGACAGTTGAGGCCCGAAAAAGGAGAGCCCCACACCACACAGTTAGCAGTTGATCAGGCAAGACCAGAACCCAATGGGGCCAAGCCCCCATCCAAAGTGTCCTGTGGGTCCTCATGGACCTTGTGATAGCATTCGTCTCTCTGTTGTCACTACCTGGTTACCTGCCAAGTGGCAAGAACTCTGCTATCTTATTTCCTGGTGTGTCTCCATTGCCTAGAGCCAGGGGGCATGAAAAAATATAAAACATTATTAATAATAAACAATGGAAACAACACAAGTGTCCATCTGAAGATGAACGGATAAACAAAATGGGGTACATCCATACAATGGAATATAACTCAGCCATAAAAAGGAATGAAGTATTGATACATGTACAACATGCATGAACCTTGAAAGCATTATGTCAAGTGAAAAAAACACAAAAGGACACAGGCCGGTCTGGTGGTGTAGTGGTTAAGTTCACGCGCTCCACTTCGGCGGCCTGGGGTTTGCAGGTTCGGATCCTGGGTGCGGACCAACGCATGGCTTGTCAAGCCTTGCTGTGGTGGCGTCCCATATAAAGTAGAGGAAGATGGGCACAGATGTTAGTGCAGGGCCAATCTTCCTCAGCAAAAGGAGGAGGATTCGCATCAGATGTTAGCTCAGGACTAATCTGCCTCACACAAAAGGACAAATACCGTATGATTCTACTTACATGAAATATCTAGAATAGGCAAATTCATGGAGATAGAAAATAGAATAGAGGTTACCAGGGGATGAGGGGAGGGATAGGGAGTTATTGCTTACCAGACACAGTTTCTGTTTGGGGTGATGAAAACGTTTCAGAAGCAGATAATCTTGATGGTTGCACAACATGGTGAATGTAATTAATGCCACGGAATTGTACATTTTAAAAATGATTGAAATGGCAATTTTTAATGTTATATATATTTTACCACAATAAAAAAAATAAGCAAGGTGTTTCTTTCCACAGTGCGCCCTGCAGGGACCACCTCCTGCATTCATCCTTGTTTCCGGCCTGGGATCCTCTCTGCTTTGCTGATGTGGAAATAGAGACTAAAGGCAGCTTCCCAGCCAAGGCTGATCAGAATGTGAGGGGCACACCTCAGGTATAGACCACTCCTAGACATGGACTCGGATGCTCTGCCAAAGCAAGCTGCCTCCTTGGGTGGAGGCCGAAGCGTGGAAGCTCTAGCTCTTGGCCGCTGCATGATTAGCAAGGCCCACCAGTGAGCCATCCGACCACAATTCCTCCAGGGCGATTTGGGCAGAAAGCACTCTGTTCTCAGGAATTTAGGCAGAAACCATGGCTCCCTTTGCTGATGTCTAGAACCTACGGAGTTTTATTCAGGGGTGAGGGGTAGCGATGGGGGGATTTGAGGCAGAGCTGTCAAGAAACGCAGACTGCAGTTTCTCGATATCAACCAGGCCCAGTTCCCACCAAAAACTTCAGCAAAGTCGAGGGCACTGGTGTCCCAGCCTTGCTTTTGGCACATGTTCCTACTTTCAAAACTCTCATGGTCACTGAGATCCCAGGCCCAGAAGCCATGTTTAACATGGGTCTCACTTAATGAGAGCTGGCCTTCAAAGAACATGCCTTTAACCCGGGCTGCCCTTGGCTAGTGCCCATGCTGTGCGCACCCCTTCCTTCAGGAGGGCTGGCGGGGGCGCTCTGCTCGCAGCACCCACAGCTTTCTGGCTCTGAGTGGGGAGGTAGGACGGGGCACCTGCCATCTTCCTGGGCTGCTGAAGCCCCAGAGAGGGTATAGTTTGTCCCAGTGTGCTCCTGGACGGTGGGCTCCTCGGCTGCGTGGTCCTTTGCAAGCCTTCACGTGCCTCTCTGCAGGGTGCTCACGGAGAGTGAGGTGTGTCTGTACCGTCTGCCCATCGGATGGGGAGTTCCTCAAGGCCAGGGACAAGTTCTCTCCTCTCCGGGGATCTCCTCCTCGTCCCCAGAAGGGTGCAATCACTGGATGTGCTCTACAGGTAGGGGGAACCGACACTCTGCCTGGGACGGTCCCAGCTTACACCTGTTGTCTGGGAGTATTTGTCAGTAGAGCCTGAAAGTGTTCTGATGACCAACTGATGAGGGGTAGGGTAGGGAAAAGAGCAAAGAGAAAGGAGGAAGGATGACACTGCTCTAGAGAACTTGGTGATGCGCCCCAGGGATGTACCTTGTTCTCCAAAGTACGGTCTTGGACCAGCAGCATCAGCTACACCTGAGAGCTTGTTAGAAATGCAGAATCTCAGCTCTCTCCTCTCCCTTCCCCATCCCCCAACCTGAGAAATTGGTATCTTCATTTTTTTTATTTTTTATTTTTATTTATTTGCTTTTGTGAGGAAGACTGGCTCTAAGCTAACATCCATTGCCAATCCTCCTCTTTTTGCTGAGGAAGATTAGCCCTAAGCTAACAGCTGTGCCCATCTTCCTCTATTTTTTGTGGGACGCCACCACAGCATGGCATGAAGAGTGGTGCAGAGGTCCGGGCCCGGGATCTGAACCTGTGAACCCCAGGCTGCCAAAGCAGAGCACACGAACTTAACCATTACGCCTCCGGGCGGGCCCCAGTATCTTCATTTTAACAAGATCCCTAGATCTTGAAGCTTGAGAAGCACTATCTTGGAGTATAATCCAGGGACCTCCAGAGACCTATTCTTCCAGGATAAACAATGATAATGATAATAATTATTTATTGAGCACCCACTTTGTGTCATGTATGACACTAGCCCTCTTACATATATGGTTGTATTTTATGCTTTGACAACCCAGCAAAGTAGGCATTATTACCTGCTTTTCAGAAATAAGGAGTACAGTCAGAAAGGCTAACGTACTTGACCAACTCTATCAACCGGTTATAGCTGAGCTGGAATTTGGACACAAGGGTCTGACTCTAAAGCCATGGCCCTGACAACTGTAGTAAATATGACACAATCTTTTAAATTGCGCCAGCAGTTACAGCCATTTGTCAACTCTCTACAGGGCCCAGAAATTCATTGGCAAGTGGAATCCCCAGGGAGGTATTCTAGGGGCCGCCCCATTGCCTGATGCTGGCCTGGGCTGTAGGTGCCTGTGTGCTGGGGCTGGGCTAACCCTGCTAGCCTGTGGCAGAGGGCTCACTATTTCTCCAGAACACATCTCTGGGGATAAACTTGCATGGCGCGGCCTGCGGTGAGCATTACGGTCTGGGACTGGAGTGACAGATAAGCTGGATGGTGAGCAGGTCTTCTACCAAAACTCGAGAACCTCTGGCACTGACCTCATCTGGGCCCTGGAGTGAGGGTAAGGGGGAGAAAAGCAAGAGGGGGCCCACCCGGTCCTCATTATATAACTTTCAAATTTATGATTTGGGGCTTCCTCTACCCAGCCCCTAGGAGGCAGCACTCTCCTGCCAACTGCACCCGTGGCAAACTTTACACTCCTCTCTAACGAGCATCCACAGGTTCCTGGGTCACAGAGCCCAGCCCAGCTTCATGGAGCCCAGCCTGAAGCTGGTCCTCTCTGCACCACCCACTGTTGGCCTGGTCTGTCTGTTTCTCTGTATCTGTAGATGCCACCTCATGCCCCAATTGTGAGTGACTTGAGGGCACATTTCTGCCTTGGGTCCTTCACAGATCCATTATAATGCCTCTCAACCCAGTAGGTGCCCCCAAAATGCTTGAGCCAGACGGTGCCATCATTTGCCCTTCCACAGCCATGCGGAGGGCATTCTGCTCGCTCCTCACAACCAGAGGACCAGTGAGAGGAGCACAGGCCCGGGCTGGAGAGGAGCTGGGGGCACAAGCGGGATATATTAAGCCTTCCCTCAGAGTGTCACCCTCCACTTCCTTGGAACTCTCAGCTGCTCAGGGCTGAGGCATGCGAGGCCCAGCAGCGGGAAAGGGCCCTCCCAAGCTGGTGATTTCATGCCTCAGGCATCCATCCTCAGAACGCTGGCCAGGGAGCCCGGGTGCCAAGGCCCCTCCTGCTCACAGAGCTGGAGCAGACACCGGAAAGAGCTGGGCAGTGTTAGCTCTCGCGTACTTCTATAGCCTTGACTGGGTCCCCATGGCCTCCTCAGTCTAATGATTCCTATCTCTGCTTTCCATAGCCACAGCCAGCAAATGAAAATAATCCAATGGAGATAGCAGGGGACCCAGGATTGTGGTCAGTCATTCTTTCTTCATCAGAGTCAAACTCAGAACAAGAGGAAGGCCTGAGGCGTGCCTGCTCCTGCCCCTCCTCCAGCCAGGCAGGAGTGAGGATCACTGCCCACAGAAAACCTTCTATCAAGTGCCGAATCCAAAAAGCCAGGAATTCAGGGAACCTAAGGCATTATTTTCTCCATCTCCCAGAGAAATATTAAATGTTTAACTCATCTGATTTTAAAAACAAGAACCACCAATAAAATGTTCTTCCATAGGAAGAACAAATATAAGAACGTGCTCTGCTTCCTATTTAGGTCAGTAAGGGAGAGGACGGGAGAGGGAATGGATGGTGAGCATGGGTGGCAAGATGGCAAGATGGAGGCAGAGAGGAAAAAGAGGAAAAAAGATTGGGGAGGAAAAACAGAGGCAGAGACACACCCAAAGGAAGAAAGAACAAGGCAGGAAGAAAAGAGGGGAGAAACCAGGTAAGTTTTGAGGAATGCTGGAGATCAAAATTCACTCTTAGCTCAGTTTGCAAAAGTTCAGAAATCCTTACCAGGGCAGGAGCCTTTGTTTATAATTCTTCACCATTCCGATCTTGAAAAATTCCTCTATTGAAAGCTTAATCTTTCCCCTTTTGGGGTCAAATATGCCTTTGAGAATCTGGCAGTAGTTCTGACCGTCTCCTAGAAAAATATACTTATTCACATAAAATTTTGCATGCACTTTCAGGGGCTCATGGATCCTAAGTTAAAAACTACTTATTCTAGAAGCTCCACTCTGATTGTGAGACCCATAACGGCCAAAGCAAAAATACCCCAAATGCCAGATTAAACTAAGACAAGGGAAGGATGTGCTGAATCTTATGTGTATTGAAGCCATCATAGCAAGCTTTTCATTATACCATTGGCTTCATTGATAGAATTTTGGGGCCTAAACCCCCTTCCCTAGTTACTACCCCAGCTGTGTGTATGGCTGGTTATCACGCAGTAAAAGGTCTGCCTTTGACCCAGGTAGCAATGTTTGTGCTCACCTTGAAATTAACCCTTTACAGATCAATGGGATTATTAAACCACACATATGCAGTAGTTCCCAAAACTGAATGTGCATAAGAATTACCAGTGCGCAGGTTTAAAATGCAGATTACTAGTCCAAAGTTTGAGAGTCTGATTCAGACTTTTTCTAATGAGCTTCTAGGTGATTCTGATGCAGGCAGTCCCTAGACCAAACTCTGAGACACCCTGTTCTCATAGAAAATTGCAAGCATGGGAGGCTGAGCTTCTGGTCCAGCAGATCAGCAGATTCCCTACTCATTGTAGTGTCCTCCTCATACACCAGGGGCAGGACTGGCATATGTACAAGGGTACTATGTGACTACATTTGGACCATTGCATCAGAAAGGCTACCTTGACAGGGCAAAAAAGGTAAATGAACAATGTAGGACATAAAATTTATAGTGCCAGGTGAAACCCTCGAGGGCCTTGAATTGAAAGCAGTGGTTCCTAGATCTGATGGCAAATAAAGAATCACCTGGAGTACTTTTCATAGCTGGGATTCCCAGGCCTCAGGCTATTAGGGAATATACATATATACATCCTAGTAACAAGCTTCCCCAGTGGTTCTGACACATAGACAGGTATGGGAACTTGTGTGTTTGTGGTACCCACAGGCCCGAGGGTATTTTGATCAAGACCATAACTGTAAAAATGTTTTGAAAAACCAAAATGCCCTTAAAATTCTCCAGCAGAAACCAGTGAACATTACTAGGGTTTTCTCCTTCTTTTCTCTTTTTCTCCTCCTCTTCTTTTTCATTGTAGAAGCTGAGACGGTGGGCCACACTGGAATGCTGTGAATGGGTTCCAGATGGCGAAGATTCTGGCCCCTTGGCCCGATTGCTCCTCCCTTTACCCTGGAGTCCTATACAAATATTATCATTTTCTGGCTATGCAGTGACATGAAAATGACTGGGAGGCACTAGGTCAGGTGTAAAAGAAACTCATGGAAGGGGAGGGATGGCTCGGTCCAGAAGAAATTGCCCAAGTATTTTCTGATTCTCTACGAGGTGGAAATTCCACACAAAAAGGGAACCACAATGTGCCCAAACTGGTCCACACTGGGCTTGGCATCTGATTGGGGTAGGGGTGAGGCATCAAGAGAAATGCTGCAAAGGCATCCCCATTTCAGACTGCTTGGCAGAGTGGCGGTGCAGGGAAATCGGGACGGACCGCAGCTCCTCCACCACAGAGAGCACATCCACAAGAGTAAGACTGCCTTTCGTTTGTCTAGAATCCCCCCAATGGCAAAGCACTCTTATTTATTGTATTTCCTCAATTTGAGTATGGTTTTTTTTTTTACATTTTTATTTCCTGAAATTTGGCTGTCTTATCATCAACATGTAGACTTAATATGTTTTTTTCTACCTGAAAATTTGGTGTGTCTTGAAATTGATGGTGTCTTAGAATTGAGGAAATAGGGTTTATCACCTCATTTTATCTCAGAACAATCTGTGAGGCAGGTATGATTATTTTCTATTTTCCAGTTGAGGAAACTGAAGCCAGGACAGGTGATGTGCCCAAGGTCACGGAGTGAGGAAGTGACAGGGCCAGGACTGGAATCCAGTCTTCCAGCGCCTTCTCCCCAACTCTGTGTGAGCATGGTTGTTCACACTGTAGGAACTGGGGGTTGGGGAGTAATTGCAGGGAAGAAGGGCTCTGAAAAGTGGCTTCCACCTGAGTCACTGCAGGGTGACAAAGCAAAAAGTGACTTTCCTCTTACTTCAAAGAGAAACTTGAGAAAAAAGAGAAACGTATATAGGGTTTATTTGGTTGCGATTGTTAGTTTCTTTTAGGCCATAACTAAAGCTCCTTTATGAAGTTAGGAACTTAAGAATGTGCCATGCATAACTACTCATATAATGATCACATTTGGCATGTTTAAGTTTAAAATGGTGTTCATTTGGACAGTAATTACAGATTTACCGTTTGAATTTATTATTTTATTTACTTTTGAATGCTTATAATGATTTCTTGCAATTGGGATTATAAGGTGTTGTACCTTAAGAAATCTAGCATTTTGGTTTCTGCCAGTTTAAGAGGAGCAGGAAGAAGTTTAACAGAAGAAATTCATCATCAAAATAATAAAACCAAAAAGTCATTCTCTACAATATGCAGTAAGTGTTCATCTTCTGGAAAGCAGCAGGGAAGAGAAGGAGACCCCCTGACACACATACACACAAATAAACTCAAAGAAAAAATAGCCACTACTGACATACAGTAATCCCCCCTTATCCACCAGGAATGTGTTCCAAGACCCCCGGTGGATTTCTGAAACCGTGGATAGTTCTGAACCCTATATATACTATGTTTCTCCCTATACATATATACCTATGATAAAGTTTACTTTATAAATTAGGCACAGTAAGAGATTAACAACAATAACTTCTCTTTGGCATAGCCAAATTGCCAGCATCGCTACTCTTGCACTTTGGGGCCGTTAGTAGGTAAAATGAGGGTGACTTGAACACAAGCACTGTGATACCATGACTGTCCACCTGATAACCAAAATGGCTACTAAGTGACTAACAGGCGGGTAGCATATACAACACTGAGCCGCTGGACAAAGGGATGATTCATGTCCCAGGCAGCACGGAGCTGGACAGCTTGAGATTTCATCACAGCTATTCAGAATGGCATGCAATTTAAAACTTATGAATTATTTATTTCTGGAATTTTCCATTTAATATTTTCAGACCTCAGTTGACTGCAAGTAACTGAAACTGCGGATAAGGGGGGACTACTGAATAATGTTATTTCTAATCCTTAAAAATGCCCTTCCAGGGAGGTATTTATTTTCATTTTACAGATGAGCAAACTCAGAGGGTTTCAGTGGCTTGCCTACAGTCACACAGCTAGCACGGAGCCTGTGTTCTGGTAGCACGTATCATGAAGCACAGATTATTGTCATTAACAACGCTCTTCCCTAGTCATCTCCATGTTTCATGAGGACAGGGACCATATCTAGTCAGTTCTCCACTGTATCCTGGAGCCTAGCTCCAGGCACCCAGTAGCTTCAGTAACTACTCACCGGGTGGGTGGGTGGAAGGAAGACAGAAAGGGAGGCAGGAAGAGGTGTGTGTGCAGTGTGGCCGGCCCCTCAGGCAGGTGCTCTTCCCCCAACACTTCACTTCTTTGGAGACTATGCTCCAACAGTCTGTCCAATTGGCGTCATTCTCCTACAACTCGTATCACACGTCCACAAGCTGCTTTGACTATTGTTTTCTAGGACTGTGTCCATCTGCCGTACTGGAGCCTGATCTACTCTGGTTCCTTTCCCAGTCAGTCACTCAGCAAGTGTAACTGAGAGCCAGCCACGCACCAGGCACTTTCTAAGATGTTGGATTAAAAGGCAGTAAGATGCAATTCCCAGCCTTGAGGCTTTTACAGCCTAAAACAATGACCTCCGCATGTCCTACCCAGCTCTGCAAGCCCTCAGAATCCAACGTAGACAGGATTTTCTGAAGCTGTCTACCAAACTCTCTTAGCTTCCAGCAGCACTTCTGCTTTCTCTGATGCTTTGTTTTGTTATTTTCAGAGACATCAAAGGATGGCCCCCATCGAGATTCTCCTCTCTACTTTTCAACATGTTTCCCATGCTGGGAGGCATGAGAGACAAGAGAAGCACACAGGGTTAGGCAGGGGGAGTCAAACAAAGTTCTGCCCTGAGCTGTGAGATGGATAGGACTGGAAGAAGCAGCCTCAGGCGCTGGAAGAAGCCTGTTTGTCTTACAGGAGAGGAAATGCAAGGTAAAAGCGCCCCTACACAATCACTGGCAGTCATCTGCTCCTGGCCAGCATCCTTCCATAACACCTCCTCTCCACCCCAACCGATGAGGGGTTAGGTCGAGAAGGGACCACAGCCCCCTGACATCCAATAGATGATGAGTCTAACATCATCTTATTATGAAGCAACTGAGACCCACAGATGTTAGGGTTCTGGCCCAGTGTCCCACAGATAGTAGCTGAGAGGACCCTGGCTTCACATCTCCCAATGCAGAACACTAACTATGGTCCCCTTTCACTTTACTACTTAACAACTTCTCCAAATGCACTGTAAATATCACTTGGTAAGTGTACTGCTTGTTTCCTAATTCAGTCAACAGCACGGCTAGGAGCAGTGTCAGCTTGACGGTTAAGAAGGACATGGACCCTGAGGTCAGACAGCAGGGTTCAAATTCTGGCTCCGTTGCTTACCAGCTGTGTGACCTTGGGCAAGATCACCTCTCTGAACCTCAGTTTTCTCATTTGTATGGTAGGGACAATATTAGCACATGGACCCATGGATACTGCAAGGATAAACGGAGGTCTAAAGTGCTCAGCACAGTGCCTGGTACATAGAGAGTGCTCAGTAAACACTAATATTACCTTCCTTGGTCGCTATGCTGTCTTCAAATCTTAAATTCAAGAAATCTGTAGCAATGTGAATTGACCCAAAACTTTTTTTCTCTTCTTAATAAATTATTTCATTTCTTTTTTCTCTACTTAGAAGCAGAAATATACTTAGTATTTCAAAAAGTATTAATTGTATCTGGGCTGTTTGATAAAGAATGTCTGACGCGGGCACAGCAAGATTGCCAAGGCACCAACATATAGACATCTGACATAAACATCTGATGGCCTATTAGAAATAAGTTTTTAAAGTGTTAAGAGCTGAGTAACAGTTTATGAGCCACTTTTTTAAATCATTAGGCTTAATCTTACAAAAAAAAACCTTTCATAACCCAATGTTTTCAATTTTTTGGAAAAGCGACACAAATTCTTGGAGAAGCATGGGAAGTTTTGCCCTTCACATCTCTAGACCCTGTACTCAGGGTGAAAGAGACTGCTGTTTGGGCCACTGACTTGTGAGGCAGACATTATTTTCACATGCAAATCATGGCCACATAAAGCGATCATCCAGGCCTGGGGCAGGCAGAGACCCAGCCGGGCTGTCTAGTCATGCTCTCATGCTGCATGCGGGGCAAGTTGCACTCTTGTGATTAGGGAGCCAGCTGTCCAATGGGAGAGGATATGTGTGAAAAAGACTAAAAATACAAAACATGCTAGAAACCATGCAAATGAGTTTAGTCCAGCGTGAGAAGGCATTGTCACTGAATAATGGATGGGGCTGGCCAAGATCTAGGGGAGGAAGGGAAGTGTTCAGGCTCATGTGCCAGGCACTGTGTTGGGTGCTTTCTATAGAGTATCTGAAGTGGCCAGATCACCCGTGCATGTGACTCTGTGTCCATTCACACAGCCAGTGGTGTGGGGTAAGATAAATATTCATGGCAGGATTTTGGAAACTTCATTTATTATTTTGGATCATAAACTAACAAGCGCAAAATCAATCAAGGATCTCATTGGTTAAAATAAATCTTGTTTGCTTGGGTTTAAGTAGTGCAGATGGGGTGGGAGGTGGAGTGGGGAAGGAGGGAATGGAAAAAATAAAGAGGTATTTAGAATCTAAGAGAATGAGATCACAAAATTGTTTCCCAAATTGCATCTGGTCTTCATCTCTACCCCCACCGCTGCCGCGTCGGTCCAGGCTGTGTTTTCTCCTGCCTGGACAATTGCAGCCGCCGCTGACTGGCAGCCCCTGCCTTGAGTCCCTCTCATCTTAGCAGTTGCTGTTGAATATGAAATTGAGTCCCAAACTCTAATTTTTGAGTTTTTATGGCTCCCCTTGCCTTGAGTCCCTCTCCACTTGTACCCACACTAACCCCAGGTAGGAGTTCCCTACTTAAAAGAAAAACCTATCAACCTTGTTCAGCTTTTATGATTTCCACATCTTTATAACTCATGTTGAGTTTTAAAGTCATTCCCAGTTATTTTGTTTGTTTATCTGTTTGCTTTTTTAACTAGAAAGCCTAAGGAAATCCTCACGATAAGGCATGTCATCAAGCCTATGTTTATATTACATTCCATCTGGGACTTCTGAATGTTGCTACATTAATTTTAACTTTTAAAATACTATATACTGTGTGAGCTCAATTATGCAAAAAAAAAAAAGGGATGGAAAAAGACTATAAGGAAATAGCCTTTATACTTCATATTTTAAAATTAAACGTGTTATTCTTAATAAAAATAAATTAGAATTATAATTTAGTATATACTACCTGTTATGGACTGAATTTTTGTATTCCCACCCCACCCCCAAATTCACATGTTGAAGCCCTAACCCCTAGTGTGGCTATATTTAGAGACGGGGCCTCTAAGGAAGTAACTAAGGTTAAGTGAGGTCAAAAGGGCAGAGCACTGATCAAGTAACACCAGTGTCTTTATAAGAAAAGACACCAGAGAGTTAGTGTGCTTGCTCTCTCTCTCCCTCTCTCCTTCCCCCCTCAACTCATACATGCGCAGGCACACAAACACAGAGACACACACACACATACACACACACACACACACACACTGAGGAAAGGCCATGTGAGGACACAGAAAGGGACCATGCGCAAGCCAGAAAGAGATACCTCACCAGGAACAGAATCAGCTGGAACCTTGATCTTGGACTTCTAGCCTCCAGAACTGTGAGAAAATTAATTTCTGTTGTTTAAGCAACAGTTTTCAAATTGGCTAGCTCCTCCTGACCCATGGGATGAAACTTGGCCCCTCTGTAGTGGACAATCCAAGAAACCCTTGATGTCTGCCATGCTTATGTCTTTTGAGGATATGGGCCAGGTGAATTTATTTCTGCCCTAAGATCTCCTTGTACCCTATGACCCTGATTTCCTAGACACAATCTCTGGACCAGAGATGGGAGTTTGAACCAAAGGTGACCACACAGAGGCTAGTCCTGAGGGAGTCCACTGTTCAAGAGATTTCCCATGAGACCTTGCCCAACTAGATCTCTCTCAGTGAGAATGAAGAGGGAGAATCTTAGAGAAGGCAGCAGGGAACAGCAGGTATCACCTATGGCTGTAACCTCAAAAGACAAGCTAATGTTTCATGTCTCACCAATGCCTGTGGTAAAAGTTGGTCTTGGAAGCACTAGGATCCCCAGGGGCTATATAGCTGCTAACAGTTTCCTGAGCTTCCCTCTGTCTCCTCACATTCAATCATGATGACCTCAGAACATGAATCTTCCTTGAACCCGGAAGAGCCTTATTTCCTGCTAGCCCTCTCTACCCTATCCTGTTCTAGCACCCTAAGCTCCAGCACACCTAACTTCCTGCAATCTCTAGAATTTTCCATGACCTCTCTCATCTCTGCCGCTTCACATATACCGTTCCCTTTCCTTGGGATCACCCTTTCCAGTTTAGCACCACGTTAACTCCTGTGTAAATTCCAAGGTCCACTCAAACATCATCTACTCCCTGAAGACCTCTTTGAAACACCGAGGTCCCTTCACTATCCTCCACCAGCAACTTCTACATTTTCCTTTATAATATTTAACCAACATACGGTGATTATTTGGTTAGAGGAGAGGCTGACCTTATTCTTGTGTGTATCTTAAATTTCTAGCATTGGGTCTATACATAGTGGCGCTCAGGAGAAGTTTTTTGGTTAATTGATTAGAGTGGGAGAGAAGGAAATAAAGGTGGGGTAGAGACGATGAGAGACAGAGATAAAGAGACAAAGGGGCAAAGGATGGACAAGGTGGCAATGAAGGAATCAGGGAAAGAACGGTAGTGAGACAAAACTTTAAAATGCACAGTGAAACATCTTTTCAGGAATAAATGCATTTTCCCATCAACCTAAAGTTTCATTTCCATGTAGACTATTTCTCTGCTTATTTTCAGTCCTTGTGAGCCCTGATGCCCATCGTAGAATCCTCTTCAGACAACTTAAGCTTTTTCCTCACATGCCCTTTGCCATTACCACATATTTTAAGGATGGAGTCACCGTTTTCCCCAGAGCAATACCTAAACTTTGTTTCTCTATAGCCCGCAAACCCTCCAAAGTGGGGAGGAAAGCGCTGACAGTCATTTGGGTGGGGTTTCCACAGCGCCAATTCACAGTTTCCGACTTCTGTGATGAAGTACCAACCCATAAGGTCACCCCTACTGGAGATAACAAGTGTTCTCAAGTATTTATTGTGACACTAGGTCACAAATCGTATTGCAGCGATCCACCAAGAGAAAATACCTTCTTCCTATCTCCTCTACAGTATCACTCCAACTGACTTCAAAAAACCTCAGAAACCTTCTGTTTAAAGAGCATCATTCAGGTTTTCACAAGTGGTCCTCAAAATCAGAGGTATAACCCACACAGTGATTACAGTTCTGAATACAGGGCTTTAGAGGTTGCCAGAGCAAGAGAGACAATGATCTCTCACAGAAAGAGATACTAATATTCCTTTATAGATGGAAAAATGCTAATTTTTGGAGAGGGGAGAAAAGTAAATAAAACTCTCTAATTAAAAAAATTTTAGGGCCAGCCCCAGTGGCCTAGTGGTTAAGTTCAGCACGCTCCACTTTGGTGGCCAGGGTTCGGTTCCAGGGCACAGATCTATACCACTCATCTGTCAGCGGCCATGCTGTGGCAGTGGCTCACAAACAAAAAGAGGAAGATTGGCAGCAGATGTTAGCTCAGGGCAAATCTTCCTCAGCAAAAAAAATAATAATAATAAAATAAAAAATTTTAAAACGTGGTCAGTTTGTCATTTAAAAATATTAACTCCAGACCTGTGGGGTAACATGGCAGACTGAATACATGTACCTAATTTTATTACCTCCAAAAATCTCACTAATACACAGTACAGAAGTTTTTAAAGGAATATAAATTCCTAAGAATGGGAAAAACAGCAACAAAATTTTGGAAGCTAAAAAGTAGATGGTCCAGTGATAGTAAGATCAGACCTGAGAAAACGGAACCTCAAGTCAGCAGAGGAGAAAGCTGAGAACCAACCTGATTTACCCCACAAAATTCTCCAAGGTCTCAGGACAGGTGGCACCAGGTGTCTGCACGTGGGAGTGAGAGGTGCTGGGTTAAACAAGGAAGACCAAGGTGGACACTCTGAGAAGTTACTCATGCTACCAGGCACCTGGTGCCCCCCAACCAGCAGAGTCTGGAGGCTTATTCTCTGGAGAGGGTAAACCAAGGGCTTTGACTGGGGGTGTCAGACTCAGCTGAGGGAAATCAAGTAGATGTTTACTGAACACTGAAAGCAGAGACCCCCCCCCCTTCCTTTTCTCCAACTCAGCTCCCACAACATGGGCGACCAGACTCATCCTTAGGGAAGACTGGAAGACTCCTCTCCAGAGAAAGTGAAACAATTCAAGAAGCACATAAAGGTATAAACCTGGGAGAGGGTCTCCAACAACTAGTCCACCCTAACCATCTCCCCTAGCTCAAAACTGACAGGACCCAAGGATGTGCTCAGTACTCCCAATCAGCTTTGTATTCCCTACTCTTCATCACGAGCAGAAAGCCAAGAACTACCAGATATCTGATAAATTCCTCTAACATGGAAGATAAAGACCCAAACAAAGAGGAAAAGGCAGCTTAGGGGAAACAGAAACTATGCAGAGATAAGAAAACTTTAAAAAATATATTAATAAATCCTCTGAGAAAAGAGAAGATATTGTATCCACAAAACCAAAAAGAAGATGCTATTTAAACAATAAAATATAACAATCAGAAACCTAAGAAAAAAGTGTCTTGATTATTAAAAACATGATAGCAAAGTGAGGAAGTTGATAGAATTAGTGGAAGATGGAGCTGAGGGAATCTCTCAAAGTGAAGATAAAATTAGGTGAGAAATAATAAGAAAATCTAATATCCTGAATCCAATATCCAAATCCAGAAGTACCAGAATGAGAGAACAGAAAGTAGAGAAAAAAATCATCATTGAAATAAATTCAAGAAGATTTCTAAGAACTAAAAGATATGTTACCAGACCAGAAAGGGCCCACCAAGTGCCCAGCATAATAAAAACCAACCCTCATATGGCAAACTATTTTGAAATTTCAGAAAACTGGGGATAAAAAGAACTTCCTATTAGTCTACAGTTACATATAAAGGATTATCAATCATAATGGCTTTAGACTACTCAACAGCAATACTAGAACCAAGGAGACCAGCAATCAGAGGTCTAAGAGAAAATAGCTTCCAACCTAGAATTTGATACCCAAATTATCAGTCAACTGTGAGCATAGAAAAAAGGATTTTCAGACATAGGAAGTCTCAATTTGTCTCCCATGTGCTCTTTCTCAGGAAGTTACTAGAAGATGATTTCCATCAAAATGAGAGAGCAGATCAGGATGACATGGGATTCAGAAACAGGAGGTCCAACAGAGAAGAGAGATAAAGGAGGATGAATGGAGACCCAGAGATGACAGCTGTGTACAGGAGTACAGGGTGACCACCCACACTGGAGCAATTGACTAAGGACATATCGAAGGTTGTCATCACCAAGATCCCTGCAGCCACTGCACCTAGTTTTTAACCTGAGGTCAGAACCTGGGGTGAGCCTGTTGCAGAGTCTTATCTGTACTCGGCTCATCTTGACCATGAACTTGACCATGAAGTGCTGCTCTCCCTCCTTAGCCTGCTGCTTACCCCCCACGGAAGTGTTCTGTTTTGACCTACTCCTGAGGGCTAGAGATAGGCAATGATGAGCTTACACGTTGAAATACAGAGCAGCTCACTCCTCCCATGCATTCCTCCAGATGTCTAGTACCTGATGCATATTACAACCCTGAGGAAGGCAGAGACCTGAATAACCGAAAGTCAGAGGATAATGGTCACCTCTGATGGGAATGGAGGGAGATGTATTGGGGAGGAGCCACAGGGGTCTCCTATGGGACCAGCAATCTTCTATTTCTTAACCCAGGTACCTAGATGACATTTTGCTATTCTTTCTGGTATACAAGACATATGTTTTATATACTCTTCTATATTTTAATGATATAGAATTTAAGAAATAATTTTAATGTCAACGTTGGAAGCACTAACGTTTTTCCTCCTGTTTAGGGGTAAACACCACCCCCACTCATGTTCTTTCTCCGCAAAGTGCTGCACTTCATGTGACAGAGAAAAACATAATTGTTTATCTTTATGAAGTAATACCTCCATTTTATGAGATCTGGATATACTTTCTATAAAGACTTAGAATCTCCTTTGCATTTTCACAATTTCAGGCATAAATTATATCACCTCTTAAAAACTGATGTGAAGACCAGATTAAATTAAGTCGAGGGCCAGAAGTTCCCCATCTCAGGCTTAAGGCCTAAGTCTAGGGTCATCAGACTCTCAACAGGCATAAAAGGTAGTCGTTAAGAGTTTGGGGTCAGGAGCTAGACTATCTGGGTTTGATTCTCAACTCTACCAACAATGCAACCTTAGGCAAGGTATTTACCTCTCACAATCTCAGTTTCTCCATTTTAAAAATGTGAATAATCATAAGACCTACCTCTACTGTAAAAAGTAAATGAATTAATAATGTAAAGCACATAAAACAATGCCTCACAAACACTAAGTGCTCAATAAAGGTTAGTTGTTACTATTGTTACTATCGTAGATAAGCAGCTGTCTTACTGTGCGTGGCAACTATCTTTCTACAAAAGAAGTTATTCCCATCAAAAGGTCCACAAGTGCTTGGCCTTGCTGCGGTCAGTCCTCCTCCTGGCCTCCTGGTGTTCCACAACTACCATCATCCTTCAATCAGCCACTACTTGCAGGTGCCAGTTTGGATGACGCAGCTGGTGTTTGTAACAACTTGTCTAAGCCTTTTCACACTCAGGATTGAGACGTGGTTCCTACAAGTGGCAAACTTAGCTTGCAGGTGGGCTGTCAAACAGCATACTCTCCTCTTTCACCAACTAGCATCATAAGAGGCCTCCTCGCAGCAGAGTGAACACACAGGTGTGAGCGATGACTCCCCGCCCACATAGGTAGTCACATGGGACTCAGGACCACGTTAGAGTACAGGGCAAACAGCACTGGATTGGGGGTTGGAGGAACTGGGTTCTGACTGTGGCTCTGTGTGACCCAGACTCTCTGTGCCTAAGTTCCTCACCCATAGAATCAGGTACATCACCCAGACTCAACATTCCCAAGTGCATGTTTGCTTGCCCTTAAATACCATATAATTAGTGCAGGGGGAAAGGGAGGTCAGTCATGGGGCAATGAGTCTTCTAATAACAAAACCCATCATTCAAAACTGACTTCAGTGCTGATGCTGACCCGCTTGGGCTTCCATCCCCATGTCTAGGCAAGGCCTGTAACAATGTTATCACTTTTTAAAACACAGGCCTAAACTAGTTCCTATTGCAGACAATTGGCAGGTGCCCAGTTAATAGATTATTCCACCAGACAGTTGAATGCGTTGGCCATTGGTCAAAAATGAGGTCACTGCAATCCTATGCACTATAACTGGAAAGCCTGATGAGAAACAATTGTCTGTTTTTTAACAAATAGGAATCCATATTCTCATACCCCGACATTTGCCTTGCTTGGTGTGTGGTTCAGGAGCAAAGGAAGATTTTGTTCAAGGTCAAGTTGGCTTTGTTCTTTGACTCATCTGTTGTGCGTCTGTCCATGTGTGTTTCACATCAGCAAATCCAACCAGATTCCAGCTGACCTGCAGGAATTTCTGGCCAACGTTGCCAGATCCCTGGTCTTTCTCTCAAACCTGCACAGTCGGAAAGAACGGGTCAGGAGACTCCTGTCCCAGCCATCTGGACACAGTGGATATGCATAACATGAAGCACATGTGCTTTTCTCCAAAAAAAAAAAAAGGTTCTAAGGGATACAGAGCTATTATTACCGGAGGCTGTGGCGTCCTTCCAGCACGCAGGCATTCCCAGACGAAACCATCCCTGCTGACCTGCTGCAGCTACGACCTCACTCTGATTTTACCAGGAATTCATGCACACTCTTGTCAAGTATTTAATGCCCCCCTAACCATTTTCACTCCTTGCAAACAAAATATCCAGGAGGAAAACTTTCAGAGCCACGGTTTCTTCTCGGCTGCAACCCTTCCTTCCTTCCTCCTTCCCAAGACAGTCTGACTGAACTTGCAACCTGACCCCGCCCTGGGCCGGGCCCTCCATGCAGGCATTGTGGTTGCTCTCGCCAGATGCAGCCTGTGCAGACGGAATACCTGAGAACCGCTGCCAAAACAGGAAGGTCGGCGCCTCTCTGAAGGGAGGCCTGGGGAGTGTCCATCTCCCAGGCGACAGAGATAAGAGATGAAGGGGCTCCAGTTATGTTCCAGAGCCTTTCCCTCACACTTTCTTCAATCTATCTGATTCATTCTTCATTCATTCACTCAACAAACATATGGAGTACCTGCCAATACAAAGCCCTGTGGTGGAGTTGAGGGCACGAAGGTGACTGAGATGTCTCTCTGTCTCCAGGAGCACTTATGTTGTTGTGACAGGCCACTCAAGGGGCAACTCTGGCACCTTGGACTCCTCTGAACCCCCAGTGAAACCACATCCCTGCCATCCCAGCACGATCCCACCAGCAGGGTCCCTGATATAACGTCACAACAAAGCCAACAGAGGGTTTGAGCAAGGGAATAGGCAGTAGATCATCTAGCCCCAACCCTGCCTCCCTTAGCACAAGCAAGGGCTGGCAGATCCAGGTCCATTTTCTGGTCCCAAGAACACGCCTTAGCACAGCCGAGTGGCAGGCTGGCCATGGTAATTGGCATATATATTAGGCTCTGATCTAGTGAATAAATAAACTTTTTAAGACTAAATCATCAACACTGCCCACTTCTGGATCCGCCAAAAGCCTGCTCATTAGCAGTCTACAATGCAACAAGTCTTTAACTTATAGCTTACATACTTAACTTATAGTAACTAACTTGGCATGATGGCACAATCTGTGTTTTACAGAGATTAGGGCAGTAATCAGGATCCCAGGCTGGGCCAGAAACCCCCACATAATAGCTTATTCCAGGGATCTAGCCACGGATAGAGGTAGAGGGGAAGATGGAAGGACATCAGAGGAGGAAACCAGAAAATGAAGGAGGGAAAAAAGAGGAGTCAGAAGGGATGGGGAGTAAGAAAAAAGCAAGAAGAAGAAGACAGGAGGAGAAATCAAAAGAGGCTTGAAATGCTACCCACTGCTTCCCATCCCTTTTACTACAGCCGCAAATCCCAGTAGATGGTCTGCTGCCCCCCGGCGCCCCCGGGGTCCCGTGGTCCTTGTACATTTCTGAATTAACACCACTTTCCAAAGAATCATCTAAGAAAGTGGCAGAAATTCTCACTCGCGCTGGGTTCAGTCTATCTGAGGCTGACAATGTGGAAGGCTGAGAGCTGAGCAGCCTAGCTCCCATCAGAAGGGTCCCTGAAAGGGACCCTCTGTGCACAGGTCCCCCCTCTGCTCTCCAGGGAGAGGGGTGGTGCCTGAGGACCCAGAAGTGAGCATCAGGCTGCACAGAGAGCAGACCCCGTCCTGACGACGCCCTGCCCTGCCAGACTTGGGACTTGAATTTGGTCCCAGTCAGCTCAGCTTGTCTACTGCTGCTCTTTCTGCTGGCATCTGGGAACCATATTTCAGCCGCTTCACTACCTGGATCTGCTCCCGACCTTGCCTCACATGCCTTCATCTTGTCTCCTGCTTCCCCTGCAAGCTCTGACCTCTCATAGTTCTCACCAGCCACGAGAGGGCCCAGCGCAGACTGGGAGGTTCCCAGACCCTCTTGATCTGAAGGAGAAGGGGAGCAGTAAAGGATTCTCTGTGGACGAAAACGGCTCCCCCACCTTCCTCCAAGGGCGTGCCAGAGCCGGGAAGTGCCAGGAAGCACTGTGGAATAGCGCTTTGGAATCACGAGCTCTGGGTTCAAATTTTGGTTGAGCCACTGACTGTGCAATCTCAGGAAGGTTGCATAATCTCTTGGGGCTTCATCTCCCTTGTCTGTACAACGGGAATAATCATCTCACCCATGTCACTAGGTTGTTTCAAGGATAGAATAGAACAATACATGTAAAGTGCCTGACACAGAGTTGGTGCTCATTACTATTCCCTGCACACATCCATATACACGATAAGCAGGTTTGCGGTATGTATGGCCCTTAGGGGAGTGCCCGTCAAATGCAGAGGAAGGAGGAGCCAACCCTCACAGTCAGGGGCTAACTGAAGAGTCCCCGGCCCTGCCCTGAGCTCACTCCCAGGGCAATGAGTCCGCGGTCTTGTCTCTAGGATCCTGCCAGCCTGAGCAGTGAGGCGCTGGCCTCGCCACGTTTGGTTCCTACTCTGCTGAGCCTGAGCCCGACAGCAGAGCAGAGGCTCCGTGAGCAGGGGCCGGGTCCTCAACCTCGGCTGCACAGTGGAACCACCTGGAGCACTGAAAATACAGGCCTGCCTCAGTGTGCTGACTGACCTGGTCTGGCGTGGGACGTGGGAGTCTCTTTATTCCCCTGAGGCTCCCCTGGTGCTTCTAATGTGCGGGCAGGGCTGAGGACCCCACAGAGAGAGGCTGGGGCTCTCACTTAAAGCTCTCATCAGGTGTTCTGAGAAGACACTGTTCCTCTCTGCTGAGGCAGGAAGGGAGCTGGGTTCCGAGGCCTGGGGTCTTGGAAATTCCTTCACCTCTCTGGGTTGTTGTTCCTGCATCTGTGAGATGGGGAAAATGACCCTGACTGGCCTCTCTCACAGGGTCATTTGTGAAGGTCATGTGAGATGGCACGTGTGGAAGCCCTTGCTGCACAGCACCACCTACTCAGCCGTAAGTAAAATGCAACTGCCAAGACACCACAAACCATTCCACACAAAGGAGTCCATGTTTCCTCCTAGTACCTCCTTGGGCAGAGAGGAAAGGCTGAGCCAGCTGCCCTGGGACAAGGCTCTGTGCCCTGAGAGCCCAGAAAACAAACAGCCAGAATCGTGACTCCACACAGAGGCCATCCTGGGCACTGCATGGCCGTCCAGGCAGGCCTTGCTCACTGAGACCTGGAAAACCCCTCCCAGCAAAGCCATGCAGAGATGCCCTTCTCCCAGAGGGGGAAAGGAGCCCGCAAGGAAGGCTCAGGAAGATGCCTGGCAGGGAAGATGATTCTACGAGTCATGCTGGTAGGTAGCTGGGCTGCTCTCTTCATCTCAAAAGGAGAAGGCGGCCGCGGGGAAGGGGGTACCCAGGAAGATATTTCAGAGCAAAAGTGTCCACAGAGCAGCTGCCTTCACCTGCTGGGGCAGAGGAGGCCATAGTCTGGGCTCACCATCTTTCACTTAGTGTGTTCATTCCTGCACAAATATTTACTGAATGCCTACTAGATGCCGGGGACCATACACTCCGGGAAGACCCAAGCCTTGTCCTCAGCATCCACAAGTGCAGGCCGACTGTGTGGCCCAGAGGAGCAGCCAAAACACTTGTGGGTTCACTACATCCTGAATGGAACAGGGAACAGTCACCTGAGGAGATTCCGGGGTGCATTCCTGGGTAGAATATTAATCTTTAGCTTACCCGCTTTGTATGTTTGGAATTTTATCAGAGAGAAGGTTTTTTTAACATAGAGCAGTGAAAAATGCCTCTTCTAGTGAATTAAATTCCTTCTTAATAAATATGGCTCCGTTGGCCATGAAATCAGCACACTCTCCCCAAACCACTTCAGCCCATCCCACTGCTCCACCCACTCCCACACTGCTTATGACTTTATCTCCAGCAGCCCACACTTCAGAGCTCTGGGCCATCATATTTAGCGCCTACTAGTCATCTCCACGTGGGCCTTGCTCGAGTTTAGGCTGACCTCGCTCTCTCCCCTACATTTGTTCCTGCTGCCATATTCCTCCCGGATCCCAGTGCATGACGCCACTAGCTAGCCAGCCTTGTGTTGGCCATGCCCCTTCCCTCCATCTTCATCTCTTTAATCTGCCCCCTCCTTCCCATGCCCAGAGGCACTGCACCATCATTGCTTTCCTGGATTACCACAACAGCCTCTCAAATAAGTTTCCTGCCTCCACTCTTCGTCCCTATCTCAAGCCATTGATTTTCCATACTGTGGCCACAGCAATGTTTCTAAAATGTAAAACTGATGTCACATTTCCCACCACCCCAAGATAAAGCCCAAGCCCTTAGCGTGGCAAACAAGGCCTTCCATGACCCGGCTCTGCCTGCTCCTCACAGCCAGGGCTCTCTCATTTTCCCAAGCGCGGCAGACTCTTGAGTCTTTGTATAAGCCGCCCTCGGTGCAAGATGTGCTTCTTCCTCTTCTTCCTCTGGCCAAATCCTGTGCTCCTTTAACCTCAGCTCAGAGGTAATCTCCTCTGGAAAACCTTTCCTGACTCTCAGGCTGGGTTGAGGCCCCCCATCTCCCTCCCAGAAGCTCCCAGGTATAACCCCATCACAGTACTTGTCACTTTTTAGTAACCATTTACTCATCTGGGTCTCCCACAACATTGTGAGCAGTTATAATGAATGAAACGGCACAGCATGTTGAAACATGGATAAATCTCAAAAATATGTTGGGTGAGAACAGCAAATTGCAAAATAATTCATTCATCCACCATTCAAATATTTATCACATGAAAGGTCCATGCAGTATGATAAAATGTATGTACAATTTTCAAACACTCAACAATAGTGGAGCTGGATTGCGGCCATCTACGTTTGGTAGAATGATAAAAACCCACGGGAAGGACATCCATCAGCCTCAGGATAGCCGTCGCCCGGGGGAGAAGAGGGTGTGGATGAAAGTGCAGCTTACACTGTGTCTGTAATGCTGTATTTATTTTTATTTTTAATAGAGATTTGAAGCAAAATTGGCCAAATATTATCCATTAAATTTGGGGGGTGGATAGATGAGGATCTGCTATGTTATTTCCTGTATATCTGAAATATTTTATCAGTACCTTTTTTAAACTCTTAATGAGGAACTGGAGTCTCCAACGCCCTCGCTAACACCCCTGGGGGCCTGAGCAGACTGCTGCAGCTGCTCTTCCCAACCCATCCCCCTGGGCCTGGCTGCCACGTGAGATGGGCAGGAACGCAAAGCAGAGATGTAAATATTTTTATCCTCATTTTACTGATGAGAAAACCGAGACTCAGAACATCTAACATCGCTCGAGACCACACAGAGGATCCTGGATTTCAGGCCATGTCTTCATGTACAATTCCCACTAACTATTTCATCTAAGAGCAAGAACTTAGGTTAAATGGAGCACAGTTAAGAGAATTCCAGAAATAGAAGCAGAGCTGTATTCATATGTATTTATAAACCAGTGAGTAGATATATTTTAGGGAAGAAGAGGATTTAGAAAGGTACAAAGCTGAAGAGATAACCAAATGAGTAATTTAGGGATAGACCATGAAGCTAATTGAATGAAAACCTAATGGATTTGGATTTTGTCCTATAGGCAATAGAAAGCTACTGGAAAAGTTTAAGCTGGGTAGTGACATAAACAAAGCACTATTTTCAGAAAAGTAATCTGGCTTCAGTGTATGGGAGGGGTTGGTTATCCATAGAAGATGGTGGGGGGGCGGTCAACCAAGGGGAAGATCCTGGAAGAATACATTTAGATTTGGAAATCATCTAAGCGATGCACATAAGAAATGACATCTGCTAATCTAAGGTGAGAGCTGTGGGGTTAAAAGGATAGGAGGGTGTAAGCTAGACAGAGAAATAAAAGTTAACCCCAAGCTTTCCAGGCTTGGGGAAATGGTGTAGCCATTCAGAAGATAAGCTAATTGTGTTTGCTTATTGTTTTGGGGAGGCGGGTGTGTGTGAGGAGGAAAAGGCAAATAAAGGGAGGAGGAAGAAATTGAGGACTTTGCTTTGCTTTTTTTTTTTTGGTGAGGAAGATTTGCCCTGAGCTAACATCTGTTGCCAATCTTCCTCTTTTTTCACTGGAGGAAGATTAGCCCTGAGCTAACATCTGTGCCAACCTTCCTCTACTTTATATGTGGGTCACCGCCACAGCATGGCTGACGAGTGGTGTAGGTCCATGCCCAGGATCCAAACCCAGAGAACTCAGGCTGCCGAAGTGGAAAGTGACAAACTTTAACCACTCAGCCACAGGGCTCACCCTAGCTTTGCTTGTTTTTAATCCCAGGTGATGCTCAGACATCCAGTTAGAGATCCAATAGTAGTTGGTGACACAGGAGGTAAGTTCAAGAGAGCTGAAGAAGCAGATGAGAATCGCCTAGCAGCAGTGATGGTGGAAGGCTCTCTCTGAGGAAGAGAACACAGAGCAAAGCAGTGCTGAGGACTGACCTGGGGTCCCCCTGCCCACCTCAGGGAAAAGGAAGATGAAGAAGAGAGTTGACAGTGTTGTGTCATAGAAAAATTGGGAAGAGACAATTTCAAATCAGCATAGGTGGTTGCTATAGACTGAAGGTTTGTGTCTCCCCAAAATTCATATGTTGAAACCAAGTGTCCATTGTGATGGTATTAGGAGGTGGGGCCTTTGGGAGGTGATTAGGCAATGGGATTAGTGCCTTATAAAAAATACCCCAGGGAGCTTCCTCACCCTTTCCTCCGTGGGAGGACACAGTGAGAAGATGGCCATCTATCAACCAGGAAGCAGGCCCTGGCCAGACACCAAATCTGCCAGCTCCTTGATCTTGTACTTCTCAGGCTCCAGAACTATAAGAAATAAACGTCTGTTGTTTATAAACCACCCAGTCTACGGCATCTTGTTATAGCAGCCCAAGGACTGAGACAGTGGTCAACAGCGCAAAAGGGGTCAAGAATACAAAGTAATTAACGGTTCTGGATTTGGAGATCAAGCGGTCAGTGGGACCTCAGGTAGAGCAATTTTAGCAGAGGGCCAAGTCGGGCATGCTTGACCCACTCCTTTTACAGCTCCTAAGTAGCTTCTCTTACAGCCAAGCATGAGCCCCTCCCTCAGCAAGCAGAGCCAGCTCCCACTTGCTGGACTCAGCACGAGGTGACCCTGTGCCTGTCCTGCTGTGCACCGTCCAATGAGCCACCCCCAGCAGAGGCAGAGGGCCAAGGCAGAGCAGAGTGTACAATATGGGCTCTGGAGTGGAGGGAACTACAGAGCCGTGCTAGGCAACAGTCTTCCTAGACAACCAAAAAGTTAAGCTTGGAGATACATAATTTCATTTTAAATGCAGAACATAGAATTAAAATGTGCCACACGCCACTTTATTTTCTAAAATGCATTTTCTCTATAGCTGCCTGACTTCTATGGCAATAAAATCGTTTTGGCATGACACTCATCTTACATAAAGGAAAATATAATCCAACAAAACGGCATTCGAGGAGCTTTAAGCCAAACAAATGCTTGAGAGTGCCTTGTTTAAATTAAGTTGTCATGCTATTCAGCTTCTTACAGTAATGGAGCTCTGTGTCTCCACAGAGCCTTATGAAATGATGCTTGTTTTGGAAGAGACAGGACAGCAGGTGGGGAAAGGAAGAGGGGCCCCTGCTGCCTGTCTGCTGGCTAAGGAGTTGGGAGGTAAGAAAACGGAGGTGATGATAAGATCCACTGCTATGGGAACTCTGGAGATGAAATGAGAGATATGACCGAGTGGCTTGAGATGGAAGACACAGTGGAGGGAAGGATGTGCCAGGAGGAAAACAAGACTACATGAGAGTCTGCACCCTGACTATGAGACAATCAACCTTTCCCCCACCTCTACTCCACCCCCAGAACTACGGCAGCCAGGCACGCCCCTGGCAGGAGACTGGAGAATTGCCCAGAGAACACAAACTGCACTAGAGGAAAGACCTACAGAAACTGACATTTGGGAGATTTCTGGTGAAATGGTCCAGTTTGCCAGAGGATCACTCAACAGTGACGTCCTCCTGCCACAATCGCCACACACTCTGACCGTGCACAGAACTTCCAATCAGCCTTTCAGTGCCTCGTTATTAAAAATGAACGAACAACCAAGGACTACCAGACACTGAAGAAAGCTGGCAGCAATTAACACAGAGAACAAAACAAGATAATAGAAACTAAGAAATCTAGAAAAAACAGACAATATAGAGAGCAGAAAAAAATTTCAAAAGAAAATAAAACCTGTATAATTTACAGCCTGAAAATGTCAAAAAGAGATTTTATATCCATGAAACAAGAACAGGATGTGATTTTAAAACTAACAATCAGAGAACAACAAAAAGCTCTTGTAAATTAAGAAGAGCCAAAATAAAAACTTCAGTTAAAAGATTGGAAATAAAGTTGAGGAACTCTCCCATAAAGCAGGGATGGAAAAAAGAGATAAACTGTAGAAGAGAGAAGATTAAAAAAAGAATAATAATAGAAGGTTCAAACCAAGAGCTCCAACATCCAGCTAAGAACTCAAAAAAATAATAAAAAATTTTAAACCAGAGAAAATAAAGGGGAAGAAATCGTCAAAGAAATAATTGAAAATTCCAGATGGAAAATGCCCAAGCAAATGAATAAGAATTTTCATTATGAAATTTTAGAACCTCAAGAGTAAAGGGAAGATCCTATGCGCTTTGAGGAGGAGAAAGAGAAGAAAGAGGTTACCTTCCAAGAGCAAAAATCCGAATAGCACCAAACTCCCAGATAAGTGCCGCGGACGGCTAGAAGGTAGAGCAAAAATGACTTCAAAATTCTAAGGGAAAATTATTTTCAGCCTAGATTTTATATCTCCTACCAATCACACGTGAAAGTGGAAAAGTGACATTTTCCATCATAGACAGAAGAGGATGATTTGGGATCCAGACAACAGGGACCAACATCTGGGAGCAGCAAAGGAAAGTACCAGCACCACAGGAGTGATCCAGGCCCGAGATTGTCCATCCAGGAGAAGGACGGGGAGGAGGGAGTCTCCAGGAGAAGACATAATACAGGGAGCACTGGGAAAATGCCTGTAAGTATTTGAAAGCTCTATGGAGCATATTTTAAAATGGTGATAAAAGCCTAGAAAATAAAGCAAATGAAAAAAATCAGAGCATAGTGAGTTGAGTGGTAGCCTCCAAAAAGATATGTCCACGTCCTACTGCTAGGAACCTGTGAATGTGACCTTATTTGAAAAAAGGTCTTTGCAGATGTAATTGAGTTAAGGATCTCCAGATGAGATCATCCTGGATTACCCAAGTTGGACGTACTTCCAATGACAAGTTGTCCTTACAAAATACACACAGAGAGACAAGAGGAGGAGAAGGCCCTGTGAGGACAGAGGCAGAGATGGGAGCCATGCCGCCACAAGCCAAGGAATTCCCGGAGCCATCAGAAGCTGGAAGAGACAAGGAAGGATTCTCCCCTAGAGCCTTTGGAGAGCGCGCGGCCCGGCCAACACCGTGATTTCAGTCTCCTGGCCTCCAGAACTGTAAGGGAATAAAGTTCTGTTGTTATAAGCCACAAAGTTTGTGGTAGTTTGTTAAGGCAGCCCTAGGAAACTGATACACAGAGTAAGCTTAATTTCAGGAAAAGCTGAGAGATATACAAAAAGAAAGCAATCAGATTACATCATTTGGCTCAAAAATGAATATTTTTACATGTATGTATTACTTTTCATATAAAAATTAATTTTAAAAGAACAAATGATGTTAGGAAACAATTTTCAACATATATAACATTGTTTAGACTAATAAAAGCTAAACAAATATTTGTTTTATGTTGAATTAATTGCTAAGGCAGAAGAGCTATAAATTATTAAAAAGTAAGACAACCTAAAGGAAAAATAGGGAAAGATTATAGATAATTCAAACAAACAAACAAAAGAAATATAAGTGGCAATAAAAATGGGAATAAAATAACCCTCATTAATGATTTAAGAAAAGCAAATTTTTTAAAAAATCAGAATTTTTGCCCATCATATGGCAGAAATTTAACACACTGAACAAATCCAATATTGTCCAGGGTACTGGGAGTCAATAACTCATATACTGTCAGTGGGAGTTCAGAATGGAATAACTTTATTGGAAGCCAATTTGGCAGAACCTAACAAAATTTAAAATGTGCTTGACTTTTGTCCTATGAATTCTATTTATAAGCCTTAATCCTACAGAAATCCTACAGAAAAATCCTACAGAAATCCTTCAAATTTTGTACAAGGATATTCATGTCAGCAGTATTTGTAATACTGACAAACTGGAAAAACCTAAATATCCATCAATAAATTAATGTTTAAATATAAAGTATTTTAGATCTGTAATATGGAATACTGTGCAAGTATTAAAAAAAGAATGAGGGAATCCTAAATGTACTGACATTGAAGGATGTCTATGATATGTTATTGAGTGGGAGAGGAAAAGCAGCAAAACAATGTAGAATTTAATTACATTTTTACAAAGGACTATGTTGTATGTGTTAATGTACATGCATGTGTGCATGTGTGCTTGTACATGTATAGAAAATAGACTGGAAAGATATTTATCAATCTCCCTCTGGGGAGTAGGAGTGGGAGAATAGAGTAAGGGGAAGAAATTTTCACTTTTCACTTTATATTTCAGATTTTTTTTTATTTTTACAATACAAAACATTTATTTTGTCTTTAAAATGAAGAGAAGAATATAGTTTTACTTATGTGCATTTAAAATTTTTTTTCAGATTTTAAAACTAAAACTTGTGGTTTTAAAATGTGTCTGCAAATTCTCTCTCCATTTTAAAGGTGGAAACTAATTCCTCTCTGTTTGAATGAGGGCCAGACTTAGTGATTCATTTCTAAAGGATCTCTCTCTCTCTGATTGTTTGCTTTTGGGGCCAGTCACCCCATGACTTGAGGACACTTAAGCAGCTCTCAGGAAAGGACCACATGGAGAGGAACTGAGGACTCCTGCCAACAACCAGCAAAAATTTGCCAGCTAGTGAGTGATTCACCTTGGAAGCAGATCCTCCAGCCCTGGTCAAGCCTTCAGATGACTGCAGCCCCTGCCGACATACAACTGTACCACATGAGAAACCCTGAGCCAGAACCACCTGCCAAGCTACACCCAAATCCCTGGCCCACAGAAATGGAAAGAAATAATAAATGTTTATTGTTGTTTTGTGCCACTAAATTTGGGGTAATTTGTTCAACAGCAATAGATAACTAATACCTGTACTGTTCTCCCTCTGGAGAGTAGAAGTGGGAAAATGGAGGTTTTTTTACTTTCTACATTTCAGGATTGGATTTTTTTTAGTCTTTTATATTGAAAGAAAGGGAAAGAAAGAAAGTTAGGCTTAAGAGTATTTTTTAAATTTTATTTTCTGATTTAAAGAGTGACGCTAGTGGAAAAGGACAGAGCTGGAGGACTGACACTACCCAACTTCAAGACTTACTACACAACCACAACAACTACTACACAATCAAGACAGTGTGGTACTGGAGAAAGAATAGACACATAGATCAATGGAACAGATTAGAGAGCCCAGAAATAGACCCACACAAATACAGCCAACTGATCTTTGACAGAGGAGGAACGGCAATTCAATGGAGACAGGATAGTCATTTCAACAAATGGTGCTGGAAGAGCTAGACATCCACGTGCAAAAAAGAAGATTAATCTAGACACTCACTTTACATTTTTCACAAAAATAAACTCAAAATGGATCACAGACCTAAACGTAAATCACAAAACTACAGGCATACCTTGTTTTATTGTGCTTCTCAGATGTTAAATTTTTTACCAGACCCTTCACCAGCAAAAAGATTATGACTCGCCGAAGACTCAGATGATGGTCAGCATTTTTTAGCAATAAAGTATTTTTTAATTAAGGTATGTATAATTTTGTGACACAATGCTATTGCACACTTAGACTACAGTGTAGTTTAAACGTAACTTTCATATGCACTGGCAAACCAAAAAATTCGTGTGACTTGCTTTATTGCGATATTCACTTTACTGCAATGGTCTAGAACCAAACCCACAATATCTCTGAGCTATGCCTAAATAAAACTTCTAGAAGATAACACAGGAAAAATCTAGGCAGCCTTTGGTTTACTAATGGGTTTTTAGGTACAATACCAAAACCATGACCCATGAAAGAAAAAAAATTGCTAAGTTAGACTTCATTGCAATTAAAAACTTCCATGCTGCAAAAGATGCTGTTAAAAGAATGAAAAGGTAAACCACAGACTGGGAGAAAGTATTTGCAAAACACATATCTGATAAAGGGCTTGTATCCAAAATATACAAAGAATTCTTAAGACTCAACAATAAGAAAACAACCCAATTAAAAACTGAGCACGTCTATACTATGGAATGTTATTCAGGGATAAAAAGACATGAGCTATCAAGCCATGAAAAGACATGGAGAAACCTTAAATGCATGTTACTAAGTGAAAGAAGCCAGTCTGAAAAGAGTACATACTGTATGATTCTAACTCTATGATATTCTGGAAAAGGCAAAACTATAGAGACAGTAAAAGATCAGTGGTTACCAGGAGGTCAAGTGTGGGGGAGGGAGGGGGGATGAACAGGTGGAGCACAGGGATTTTTAAGGTATTGAAACTATTCTGTATGATACCACAATGGTGGATAAATGTCATTATATATTTGTCAAAACCTATAGAATGTACAACACAAAGGGTGAATCCTAATCTAAACTATGGACTTTAGTTAATAATAATGTGTCACAATCGGTTTATCAGTTGTAAGAAATGTACCACATTAATGCAAGATGTTCATAATAGGGAAAACAGTGGTGGGGAAAGGAGAGAGGAAGGATATAGGAACCTCTGTACTCTCTGCTTAATTTTCTATAAACCTAAAACTGCTCTAAAAACTAAATTCTACTAATTAAAATAAAAAAGCAACAGAACAATTGAAGGAAAAATAGAAATGAAATAATACAGCCACCCATAATCTCAGCAGAAACACAATTCCTGTTAACACTTTGCATAGTTCCTTCCAGTCTTTTTTCAAATATCTATGTATATGTCATTTTTTAAAGAGCTGAAGTCATTCCACTAAATCCATTCTGAAGGTTTATGGTCTAGTTTTAGTTTAGATTTTTAACCCCAAAGAAAATAGCCCATATAAAACATCACTGATACCAAAAACAGATTCTAGAGGGGCCAGTTGCTATGGGAATGATTGAAAATAAATTTCATTTCACACTACACCCTGCTAATGTACTGACCAGAAGGAAAGAGAAATATTTGGAGTAACTTAGAAGAGCAGCCAAGAAAAGTTCCAATCAAGAAGGAAAATACATCAGCCTAGCGAGGTTTCACAGAGGGCAGCAGCATCGCCCTGCAATTTAACTCATTATGCCCTTTCAGCAGCCATATAGACAGAGGGGGAGAGCACCAGGAATCGGAGATGGGGTAGACTCTCTTTCTCCCTCACTGACAGTTTGATGGGCAAACAGCCAGCAGGTCTCCCTTAGGATGTGGGCTGTCTCTGCAGGGTGGGGCAAGGCCAGGAAAATAACCACCCCTTCCCTCCAACAGAGATGCTCCAAATATTTAACGAGCTGCAAAGCTCAGGCTCCAAGTGATCTATTTGGACACCACAATGGCCCTTAGCATCAGAGCAGATCCTGGAGCCCCTTCTGTACAGGGGTTAACCCTTTAGATGCTGGATCATGGAGCAGTCTGGAGGTTCTGGGGGAGGGGCCAGGATGCCAGAGGGTAGGGGGCACTCCGGGAGCTCAGGGGAGTGACTATTTTCCAACAGAAGAATTTCAATATATGAAGAAGTGATAAGGCCAGATCAGTGTGTACCAATAGAATTCTGACCTTCCTTCAACCAACATTTTTATGAAAGACAAGCCTGTAGGGAACACACATCAGGGGCAGCCTTGAAAGGGAAAAGCAGAGCTGCTATCACAAAAAGACTGCCAGTCATGTGAAGACCTGCCCAGCTTCCCACCTCAGGGAACAGCTCAACTTCAGAGTCAAATAAATCGTCTCATTCCCAGCTCTGCCATGTATTACCATGAATTATGTAATCTCTGAGCCCCAGATTCTTCATCTATCAAATGGGTATAACTGTTCTTCCCTCCTGAGGTTACAATAAGGATGACACGATGTGAGCCATGTGAGGTGCTGAGCAAAATGCCTGGCCTCAGCAAGTGCTCGGTCCAGTGCAGTGGCCATCACCACCACCACCACCACCGTTAGAGGCGAGTGTCTCTGCTGCAGATCTTTTTTTCTTTTTCTTTTTTGTTCTTTTTTAACACAGCTGGTGGCCCCATCTTCCTTTCCCTGTCCATGTTCCCATGTAGATGCCTGGTCACTATTGCCATATAAAGATAGAGTCCCTGGAGTGTGAAATATCAGGCAGTTACCTTTTTCTATAGCACCCTAGGAATAGCTCTGTACTCTGGAGAGAAACAATGACTTTTGATGCCAAACCAACCCAAATCACAAAGCTACGAAGTTATGAACACTCCGGGTGACAGCTTCTCACTCAGAGCATAAGGATTTAGGATTGGAGCTGCCAAGCGTCCCCAAGGCTGAGGAAAACCCAAGATTAAACAGTGATGGACTGATTACAAATACAGGATACCATTTCCAAATCGTGCAAACCGGGCTGTTTATTTTCTTTCTTTAACCTGAGTTAATGGTTTCATATTTTTATTTTGAAAAAAATTTAATATAGAAAACTATAGATAATCAAACCTATATCAGTCCTCATCTCCCAGAAATGATAATTGTTAACATTTGTTATATTTGCATCAAGTCCTTTAAAAAAAAAAGGAAAAATATGACTGATAAAATCTGTTTTCCTCCCTACTCCCAAATCTATTTCTTGCCACTCCCCTAATCACTGTTAGGAATTTGATCTTTATCTATCCAGTTCTACCTTATTCTTTGTTTGATCTAAATGTTCTGGGTTTCTTTTAATAGAAAGAAAACAAAAAGAAACATGGAAAATGTTCTAAGTGGAAATGTCTATATGAAGAGTGGCTTTCAGCCGCTGAAGCTACACCAAGACCCACCCACTCACCTCTCCAGGATAGCCCACATTAATTACAGGTAAAGCCTATTGGGGGTAGTCTTGCCAACTCACAACTATAAACGTCTAGAAAGCAGGGCAGACCCCAATAAGGCCATCTACTGAAGTCCAAAAGGCTTACCTGGGTCCAGGTGCGTGAAGGAGCCCACCACGAAGTCCAGTGTGGACACGGCCAGCAGGAACAGCAGCAGCAGCTGGAGGCGGATTATCCACATGACACCTGCCAGGTTAATCCCCAGCAAGGCCAGAAGCACCACAACGGAAATTCCTCGCACAGCCCAGATATTCCTGAGGCTCAGCAAATCTGAGATGGATTCAGCAAAGCCGGTGATGTACATGGCGCCTGCAACACACTGAGAGGCCATTCGGGGTAGGAAGAGCCAGCAAGAGAAGAACACCAGGAGCCCACAGGCCAGCGCGGCCGGCCCTGAGGACCCAGCTCAGCCCTGCCAGGGCTCGGCACCTGGGAACCAGCACGGGGGTTAAATGGGCCTTTCTGGCCTGGGAACCTTGCCTCGGGCCCCATTTCTTCCCGTCTATATCTCTACCTTCATCCAGAGCAAGGGAATGAATGCCAAGCCAAACCCCAGAGCCAGCTGCTTGTCAGTGGGAACTAAGATGAAAAGATTTTGGGAGGAAGAAGATGGGACTTTGGGCCAAAGACACCTTTGGACTTCTCTGTCTGAGTTATTCAAGAACTTAATAGAGAACAAAAACACACAGGGCCTCCCATCTCAGAGCCATAGAAGGGCACTGAAGCAAACCCCAGTTTTTTCTCCATTTCTTGTAGGTCGGTATTTTATCTAGAACTTGGAAATTAGAAAAAAAAAGTGGGCAGCATATCCTGTCCAGGTCATATAGAACAAAGGCTACCCAAGGACCATCTAGGTGAATGTGCTTAGTTCTACTCACCATTTACTATTGATTAAATGTATTAAATGTCCCAGACTTAGTGAAGTTACACGTTAACTTATAGATTTTTTTCCAGCAGAGATGCAAATAACTTCCGTCCAGTAGAACAGACAATCCAAAAGATTTGGGTTTGTTGTCCTGTAAGACATTACCCAGTTTTGTATCTAACCCAGCAATCTTATCCTTACATCTATTTATTAAATTGCCTAACTATGAATTTATGGATTTGATCTGTATCTATCCAGTATCCATACCTAGCTTCTCAAATGCTCTTCAACATCTTACTGGCTCCTTCAGTAAGTTAAATAAAATGAGTTCAATAAAATCTTTGGCACGTGTTTATGTTTTATTTGCCTGAGAGGCACGGTATCACCTTTTTAAAAATACTTGAAACGCGATTTCAAATAAATATTTGAAAATAACACAGACCTCGCTTTCCATAATTCCTCAGCCCCATCCTCTCATCAGGTTCACTCCTTCACCATCCCCCGGGCCAGAGGGTCACTCTCATCACTGTCGTTCTGCCCTGCTGTTCTCCCAGGGCACAAATTCTACTCAGGCCTCCGTCAAGTTGCTCCTTTTCCATGAAGCCTTTCCTCATCCCCCTTTTCAGAATAAATAGCATGCTTACTGCCAGTGCCATGCAACTAATTACCTGGTGCCACATTCCATTATTTAATGCATGTGATTGTCTCCCTCACCACGACCATGAATGTAAACATTTTAAAACACAAACTTTTTCTGCTGATTGCACCTCTTACAATCCCCTGCATTTGTTAAGCATGTTGCAAGCACTCAATAAATACTTTGTGATATGTTGACGGCTTGAAAAGTGCCCTGGGAAGCAGGCACCATTAAGTTCCAGCCCTTTTATGTGAAAACCAGAAGGGTGACACAATTTCTGCATCTGAGGGGAGCTCACGAAGGAGGCCCCATTCTTAACTGGGATTGGCTCACTTTGCAGCTAGATATAACATCATTGTTCCCCAAATTCACACTAGGCATTTCTGTCTATATTTGGGTAAAGAGGGAAGCCCAATAAATGTGAGGGAAATACAGTCCTCTCTTAGAGGGAGATGAGATAGAGACAGAGAGAGACAGAGACATAGAGAGAGAGAGAGAGAGAGAGCCCGAAATAAATCTATGTTTTCCTGCCTTCACCTCAGAACTCCAACTTACTCTTGACTAAATACCAAGAGTGTGATGGTGACAATTATGCTATTTCATCAGTATTTGGCCAGGTCAACAGGACTCTTCAGGGTCAGATATATCAGAGTTTAAAAAACAATGATAAATATAGTCATGATTATTATTTGTGTGGGCGTCACCTTCCCAGGTATCCCGTGTCTCTAACACACAGAGGGTGATGCCAGAACTTGAATGTGACCATTTGCATCTGGAGCTTCCAAAAGGACTGTTTCTCTTTCTAGCTGGAGAACAGAATTTGCTCAGATGAAGTGGGCCAAGGAGTCGACGCTGCCTTTTGTTCCCAGTAACTGCAGTAGAGCCCCTCTCTCACGTTTGTGCCTAAAATCACTTTTTAGCCCAAAGACGCCAGCAACAGAAAAGAAGAAAAAGCTCTTCAGGACGCGTGAAAGAGCGTGGTGGTTAGGAGCACACACAGACTGTGAAACCAGACTACCTAAGGCCAAATCCTGCGGCTCCCAGTCCCAGCTGTGTGTCATGGGAAAGTGTTTTAACTTCTCTGTGCTTCATTTCCTCATCTGTGAAACACAGATAATAACCTTACCTCAAAAGGCTATTGTGAGGATTAAATGAAGTAATTTATGTCAAGTCCTAGAACAATATCTGGCTCACAGTTTGAGTTACAGAAATAATCGCTATTGGTATTTCATTATTGCTTTACTATTATTAGCTACTAAAGAAGAGGAAACAAAAGTTAGCCAAAATTTCATAAAATACTTTGTTAATGCTAAATAGATGATGGTAATGTCACTGGCCATTTGCAATATAAGTTGTAAGTACGGATTCTTGAAACTGAAGAGACTTACTTTAATAACAGACCAAATTAAACTATCTTCTCAAAATTTAAGGGTTTGGGGGTAAGAGGTGAGGGTATTTATGGACAATGGGAAAGTAAAAGTATCCTCGAGATTTCATATTTGGTAGGTGGAGGAGCTAGTAAGTAATGTTTCTTGGTTGGGAAATATAGAAAAAGTATAATTATGGCTTCTAAGGGTGGACTATAACTACTTGCAGAACTAAAAGCATAGTAGAACTTGCAAATCAACAAGGGGGAAAAATATAATAGAAACAAATTTGAGCCATGTTGGCCAAATAAGGAGAAAGTTTTTTAATTTCATATTATCTAGAAAGTAATGAAAATGAGAATATTTTATCCAGACCTTGAGAGGAACACTAATCCTGTATTCAGAAGGAAAAAAAAAGAATAACTCTAGATGTATTTATAAGTTAAAAAAGGCAGAAAAATAAATTAACAAAGTATTTAACTTAAGAAGTGATAAAAAGATCAATATAAATTAAATGACAGTAGGAAGAGGTATTTGATTAAAGGAAATATGAAATTAATGAAACAGAAGAAAAAAATAACAAAGGGAAGGATACAGAGAACAAAAGCTGATCTTTTAAAAGATTAACAAAATACATAAGTATTTGGCAGCCTGATTAAGAAGAAAAGAGAAAATCAAAAAATATAGACTATTAAGAGTGAGAAAAGGAATAAAACTACTAGTACAAAAGAGAGTAAAAGAATGAATGGAGAATATGAATGTGCCATAATTTATGGCACATTCATATCATGTAATATTAAGTAACTACTTAAAAAGCATGGGTTTAAAGCCCTGACCCAGCAGAATGTCTACGACTTCTTGTTAAGTGAGAAATACAAGTCACGGGATAGAGTATGAAATTTGCCCCCAGTTTTGTAAAAGCAAGCAAGCATTTCAAAAATTCCATAAATGCATGTAGAGGAGCATAGGGAAAGGCGCCAGAAGAGAACACTAGGCATCCACACTGGTTACTTCAGGAGTATGCAGGTGCGATAATGTGATTTATAACAAATATATGTTTGATCATTCAGATGATCAAAACATATTTCTCATATATTTGGTCTTCATCCGTGGTTCCTGGCTACCAAAACCCACGGAATTTTCTGAGTCGCTAGAGCAATGGGAGCATCTTTTGTTTAATATTATCCTAAAATATTAATATTAATATAATAATATCCTAAAATTTTGTTTAATTAATATCCTAAAATAGCTTTAAGAGCCATAAAGGAGAAATGGGTGTCTTCTGATTCCTAACAAGCCCCCTTCCACCACAGCTGGGTTTACGTTCATGAAGCGACTTTTGAAAGCCCCTAAGGATGGAGGCTGGTTGCCAGGAGAAACAACCATGAGTAGAGGGTTGGAACTTTCAGTCCCATCCTGTGATTTCCTGGGAGGGGAGAGGGGCTGGAGGTTGAGTCAACCACCAATGGCTGATGATGTAATCAACCATGCCTTTGTAATAAAGAAAAACCCAAAAGGAGAGCTTCTGCGTGCCACTGTGCCAGGACCCCAAACTCCAAGAGGACAGAAGCTCCTTTGTTGGGGAACACATCCTACGCATCTCTTTGTCTGACTGTTGATTCGTATCCTTTAATATCCTTTCTAATAAACTGATAATCTTGTGAGTAAACTGGTTTCCTGAGTTCTGTGAGCTGCTCTAGTAAATTAATAGAACCCAAGGAAGAGGTCGTGGGAACCTCTGATTTATAGCCAGTCTGTCAGAAGTACAGGTGACAATCTGGACTTGCAATTGGTATCTGAATGAGAGGGCTGTCTTGTGGGACTGAGCCTTCAATCTACGGGATCTGACGCTATCTCCAGGTAGATTGTGTCAGAATCTAATCAAATGGTAGGACACCCACCTTGTGTTGGAGAATTGCTTGTTGGTGTGGGGGAAAAACCCTCCCCACACATTGGAGTTGGGTGCAGAACACTTTTAGGAGGGAAACTCACTTTTTCTTTACGTTATCTCTGATGTGTTAACTGGTTACAATGAGTATCATTTTGTAATTTTAAAATAATTTTATAAAGGAAAAACAACAAAAAAAACACATTTAGAGTACTATTCTGGGGCCGGCCCCATGGTTTAGTGGTTGAGTGCGCGTGCTCCGCTACTGGCAGCCCAGGTTTGGATACCGGGCGCGTACCAAAGCACTGCTTGTCTGGCCATGCTGAGGCAGCATCCCACATACAGCAACTAGAAGGACGTGCAACTATGACATACAACCATCTACTGGGGCTTTGGGGAGAAAAAGGGGGGGAAAAAAGGAGGAGGATTGGCAATAGATGTTAGCTCAGGGCTGGTCTTCCTCAGCAAAAAGAGGAGGATTGGCATGGATGTTAGCTCAGGCATGATCTTCCTCACACACACAAAAAAGAGTACTATTCTGTTTATGCAAAAACTACATTTGGGTACACGTAACCCAGCGCGTCTAGGACTCAAGGCCTCTCCCAAACCCGGCTCACTGCTGGTGAACTCGGGACTGGCCTGAGCTCCAGCCTCCCCTCGGCAAGCGTGTGACACCAGTGACTGCTAGCCCTTCCCTAGAGCAACCCAACCACCCCAGAGTGGTCTATCTCCCAACCATGAAGACTACTCTTTGGTGGAAAACATCCCTGCCAATTTTTTTTTTTTAATTTTTATTTTGTTTATTTATTTTTCCCCCAAAGCCCCAGTAGACAGTTGTAGGTCATAGCTGCACATCCTTCTAGTTGCTGTATGTGGGACGCGGCCTCAGCATGGCCGGAGAAGCAGTGCGTCCGTGCGCGCCCGGGATCTGAACCCGGGCCGCCAGTAGCGGAGCGCACGCACCCAACCGCTAAGCCATGGGGCTGGCCTTCTGCCAATTTTTTTAATGTATAAATATCTCTAGAGTTTATTATATTTTAAAAGTGTTTTTATCTCCTCTTAAAGTTTATAATCACAGGCATTCCTTTTCCTTTTTCATTGTCTACAGAGAAACTTCTAATCCCCTGCCACAGGAAGCAGGGGGTGTCACCCACCATTTGAAAGAGAGAAGGTGACCTATTTTCAGGGTGTAACACCTCCATTTTAAGGTATTTGTTTCAGAAAAATTGCACTTTCACAATCATAGGCATTTTTCTTTTCACCTCTGGGTACCTAGAAAAGCAGAGCTGCCCCTACACACTCCTCCTAACACGAAATCCCTGGTTTAAGTTGGTTGACTGTATGTCCTGCCTATGTGTTAACTCCCATAACAAAAACCCCAGGCCTATATCAGGTCTATAACAGTTGTCCAGTCCTCCATTGTTTTTTCATAGAGCCCAGTATAGAGCACGCAAGCCATTAATAAATGCTTTTAGACATAATATTGCAGGCTGAAGCTGGATATTTTGGTGTCCAGCCTGAGCAGCCCTAAAGAAGCCCTCAGGTCCACAACGGTGAGTGCAGTAAGGAGTGAGGAGGGGCCTCAGTCCATCATCAACTCCACCAGCCAATGGTTCTGGCCCCGCACAGCAGGTCTGCCACCAACACCTCAGAGAGATGAGTGGGGAAGGGTGTGGAGGATGCGGGGCAATGAGAAGATTTCACAAGATTTGAAAATATTATTTTCAGTGTTTATACCTTCTGAATTTTGATGCTCTAGGGCAAGGGTTGGCAAACTCGGGCCCATTGGCCAAATCCTGTTAGCTGTCTGTATTGGGAATAAAGTTTTATTGGAACACAGCTGTGCCCATTTCTTCTATTGTCTATGGCTGCTTTTGCACTACAGTAGCAGAACTGAGCAGTTGTGACAGATGTATGACTTGCAAAAACTAAAATATTTACTATCTGGCTCTTTACAGAAGAAGTTTGCTGACCCCTGCTCTAGAGCAAACCAGACAATCTGCTCTGGCAATCATTAAAAATAAATGAGTGCATACATGCCCTGGAAAGATAAGGTTCGGGGTTAACAAAAACCAGGAATAAGGACCCTCAGAAAGCCCAATCACATCCTGGACGAAGAAAGATGACCTAACCATCTACCTTAAGAAACTAGAAAAAGATAAGCAAACTAAGCCTAAATAGAAGGAAGAAAGGAAGGGAGGGAGGGAGGGAGGGAGGGAGGAAGGAAGGGAGGGAGGGAGGGAGGGAGGGAGGAAGGAAGGAAGGAAGGAAGGAAGGGAGGAAGGAAGGAAGGAAGGAAGGAAAGAAGGAAGGAAGGAAGAAAAGCCAGAAAAACAATAGAGAAAATCAACAAAACCAAAAATTGGTTCTTTGGGGACAAATCTTTAACTAGATTGGTCAAGAAAAAAAGAGAGAAGTGGGGGGCTGGCCCAGAGGCGTAGTGGTTAAGTTCAAGTGCTCTGCTTTAGCGGTACAGGGTTCGCTGGTTCAAATCCTGGGTGTGGACCTACGCACCGCTCATCAGGCCATGCTGTGGCAGCATCCCACATACAAAATAGAGGAAGACGGGCACGAGTGTTAGCTCAGGGCCAACATTCCTCAAGCAAAAAGAAGAGGATTGGCAACAGACGTTAGCTCAGAGCCAATCTTCCTCACCAAAAAAAAAAAAGAAAAAAAGAGAGAAGCCTCAAATTATTAAAATCAGGAATGACAGGGAGGACATTACTACCAATCTTACAAAAACAAAAAGGATTATAAGGGAATCTATGAACAATTATACACCAATAAATTAGATAATCTAGATGAAATGAACAAATTCCTAGAAAGACACTAACTACCAAAACTGACTGAAGAAGAAAAAGAAAATCGGAATACGGCTATATAAGTAAAGAGATTGAATTAGTAATCAAAACATTTCCTACAAAGAAAAGCCCAGGACCAGATGGCTTCACCACTAAATTCTACCACACATTTAAAGAATTAACACCAATCCTTCACAAACTCTTCCAAAAAATGGAAGAGGGGGGAACACTTCCCAACTCATTCTAGGAGGCCAGCATTATCATGATACCAAAACTAGACAAAGATATCACAAGAAAACTATAGATCAATCTCTTGTGAATACACACAGAAAAATCTTCAACAAAATACCAGCAAACTGAGTCCAGCAGCATATAAAAAGGATTACGCAGCAACCACACCCTGATCAGAGAGCAGAGCCCAGGTCAGCTGCAGACAAAACAGAGGCACGCCGAAGACATGACCAGAGGGGCGCCGATGTTTCTGACCAAGGCCCAGATGGAAAGAAGGCAAAGCAAGGGATGTTGATGCAATGGTTTCTTCAGCGGTGGCCACCAGCTCACAGAAAACATCTCTGTGACCATTGTTCCTTGCAAGTCAGCCGACTTACAGGAGACTCCCAACATCCCGGCTCCCTCTCTATCGAGGACCCTTCCCACCAGGTCAGCACGGGTGCCCCTTCTGTGGTGTCTGCTTCAAGAGGCAAGCCTGTTGTCTACCCAAGGCGTGGGAAACATGAGGGCTGCTGTTTGCCCATCTTGCAGCCTCCTTAGCTATAAAATAGCAGAGAAGAAAAAAATCAATACAAATCCCCAGAGTAATGAAGTAAACTGACTGTTTATTACTCGCCTCCCAAACTACTCTGCTTAAAGATCTTTCTCTGATAAAGGCAAGTGGTTTTTAAGAGCGCAGTGACAATGTCTGCCTTCCATGCATCTGCCCTCCACACACACGCGCACGTGCGCGCACACAGCTTTGTGCTGTTGGAGAATCAGATGTATTTTTGCTGAAATACCCTGCCCCTGCTGCTTAAAAATAAAAGAAACAAAACCAGTGCTTTCTTTGACCAGACTCTGGTACTCTTATTTAGACAAATTTTTTTCTTTAAACCGTTTTTTTCAAACACCCACCACCCTTTGCACCATCATAAAAGACTTTTTCAAGCCAAGAAGTGCTTACAAAGAGCTGCTTCTTAACGTCTGCACTTTGTTTCCTCAGCGTTAGGTCACTGTCCCTGTGTTTTAGCTAAATAAGCCTCGGCATTTCTTCCTGCTCGCTGGTTTTCTGAGTCTCCTCATTAGTATTCTCCTGCTCAGACTGCACGTCCACACAGGCCTGTCAGCGTCTGGTTAAGGCCATCAAGCCATCAACGCACCTAGAGCGCCAGCTCATCTGAGAAGTGCCTGCTTCTAGGAAAGTCCTTTGACATAAGCCAAATGTCCCCTCTTCAGCGCGAAAGTGCCCCAGGGATGGAGCCACGCAGCTGCCACCTGGGCTCCGGCCACTGTCGGGCACTCCCCTCCCTAGAGCGGGCAGCAAGAATAGTTCCAGCCCAGGCCCTGCCTCCCAGGTCCCATCAGCACCCCGTGAGGCACGAGTGGGGAGTGGAAGGAGTGCTGGACTGAGGGGCAGAGCCCTGGACCCGGGTGAGGCTCTGCCTGTGAGTCTCTCTCAGAGCCCTGGTCTGCCCATCTATAAAATGGGGGCAATTCCTCCACCTTGCCTCTCACCAGGGCAAATGAGGATGAGGATGAGAAGATGATGGCAAAGAGCACGACAGGGAAAGAGATCCCGCACAAGGTGGCCTCAGGGCACAGGTCCCCTGCCCCGGCAGCCCGGACTCACCTGTCCGAACACATACAGCAGCCCAATCGTGCCTCCGGTCTGCCCTCCAAGGACCGAGGAGATCATGGAGTAGACGCCGCCGCTGCCAACGCCACAATGCTCCCCGACCCCAATGCCAGACAGCACAGTGACGAGGGCCACCAGGATGACGAAGGACACCAGAAACATGCCCATGAGCACTCCTGTGTTGCCCTGCAGTGGAACAGCAAGGAGCAAGGTCAGGGGTTAGGATTAGGAGCCCCCGCCAGATGCAGGCCCTCCCGGGAGCAGTGACCACCTCCACCACACCCCCGGAGCTGCAATCCAGGGGAGAAGAGCTGGGCCACAGAGGTGCGGCGACTGGAAAAGGACAGAGGCAGCACCACAAGAGTAAGGCCCAGATGAAGGGAAATGTCCTTGCTCCAAACTCTTCAGTGACTTCCCATCGCCCATAGGGCAAAGTCAAATCTACCTAATACACGGACGAGGCCCCTCCTAATCTGACCCTTCTCTACCTCCCCAGTCCCTCTGATCCCTCCGCCAACAAGCCCCCAATACCTGTGCTCTGTGCCCCAGTGTGAAGGCACAAGTTTTCCCCCCACCCCCTCACCAAGGCTGACCTCTGCCTGGGGATGTCTTTCCTGCTCATTCCACATCCTGGCCGGGTTCACTCCAAAGCATCCTTTAAGACAGTTCAGGAGTTTCCTTCTCCAGGAAGCTGTCCCTGCGACCCTTCCTCTGGGCTCCTACAGTACCCAGGGCTTAGTCCTTATCACAGTACTTATCACACTGGGTCTGTTTCCAAGCCCCTCTTTACCCCTGGGCTGTGAGCTCCAAGAGAGCAGGATTATGTTTTATTTGGACAGTTACTTATTTTGCTGATTTTATATTTTTAATGAAATTATATAATTACTATTTTCTTCCTTTTTTCTTGCCGTTAAACTCTCTGCATGTGATAATAAAATATCCTGTACCAATCTTTAACTTTTCATACCAAAACTGCCACTTTAACATTTTCCAAATTGTAAATATGCTGCCGTATTATTCTTTAGAGTTAATGTTTTCTATTTAAAAATGATCCTGGCTTGACGGCTACTTATTTTCATTTTATGCCATCTCCTAGAAGCTCTATCTTATTTTTGGCATGTCACATTCACCTTTTTTTCCATGATCAAATATGACTTTTCAGGTAAAACTAACGTCAGAACTGAAAAATAGAGATCCTTTCAGGTCAAAAGGATGTATTTGTGTGGTAGGTAGTCTCAAAGAGGGACTCAGGGATCCCCACTTCCTGGCATTCATGCCCTTGTGTAATTTCCTCCTCTTGAGTGGGGTCTGGACCAAGTAACTCATTTTTAATGAGCAGAATACTGCAGAAGCGGTGGGATGTCACTTCTGAGATGAGGATCTAGAAAGACTGGCTTCCTCTTGGGCCCTGGCCCTGGGGGAAGCCAGCTGCACGTAATGAGGCAACCCTGTGAAGAGGCCACACGACAAGGCCTGACAACAACTACACAAGTGATCTGGTAACAGCTCCCCTCCCAGTAGAGCCTTCAGATGAGACTGAAGCCCCCACTGACAGCTTGACTGCAACCCCATGAGAGACCTTGAGCCAGAGGCACCAGGTAAGTCGCACCTGGAGCCCTGAACCACAGTAACTACAAGATAATACATACTTGTTGCTTTAAGCTGCTAAATGTTGGGGTAATTCGTTATGCGGCAATAGATAACTAATACAACTAGTCCCCTCACTTTGGGGATGGAATTGACATTTCTGGATAGCCATTTCTCAAGAAGATCATCCAGCAGGAGGGTTAAGAGGATGCCCTTAAAGACTTAAGATATCAAAACAGAGAGAGCCTACACTTCTCTCCTTCCACCATCCCATAACCATCCCCTGCATGAAGCAGAGCCCAGGGGCCCAGGCTATCACTGGCCAGGCCTTTCTCTGCCACAGCAGTCAGGTTGATGGGCCTCCCTTGGACACAGGCTGGAGAAGTGCTGGGCAGTGAGGTGGCTCCCAGGAAGGGGAAAATCAGAGGTTGATCCCTGAAGCCTGAGACTACGTGCCAGGATGAGGAGTCTGAGCTGGAGGCTCTGTGTTTTTGTAAATGGGAGCTCCTGCAAGTTTGGGAGGAGTGTGAGAGGGAGAATTCTTAGCATCCATACCAGAGAGGTTGCTAACTCTGCTCTAAGCTTTCCACACATTAATAAAGAAAAATATCAGATTCACCCTGGCTGCGGCTAAGGCTGAACCCTGAGCTAAGGGCCTGGGTATGGGGTAGAGCAAGAGCTTAGGAAGGTCTGGCCCCACCCAGGTCTCCTGAGCAGCTAAGAACCCCATACACCCCACCACAGTGAAGCTTTAATCCTCTGGAATTTGCATAGGTGATGGTTAATTTTATGTGTCAACTTGGCTAGACTACGGTGACCAGTAGTTTAGTCAAACACTAGTCTAGAAGTTGCTGTAAGTTTGTAGATGTGATTAACGTTTACAATCAGTTGACTTTAAGAAAAGGGGATTAACCTCCCTAATGTGGTGGGCCTCTTCCAATCAGTTGAAGGCCTTAAGAGCCAAGACGGGCTTCCCAAAGAAGAAGGAATTTGGTCTCCAGACTGCAACTTAGAAATTCTGCCTGAGTTTCCAGACTTTGGACTCAAAAGTGCACCATCAATTCTTCCCAGCATCTCGCTGTCCTATAGATTTTGGACTTGCCAGCCCCCATAATCATGTGAGCCAATTCCTTAAAATAAATACACACACACTTCTCTCTCTCTCCTCCTCTGTGAGATAATAGAAAATATATATATTGGTCTCTGCCTCTAGTTCCTGGCACAGAGCTCCTAAAACCCTTGTAATTCCCTAAGTGATAAGAGCACTAGGAACATCTTTTATTCTATTGAGGTGACTCTGGATGGCTCCTGGATGGGGGCAGGTCACCAGAAAGACCAAGCCATGAGTAGAAGCTTGGAATTTTCAACAACCACCCCCATCACTTCTCTAAAGAGGGGAGAGGGGCTAGAAATGGAGTTAATAATTGATCATGCCTACATGAGGAAGCCTCCATAAAATCCCAAAAGTATAGGGTTTAGAGAGCTTCCAGGTGGGTGAACACATCTACGTACTGGGAGGCTGACACACCCCAACTCCACAGGGACAGGAACTCCTGTGCCCCGTGTATCTCTTCATCTGGCTGTTCATCCATCCCCTTTATCATATCCTTTAATAAACTGGTAAACATCAGCGCTTCCCTGAGCTGTTTCTGTGAGCCGCTCTAGCAAGTTAATCGAACTTGAGGAGAAGGTCATGGGAACCTCTGATTTATAGCCAATCAGGCAGAAAATCAGGTGACAATGTGGACTTGCGATTGGCATCTGAAGTGAGGTGGGGACAGTCTTGTGGGAATGAGACCTTAACTTGTGGGATCTAATGCTATCTTCAGGTAGACAGTGTCACAATTGAGTTAAATTATAGGACACCGAGCTGGTGTCACAGAATTGCTTGGTGTGTGGGGGGAATAAAAACACACATCTGGTGACCAGAAGTGTCAGAAGTGAAGTGTTCTGTGCAAAAGTAAAGGAGAAAGACACAGGAGGAAAACTGTAGGCTTTTCCAGTACACTTTCCCTCTCCCCCTACTTCTCCCTCTCCCTCAACAGCCTGTCTAGTTCACTGAAAGCTCTGTGTGGAGGGCTGAGAACCGTGCTCAGGACACACATCTGTTTGGAAGGTCTCGGGAAACTTTCACCTAAGACACAAAGAAGAGGCCCTTGTCCCTCTGCGAAGGAAGATGAACTGACCCCTACGATCCCATGCGGGAGTGTCTGCCCCAGGTCATCGCCCTGAGTGGTAGGCAGTCTGCACCTCTGACCAAACACCCCAGGGCTCAGCCTTACACATAGGATCTGGGTGTGGGGGGAAGGCAACCATGTGGGTGAGGAGCTGGTGCCACCAGGAAGGCACTAGACGAGCTGAAGAATACCAGGAAAGCTGGAGAAGGTCTCAAACTGGAGGCAAACTGGCCATCGGTCAGCTCTCTCTGACCTACCTCTAGTCCCACCCATGATGTGCCCTGACTTCTGTGCTCATATTTCTGTGGTTAAATCCATGGAGAGGCTTCCATTGGAACCTCTGTCTGAGGCCCAGGTTCTCAGGATTCTCATTTAAAAAGCAGTGCCAGCTATTCGACGTACTTGGTCTTGTTTCATGTTTTTGGAGCATTGGTGCTTCAGGAATCTGTTGCCTGTACTGTGGAATGCCCAAGAGTGACAGAGCTTTCCATGTCACAGGCCCACAAGAGGCTCCAGCGCCACCAGCTCATCACTCACCACCAGCCAGCCAGTCCTCAAGAAAAGGACAACCCCAAAAATGTTGATCATGCAGGACGTAAACACACCATCCCAGGTCCCGAACAGCACTGGCTCCCGTATGAACAGCTGGCTCTTCCACCAGGGCTGGGGCTGGGCCAGGGCCCCCTGAAAACAGAGCACAGAGACGTCAGCTCCACAGCATTCAGGATGGCCGGCAAGGGGAGAGGAGGGGAAGTGGACAGGAGAAGCTAGGAGAACTCAGCTTTAAACTATTCTATCCTATTGTGGCAGGGCGGGCATGTGTGTACACACACAGTCCTGAAGACTGAGTCTGCAAAAGGGTGGCTGCTCTCTCCTAGCAGTAGTGACTCCTGTACCAGAGGAACACAGCAGAGACTAGCTGCTCAGCCAACACAGTTCCCTTGCCTCTGGCCACTCAGTGGTCTACGTTTCCCAGCATCTCCACAGGTAGGTGTAGCCATGGGACTGAGTTCTGGCCACCGGAATGTAGCTAGAAGAGCTATATGTCACTTCTGGGTGAGCGTAGGATTCTGGGTTCCAGCTCAGGCCAGGGTCATGGGCTCTGGGTAACACCATTTTCCCTTTCAGTCCTCCAGTCCTAGCGGGGACAGCAGCTTCCAGCAGTTACTAATCTTGGGGTAACTTTACTTTGTGCTTTTTCCTCCTTTGGCTCTTCTAACACTTCTGTAATGAATTCTGCGTATTAAATTCTCTCTGTTTAAAATGCCTAAGGTGGTTTCTGTTTTCCTGACTGAACACTGGTTGATACAGTGATCTCTAAGCCCCTTCCACCCCATAGCCAGGATTCTTAAGGCATCATTTGGCAGTTGTCTAGAATCAGAGGATAGTAAGTGGTTAAACAGATGCCTTCCTCATTTTTCTGATTCAAAAATGACAAAGGCACTTACAGAACACTCAAATGGAAACTCTTTACTAAAAAGACTAAACCTTGCGGAAATCCCAAAATGATCTTAAACAAAGCCAGTAGCAGCTCGGGGCCGGCCCCATGGCTTAGCGGTTAAGTGCACGCGCTCCGCTCCTGGCGGCCCAGGTTCGGATCCCGGGCGCGCACCGACGCACTGCTTCTCCAGCCATGCTGAGGTGGCGTCCCAGATACAGAAACTAGAAGGATGTGCAACTATGGCATACAGCTATCTACTGGGGCTTTGGGGAGCAAAAGGGGAAAAAAGGGAGGAGGACTAGCAATGGACGTTAGCTCAGGGCCGGTCTTCCTCAGCAAAAAGAGGAGGATTGGCATGAATGTTAGCTCAGGGCTGATCTTCCTCACACACACATAAAAAAAAACCAGTAGCAGCTCATGCTATGAACTGCTCTTGCATAGGTTTAGTAATTACTCTGAATTCAGACATCAGTAGAGTCTTCCAATATCTTCAAACTACCACAGCAGTGATTAATGAACATCAGCTGGGTGGGAAGAGTCTAACTGGTGTGTGTATGTGATCTACAAACACAGCGAGAAGGCAGAAAACTCAAGAGTACAGGAAAAAAATCCAAGGTCAGAGTCACAGGGGCATGGCTCCTGAATGGCTGAGAACAATGGAAGCGCCCATGATCCAGGACCAAAGGCAGAGGCCAGCCAGACTTGGTCAAAACAAAAGGAGGATCCCTGCTCCTCTTCTCCCCTGGCATCATACACTCAGATCAAGAAAGGGCCTCGAGAAATCATCAGGGACGTCAATGAAGCCACCCGGGACAGATGGCCAGGGGACTCCATGGTGTCCCCCATCAGTCCCTAACTCCTTTTATCTGGGTATATTTCTGTTCATCTGTCTTTCACAAACCACAGATGATGAATCTCCTGAAAGTCAATAAATGTGAGACCAGTCATGGTGACTCAGAGCAAAGACCCTGCCAACCTATGCTTGTCCTTGAACAAATGGCACCAAGGGACCGTTCGGTGAATATAGGATTGTTTTCTAGGAACCTAATCTCAAAGTCAGGACATGGCGCAACTTCCTGTCTCTGCTTGTGTTCAGCTTCCTACCCTGGCTTGTTATAGGCCATTAGAAACAGTAATAACAATAGCAACAATCAGCAACATAGAGTAATAATTTAGAGAATGCTTACAGCTTCCACATCAATCCCCTCCTTTGATCCTCACAACACCTCTGGGAGGCAGCAGGAGAGGGCTTCATTTATAGCCGAGGAAAGAGAGGCTGGGAGGAGAGCCACCACTGCCCTAAGTCCCACAGTCGAGATTTGAACCCCCTGCTCCAGTAAAATCCGTACTTTGCCCCGAACCACAGCTTACTTCCCTTTTGTCTCTTAAATTTCAATCTTGCAGGTTTCAATTTCTAATACCCTGGACTTTGCTTAATTGTGAAGACATCTGCCTTTCCCCATAAACTCTCATTGTAGTTTTAGAAACTTTATTCCTCTTTCATTCCAGCCTTGTGTTTCCACTCTGAAGCCTGTTTTGTTGATTTGTTTGTTTACCTAATGGCGTATGAAAAGCCTTTCTCTCCCTGGATCTCACTGGACTAAGTCAGCCTTAAAGGTGCTTCACAGATGAACGAGGGTGAAACTTTAGGAGACTCTGTACCCTCAGAATGAAGGTATAAATGGTTGGAAATGGTGACCGAGCCATGACAGCTTATTTGGGGATGTCTATGGGAGTGTGCCTACCTTTTTTAACAAGTGCTAAAAGACCATATCTAAGTGTCCCCAGAGCCTGCTCCTCAGAGGCTGGAGGAAGAGCCTGGTTTGACCCTGAGGTTGCAACTCTGACGTTCTTAGAGAGAGGGAAAGAAGGAAGAAGAAACAAAAGCACAGAAAAAGGGAAAGAGGATGAGACAGAGAACCCTAGAAAGAAATGCCAAATAGGTAATATAGAGATGGCAGGGGTATTTCCCGGGCTCCCTGCACTGACCCACTGCCTCCAGGCATCAACACAGGAGCACCAGCTCCTGTTTGCCCCGTTCTTCCTATCTCTCCTTTCTCCACCACATCCTCCAGCCTCACAGCTCACGGGACGCCCTCAGCCTTTTGCTACTGCCCCAGAGTTGACCTTTTAGGAAAGTATTGGCTAGACAACTCAAACCAGCTCCCTTGCATAGTGACTACTTGGCACATGACTGGTACAATTCTGACACCAATTCTGGTGTATGGGGTTTTTCCCCACACCAAGCAATTCTCCAACACCAGCTGGATATCCTACAATTCTGACACTATGTACCTGGAGATAGTGTCAGAACCCCCAATTAAGGGCTCAGTCCTACAAGACTGCCCCCCGCTTCAGATGCCAACTGCAAGTCCAGGTTGTCACCTGTGCTTCTGACCCACAGGCTATTGATCAGAGGTCCCCATGATGCCCTCCATGGGTTTGGATTAATTTGCTAGAGCAGCTAACAGAACTCAAGAAGTCAGTTTACTCACTAGATTACTGGTTTATTATAAAAGGATATAGTTTAGGAACAGCCAGATGGAAGAGATGCATATGGGGAAGGGGCATGGAGATTCCATGCCATCTCCAGCCACTCTCCCCAACTCTCTACGTGTTCACCAATTCAGAAGCTCTCCAAATCCTCTCCTTTCTGGTTTTTATGAAGGCTTCATTACATAGGCATGATTGATTAAGTCATTGGCCATTGGGGATTGACTCAACCTCCAGCCCCTCTCCCCTCCCCTGAGAGTTCCAACCCTCTAATCACATGCTTGGTTCCCCTGGCAACCAGCCCCCATCTTTAGGTGCTTTCCAAAAGTCACCTCATTAACATAAACCCAGCTGTGGTTGAAAGAGGTTTGTTATGAATATCAGGATATATTTATCACTCTTATCACTTAGGAAATTCCAAGGGTTTTAGGAGCTCTGCGCCAGGAACAGGGATGAAAACCAAATATCTATTTCTTATTATAAATCACAATATAAAGACTGGCTGGCTACTCCACAACCCCGCTCTCGCCCTGCCCTGCCAGCTCTCTTTAGTTCCCTTAGCTCCTGCTCAGAGAGGCTGAGGGCAGAGCCATGGGTCTAGATGTAGCATAAGCAGACATCCAGTAGGGGGCCAGAATATCAGCTTCGCCCCCACACTCAGGGACCTCATATCCAGCTCCCTACTCTATGAGAGGGTAAGAACCCCCTCCCATCTCAGACATGCCCTCCCACCAAGGCCGTGGCTCACAGACGCCCCCTTTGCACCTCTGCCCAGTCATTTCTATCATCCAGGGGTGGGGAAGGGGAACAGCTGGGGTGAGAGTAGGCGATAGTTGGGCCAGTTCTGGGCTATCTTTTTATGCCCCAGGGGAGAGGTCTGGTCCCAACTGTTGATAACTCTCTTAGAACCTCATTTCCTCAGATTTGGGCCCCAGTCATCAATTCCAAAGTAACAAGAGTCCCATTCAGCATTCTGTGACATTGACACAACAGGCTGCGTGGAAAGGGAGGCGGCAACAGGATGTGTGCCGTGTTGGGTATAGCATCTACTGGGAAGCAGAGGTGGGGACTAAGAAAGAAGATAAAGAAGAGCAAGGAACAAAGCAGTCCCTCAGAATGGGCACCAGACACATGCTCAAGGGTAAGGTTCCTCTATTTCCCGAGGACCCTCAGCTTGGCAGGGACAACTTGGCAGGTTCCAGGGGCACAGTGTCCGGGAGCCTGGCCTCAGAGTGATCACAGCTTCATGGTGCTCATTGCTAGGGCTTTCCTTCCCGGGCCCCAGGGCAAGAAGCTACGCCCTGGTCCCTCTGAGCCCCAGGGCCTGCACCCCACAGGGAAACACCACGGCTGCCTGGTGGGTGTTTTAGTTCAGAAGTAGAAGTCTTGCTCTTGTGAATAGAGAATTTCTATACTCGAGCAAGGCATCTAGAAAGACGGAGAAGCTGCACCTGAAACTTGCCCAGGGTAGGAAACACTGGGTTCCCGCACCCAGCAAGCTGAGCTGAGTAAGAGAGGAAAGTTTTGCTACAGGCAATGATACAGGCTCACGTCCAGGAGCCTTTCTCAAACACCCACCTCCCGCAGGCTACCTGCCAGGCCTTAATGAACACTTCTGAAACGTGAGATGACACTCTTTCTCTCTTCTGGCAGCTGGAGGAAAAGAAACCAGGCGAGAAACTCTGCTTCTGCCCACTCGGGTCAGGAGTGGGTCAAAGCAAGATGCGGCCTGCCCCTTCCTCCCAGACGAAGCACACCCGCGGAGCCTGATTCTGCCCGGAGTACACACACGAGCCAGCAGTTTGCCTTCTGAGAGCTAATTATTTAATTATTAATCACACATCAGAGAATATCCCCAGCCACTGCCGAACTGTATCCAGCGGGCAGAGTGGGCGCCACATTCCCTTCCTCTGGCTCTGAATAGGCACCACGAGCTGGAGCTGGAGCTGGGCAGGGGGGCCAGCACGGCCACAGGCTCCATGGACCAGAGCCCAACTATGGTACCTGTACAAGATGCAGAGAGCTACATCCCCGCATCGTGGGGTTTTGTACAGTTTAGAAGAGATAAGACTTGGGAAAGCTTTTTGTACACATGAAGCACAACAGACCATTTTAAATGTGGGTGAGGATTTCTTCAGGGAAGTTGGGAGGAAATGCAAGAAAAGAGGTCTTATTGACCGTGCATTTTCTATTTTCCCCAGCTACGTTGTTCTCATGTTTCCGGTGAATTCTTGCCCTACAGCTAAGCCCTGAAAGCTGGAGAGCTGAAAGGCCCCTGCCCAGTCCCAGCGTTGGGGGAGCCAGCCCCTTCTGTACTGTACTAAGGGTTCTGGAATGCACATCCAGTGAGTGCTCTGCCATCCCAACTGATGCTGGAAATGGAAACAGCTCTATAGTGCAGGAGGCAGGGACCCACACGGAGAGGCAAAGTCTCATTTCCCTGGGTTGGAATCCGGGCAGTACCCTGGGTCAATATTGATTTGGTCATTCCTAGAAATGTGAGATCATGGCAGTGTGGGTCTCTTCTGCACAGGGCGAGTTCGAAAGCCAGTGTCTACACACAGTAGTTCCTGCATGTTTGATCTGTGGTTTTTCCATACCTGTGCATCTTAATCCTTGTCCAAGGCTGGGACTCTCCCAAGGCACAACCTGGTCACACAACCACACAGCCCCAGGATTGGCAAGACCCTCAGACGCTGTGAAAACACTGAAGTTGATGGGAAATCCCTGCTCGAGTTCTGCCTCCCAGAACCACATATCAACTCCTTCCCCACAGAGCAGCCACTTCTGCCCTCAGAACTCAGAGCCCAAAGGCAGAGTGCTCTGGACACCTGGTACCATCCCACAAATGACAAAATCCCACAGCAGCAATGCCATGGCCACGTAAACAAGAGCTTCCCCTTCCCTTCCCAGCCTCCTTGGGAGGCTACTAGAAAGTCTACCTGGGTTTAACACCAGGAGGAGAAACACAGACCCTAATGCCCTCCCCCAATAACAGGCAAACCAGCTAAAAATCAACTGCAATAGGTTTATTCTTCTAGGTGCTTCAGTGGATCAGCCAACATCATATCCGTTTAAGAATTCTTATGCACTGAGTAGTTTTGACTTTTAGAATAATGTTAACCTTTTACATACTCAAAATAAAACAAAATCAAACCAAATAAACATGGATGAGAGAGAAAAACTAAAATAGAACGCAAAGAGAAATAAATTAACCTAACAGTATTTTAAATGAAATCACATAACCACACTGAAGGTGAAAAACGAACTAACCAGAATAACTTTTGAACGTGCTACTTGTACTATGTGCTCTCAGTCAAAAGATAAAAATAACTACAAACTAATTTAAATTCTAGACAGAAAGTGTTTTCTGCAGAGGTAGGAGTTACCAATTTTGAATCTACTTTCTGTGAATTGTAGGATTGAACAAACAAGTAAATATATTGAATGGGAGTCAAGTTTCTCACTATTAGAGAAGGGAGTTACAACTAAGGAAAGAGGGAAAAATAGAAGAATTAACCCTGGGGTGATGAATTGGAATAGGAGGTATCAGTTTGAATTTACGGTTTTTAATATATATAGAAAAATACCTAGCTAAGTAAATATATATATTTAACATATATAGAAAAATACATAGCTAAGTGGCCATGGCATTGCTGGTGTGGGATTTTGATGCATTACTTAATGACAGAGTTATGTTCTGAGACTACATCATAGGCAATTTTGTCATTGTGCAAACATCATAGAGTATACTTACACATAACTAGATGGTATAGCCTACTACACACCTAGGCTGTATGGTACTAATCTTATGGGACCACCATCATATATGCGGTCCATTGTTGACTGAAATGCTGTTATATGGCACATGACTATATATATATATTTATATTTATAGTCCTCTCTGTCCACTTAAAGGGTCTATAAGCAAAGACACCCCAGTAACGATGAACATACACAGCATCCAGATCTTGGTCTCTAAATACCACTCCTGACATCAAGGAACAAGGCTCTTTGGAGAAATGGCTGATTCAGAGCTGGGGCAGAGAAAGTACAAAATGAGCCTGGAATATTTAGTGCCAGAACGTAAGGAAGTGCTAAAAAAAATAAGGATGGGGCCGGCCTGGTGGCGCAAGTGGCTAAGTGCGTGCGCTCGGCTGCGGCGGCCCGAGGTTCCCGGTTCGGATCCCGGGCGCGCACCAATGCACCGCTTGTCAGGCCATGCTGTGGCAGTGTACCATATGAAGTGGAGGAAGATGGGCAAGGATGTTAGCCCAGGGTCAGTCTTCCTCAGCAAAAAGAGGAGGATTGGCAGATGTTAGCTCAGGGCCGATCTTCCTCACAAAAAAATAAAAACAAAAAATAATAATGAGGACATGTCAAAAGGACACAGGAACCAGCTTGAAGGGGTTCCCGCTGACCAACTCTGAAATAATTTGAGCATCAAAATAAATAATAATACAAATAGAATATTTGTGAAATAAAATAAGAATCTGAGTCCATACAGATATAAATAAATGAATAAACTAATATGAGGAAGAAGGGAAAGTCCTTTACAGTAGAAGATCAATTAATATATGTAAGAGGAATGATGGTGTTAGAAAATCATCATTTTGAAACCATTACAGTAATATATACGTCATGTGTCACTTAACGACGGGGCTACATCCTGAGAAATGCATTGTTAGGCAATTACATCGTTTTGCAAACATCATAGAGTGTATTTACACAAACCTAGATGGTATAGTCTACTACACAGCTAGGCTATATGATACTAATCCTATGGGACCACTGTTGCAGATGTGGTCCATCGTTGACTGAAACGTTGTTATGCGGTGCATAACAGTAATTGATTCTGCCAAGAATCATCCATGGATACTAAAGCTAGTGGGTGAAAGATTGATGAGGAACAAGATATTTTCATAGTCTCAATGTATCCCCAACAAATTATTTATTAATTATATAAGGAAAGTTAGTAACTTTACAGTGAATTAACCTAGTGGACACCACCTTAAATAAGTAACCAAATTAACATCACCAATAATGAGACAAACAGAAATCCTGTACCTCATAATATGATGCCTTGAGAAGAGTACAATATCACTTCTATGGTATTCCTGCCAAAAATACAAACCTAAACCCAATCATGAGGGATCATGTCCCAAACTGAGGGATATTCTACAGCATAACTGGCTTGTGTTCTTCAAAAAGTGTCAAGGTCATGAAAGACAAAAAAAGACTAAGGAGCAGATCCAGATTCAAGGAGACAAAGGAGATGTGACAACTAAATACAATGTATGACCCTGAGTTGGATCCTGGGCCGGGGGAACAGCGATGGGATATTAGTGGGATAACTGGCAAAATTGGAATGTGGAACTGTGGATTCGATAATAGGATTTATCAATGTTAAATTTCCCAATCTTGATATATATACTGTGGTTCAGTAAAAGAAAATTCTTGTCCTTAGGAAATACATACTGTAGTACTTATGGATAAGGGGACACGATGTCTACGAATTACTTTCAAATGGTTTAGAAAAATATATATGTACTATAGAATATAATATGTATTAGAATACAGACTATATATATATATGGCATAGAAACAGAGAGAGAATACACAAATGATAAAGCAAAAGGACAAAATGTTAACAACTGGTAAATCTGAGTCAAGAATATATGGGGCTCTTTGTACTATTGCAACTCTCCGAGTATGAAATTTTATCAAAATTTTAAAAGTTTCAAAATAAATGAAACTTTTTTCAATAAAAGCTATTTTTTAAATAAAAGGAGCCCAGACATTTATGAAAAAAAAAAATAGCTTGTTCACCCTTGTACCCTGAAGCCCAACATGGAACAAGTATTTACTAAATGTGAGTTAGTTGAATGAATGAATGGGCTTGAGAAAGTGACATTAAGCCTCTCTTCTAAGATGGCAGAGTAAGCACTTTTCTACCTTCCAAATTACCACGAAAATGACAGAAAAGATGTTTTTTTTTGTTTTTTCAAGTATGAAACTATAATTATAACTAAAAAGGGGAGAAAACAAGCACCACCAACAGATATTTGGAGGGATTCCTGCAGATGGGCTTGGAGGGGAGGAGAGAAATCAGAGGATGCAGCAGCCCAGGGCAGCCGGGAGAAGAAACATCTTCCAAGGCACCTGAGAAGCTGCAAGTTCAGAGCCAGCTAACCCTTGGAGCAGACAAGGGCCACGGCAATCGCTGGGTATAAAATGATCTTGAAGGCTTTTGTCATGTCTACAGTAGTAACATATATGGCACTCACAGCATAAAAGATGGGGGGGGGGACAGAAAGGGCCCATGTCACTGCCAAGTTTCTACAGTTTACATGAAGCAACTCTAAATCAACTGTGAAAAGTTTAAAACGTATATTTAATCCCTAGAACAGCCGTTCTCAAACTTTTTGGTCTCAAGCCTCCTTTACATTCTTAAAAATTATTGAGGACCCCAAAGGGCTTTTGTTTATGTGAGTTATACCTATCAATATTTACCATAGAATTTAAAGAGAAATTTAGAAATTTAAAGAGAGATATTTTACAATGTTTATTAATCATTTAAAAAAACAATAATAAGCCTGTTATCTGTTAAAATAAATGATATTTATTTTATAAATAAATATATTTTCATGAAAAATAACTACCTTCTGAAACAAAAACATTTAGTGAGAAGAGAGGCCTTGTCATACATTTTGCAAATCGTTTTAATGTCTGGCCTGATGGAAGACAGCTGGATTTTCATACCTACTTCTGCATTTAATCTGTTGCAAAATGTTGTTTTTGAAGTAAATGAAAAAAATTTAGCCTCCCACAGTTCTATAGTTAGAAAAGGAACGAGTAAATTACTACCACTGATCCATATATGAAAAAAATTACTGTCACCCAAAAGATAAGAGAATCACAAAAAAAAGATGACACAGGATATGAGAAACAGCAGTAGCTGCATATGAACCAGAAGAATTAAAGGAAACTTGAAAAAATTAAGACCGTGTTGCTCAGAAGCAGCAAAGCTTTCATGACTGAAGACTGTATTTTCTTCTCCATGAGTCTAATAATGTCACTTGGCTAGTCAGTTACACATACACACATCTTATTACTGTAAATGCTATTTATAGGTTTAAAATTTTTATAACCTATGGAAATGTTCATTATAGTTACAGAAAAAGTATCATTTTTTTAAACCTTGACAATGTAAAAATAATAATCCAACTAACAAAAAATTAGAAATGAAATGAGAGAAATGGAAGAGTATATGTGCCAATGTGTTTTTTCATATCAGGAAGCAATAAGTGAAATGATAAATTGATAACTTGGTCAAGAAATTGAGGTATAAATATATTATTTAAAGTTATAATAATAGGTTATTATTAGGGAAAACGAAAACCAGAAACCATCAGCAGTGACTGTCTCTGGGGAATGGGGGTGAAGGAAGAGGGGAAGAAGGCCTTTCATTTTATATTTTTCTCTATTATTTGAATTTTTTTTTATTGCATGTATGTAGTACTTCTATGATAAAAATATTAACTTATTTTTTATTTAGAGAAAAAAATCATCACTTTATTAGAAGTATTTTAAAAATAAAATGTTGTACTAGAGCTGGTAATCCCGTTTACAACTCAACTTCATTTTATACAAGGGATGGATTCACCAAAAGATGGCTGTGATCTGAATCACATTTTAAACATATTGGATGAATACGACGCTTAAAGATAGTGAAGACTTTTGTAATATTAATGTCTGTTCTTAAAATTTGTATATCTTTTTTTAAAAATTAGAATTTGTTTTTGCTCTGCATTGTTCTTGACTGATAATTGCCTAAAATAAAAAGGGAAGGTTACTCAAAATGAGTCATGGCTTTCTGTTTTCTTTTAAGTTAAATTCCATGAACACTAGCATTCATATTAGAGCAAATTTATCATCTGGACCAGACACAACTATTTTTGGCATTGTGAGGGCTGCTAGGCCACCATGGCTTCAAGGTCATCAGTAGGCACCTAAATCTTGTCCCTGCTGACAGGGATCCTGGCTATGACTTACAAGCTATCTGCAGGTTAGGAAAAGAACATCATAGAATTTTTTACACAGACCAGTGGTTTTTACTCCACTACTTTTTCTCTTTCTTTATGCTTGTTCAGGTGAAGAAGAAAACACTCTCACACCAAAACAAAAACAAAGGAAATGTAAATAGGACCTTTCTCCTGAGAAGTGGTAACCTCAAGTATTATTCTAATAGAAATACATCAAAGCCTGAATAGGTGCTCCCTCTGAAGACTTTTCATGCCAAGCTATTCTAAAGCACACCACCATCTCTATAACCACTATAGTCTCTTGATTAAGGTACTAAAACTCAGAAGGAAAAATACAAACGATTTTAAGAATCAGATTACATTATACTTGATAATGATTGAAAAGCAAAAGAGATATTGAATTATACTCAGGTATGTATATTTCTTTAAATCTTACTACAATTATTTGATACTGTTCTATGAATATAGAACTACCTAGTGTTTAAACTGTTATCCTGAAGAGATATATTTTGGGCAGAGAAAGTATAAAATGAATAGAAAGACAAGCTAAAACTGTTATCCACCCCTATAGAAAGCCAGGGTGTTCAGTCAGGCCAGACCAGAGTCTAAGCACCACCTAGTGGCAGCTTCCTCAAATTACAAGAATAGTGATTCACAGTCATTAACAAAGCAGCTAGGATTCTCCTTGCAAACCCCAATCTATTAAATGATGGCAAGGACTGGCTTTTTCTATATCTGGCCACGGATGAAATGTACCCTAAGGCAGTAAAAAGTTTTGAAGTCACCTAGTCCTTTCATTCATAGCTAGGCAGAATGTATTAATCATGTTTTTTATTTTCCGTATCTTATGATGTTATGATATCTTAAAAATCTTGTGCTCGCTTCGGCAGCACATATACTAAAATTGGAACGATACAGAGAAGATTAGCATGGCCCCTGCGCAAGGATGACACGCAAATTCGTGAAGCGTTCCATATTTTTGTAATTAGTATTTTGGTGGTGAACATGATGTAATCTATGCAGAAATAGAAGTATAATGATGTACACCTGAAATTTTTACAAGGTTATAAACCAATGTTATTGCAATAAACAAAAAATTAAAAAAAAAAAAAAATCTTGCTGGCTGAGGACAGACTGACCCCGCCATGGTCAACCAATTGTTAGCGATAGCAAAGGGCTGGCCAGGAGCATGCCTTTCCTATACAAACCAACCAATTCCAAGTCTATCCCCCAAAGCACCCCCTTTATCTAACTCTCACACACCAAACCAATATTTCCCCTGCCCTAAATCATCCCAGGGCCAGGTACGAGGCAACTAGAGACCACCCCTATAGCCCAGAGCCCACCAGAACTATTCAAACTAGCCAGTCCTAAGCTGTTTGCTCTGCCCTGCCTTTCCCATGGAAACCCCAATAAAGGCTCTGGTCCAGGCTTTCCCCTCACTCCTGTTTCTGCCTGCTGACCAGATCCCGATGCTTCTCCTGTAGCCCTGTGTGGCACAGCATTCCCCCTTCTCTTGGGTAATGTAAGTAGTAAATTCTTCTTTCAATGGCATTGACCTCTCCATGTCATCACTCAGTCATCTCCATAAATGAAGATCCTCTGGGTACAAATGAGACAGAATAATTCATTTCAGTGAAGAATCACTTTCATTCCAGTTTCTGGGACACCTTCATCCAGAAAATGTCTCCATTCCACTTTTCACAAATATGCAGCATTTCCAGCCCAGTTATCATTTTCAGGGTTGACCTCATAGGCTAAGTAACAAACAAGGCTGTAAGATAGAAAGTGGGGAGACAAAGGAGAAACAGCAGGAAAGGGTGACGGTGTGCACATAAAAGCCTGACTCAACTCGACCCTGAGGATGATTTCTGCCCCTTCTTCTCTCCCAGATTCCAGAACCAGAAGCCTCTTTTCTTCTGCCACCTCCAAAAGTTGGTTCTGTCCAGGTACCATTGGTGGTTTGCAGTGCAGCTAATAGCTTAAGCTTCAAGACCCTTCACTTGCATTGAGTCCCTTCCAAAGATTATACCTAATTCTTTATTTGTAATGTGTATCCTTTTTACTAAACAGAATCCCTAAAAATCATACAAGCTTCACGCTCTACGAAAACTGGAAGGGCGAGAGGGGTCATGGCTCCAGCAACCCCAGATGTGAGCCTTTCTCTTCCACCCAACTATTCTGGGCCCCAGTTTCTTTATCTGTAAAAGGAGGGGCTAACAAGACGGTCTTGTTTTATGTTCCCTTTTCCTTTCTCCTCAGCTGCATTCATTTCTCTACATACTAATAAAGCAATATGCTATTACCTCGCATGCAAGGCTCACTTTGCATATTGGCTTTTTAAAGATGGCAAAACAGGCCTGAAAAATGAATTGCAAAAATACAAGTTGGTTCTTAACTGTACACTGGCTAATGAGGGCGCAGAAAACAAGAGCAAAGCTTTTGCAATGAAGCCTGACACCAATGCTCAAAATTATATCACAACCTAAAGACTGGATACATTCAGATCAACCCAGAGCTGTATTGTGGGGTCAGTAGCCGTGGTTCCAGCCTGGCTCTGCCACTTTTTGCACGTGTCTTTGGACAAGTCATTCAACATCTCTGGGCTTATTTCTTGACATGCTAAGCAAGGGGACTGGGCCAGATGATCTCCAAGGACCTCTCTGTCTCTTAACATGTTTGCTCTATCTGCCTCTCTTGCCAGTGCTACCTCCCTGTTCCCCAGGGCCCCAAACTTGACCAGACTCTCTTTGTTAATCTTACCATGCCAAACTAACCTAGGTAAGCCACTGAACCGAGGAGGAGAAGGCAGGGAGAGAAGAAAAGAGGAGAGGACAGAGAGGGGAAAGGGAGGGCAGGAAGTCAGGCAATGCTGGGGCGTGGCACAGGGTTGGAGGTGGGTCACACCCTGGAAGGCAATCTAGAAACACTTCCTCCCACACTTGGGCCAGTTGTCATGATCTGATGGGGTACCTACTCCCTGGGTCTGCATCAGGTTCTTTTCTAGGGTGATTAGCTCAGGCCAGCCAGACTTGAGCGCACAGACTTCCTAGAAAACGGTCACCATGGACCCACTCCTGCTGGAGCACAAGTCTCTAGAGGAAAGCTGGATGAAGAAGACAGAACACGAGTCACTCGTACTAGCTAACCTGTGGCCTTTGGTGACTCGTTCTCATGCCAAAGCTTCCCTTTAAGTTTCTCTGGAGACCATCCAGCCCTGGGAGAAGGAAGACAAGAGCCTCAGATTAGTTGGAGGCATTCCTTATTCCATAGCAATTAAAGGTTTTCAGTTTTAATATTTCCAGCAGGATGTGGAGATCCTGGCAAGAACAGGCCCTCAGTAAATACCTGGTAAGCTGAGCTGAATTTTCTCACTATTCCTGATGCTAAAGACATTGATCCTGCTGGACTTCAGACCTTCAGTATGTCTACTTGCCATCTCTCCCTGTCTCAGGCTACCTGCTCTCTCCTGCCAGAGTAATCTTCCTGACACACCATGTCCGTCACAGTCCTCTCTGTCCAGTGACTGGCAGAGACAAGCATACTATCTAGGGTCGTTAGCCTTCCATTCACCTCCCTCTGGCACCAGCTGCTCCTCAGCTCTCCAGCCTCATGTTTCACAAACAGCCTACTCTACTGGGTTTCAATGTGAAATTTGCTTCATCCAATCACTGAACATGCATTGCGGTTAGTGCTCACCATGTGATAGGCACTGGGCCAGCTCCTTCCACATATGGCATAAAACCCCTGAAAATCAGGTACACTCACCCCATCTCACAGTTATGCGAACAGACTACGAGCCCTTGAGTAACTTGCCCAGGGGCCCAGCACATCTAGTGGCACAGTCAGAATCTGGAACCCAGGTTCCCAGGTTTAAGTCGACCACTAGACCACACCGTGCATTAGTGAAGTGCCTAAGGACAGAGGATCCTGGGACAAGACTTGTACCTGCCAGAAGTTCAGTAGGTCCTCAAACACACACACATACATTCCTAATCCACTCCAGACTCAGCTAGGCCTAGAAAGTGCCCATCCTCCTCAAGGACTGGCCACCCAGCAGGTTGTCCTGGACAATGTCCCGCATTCTGGTTTTGGCCACTGGAATCATCCTAGATGTGGAAGTCCTGTCTCAGGTCTCCTGCCTGACTTTGCCATGCTGAGTCATGCATTTATTTGCCAACTGAACCTTCTGATCACTTACATCACTACCTTATGCACCAAGTACATACTCCCCACCTTAGTTTTATTATTAGCCAACATTTACTTAACACTTACTATGAACTGAGCACTATACTAAATATTTACATGAATTATCTCTTTTAATCTTCGTAATTCTCTAGGGTAGGCTCTATTATTGTAGCCATTTTACAGGTGAGGAAACAGATGCTTAGCAAGGTTAAGTAACTTGCCCAAGATCACAAAGTATTAGAGCCAGTACTTGAACCGAGGCGGCACATGTACCCTTCACCACCACATATTAACCTTCCGATTACAGCCTCTTCTCAGCTGATCCACTTATTACACACACACACACACACACACACACACACACACACACACACACAGAGCTACACCATCTGGTCCGGAGACAATGAAAGCCAAACCAAGAATCCACTCATTCACCTCTCCACCTAACTCACAAGCATCCCCAACTGGCCAGACTTCCTGAGAACTACTTTCCAGTAGCAGTGCCCAGGAGAAGAGCAGATTTGAACTGAAGGGTTTGGTGTAACATCCACGAGCTTGCCTTCCCATTGGGCACTGCCTTCTTAATTCCACGTTCTTCAGGCTCCAAAGCTCTTAGCAGAATTCCTGACTCCCGAGACTGGAGTAAAGGTAGAAAAAGGTTCAAGGGAAACTTCTGGAGAGCCAGCCACTCCCAGAGTTCAGTTTCAGACATGTTAGCCACCCAACCTGCTATCTGCTCCCCACACAGGCCTTCGATTAACTAGCCGGGTGGCTTTGCTCACACCATTGGGGCAGGGAGCATAAAGTAGACAGGATTAAATTGTGGGCCTTGGCAACACACACGCCCAGTTCAAAGTGCCTCAGGTTTTCATCTGTCGAACCAAAATAATCATCTCTACTTCAGAAAGTTGTTGTGAAGATTAAAGGAGGTAATGCCCATTAAATGTTCGGCACCAAGTGCCCACCAGTTGGTAGTTACTGTCATTTTCTTACCCTCTGGGCCTGGGATGTGCCTCCCAGCTTCCCGGTACTTTCCACTTCCACCATCTCAAGACCCGATGCAAACGGCAGCCCCCCAATCCCTAGCCAGGTGGGTTTGGTTACGCAGAACCAGCATTGAGGAGCATTTTCTGTATGCTGAGCACTAATGGCAGGTATTGAGGACATGAAAATGAAGAAGACATGCCCCTGAACTTTAGGAGTTCACAGTCTAAAGGGAGATAGAAAGGAACAGCTCATTCCAATGCCACCCAGGAAGTGCAGTGATGGAGCATGCCGAGGGAGCAGGGGAGGTCTGTCAGACCACGGAGGGCCTTGGGGGCCAGGATAAGGAGTCCGAGCTGAATTCTGAAGGCAGCGAGAAGCCGCTGAAAGGCTTTACGTAGAGGAGTCAAATGCACAGATTTATGCTTTAGAAAAGGATCACTTTAATAGCAATGTGGAGAAAGATGTTAGGAGGGTATGAATAATCCAATCAAGAAATGGTCCCTTGGGGGGTCGGGCTGCGTGGCTTAGTGGCTAAGTGCGCGCGCTCCGCTACTGGCGGCACCGGGTTCGGATCCCGGGCACGTACTGACGCACCGCTTGTCTGGCCATGCTGAGGCGGCGTCCCACATGCATGTGCAACTATGCAGGATGTGCAGCTATGACATACAACTATCTACTGGGGCTTTGGGGAGAAAAAGGGAAAAAAAAAAAAAAGGAGGAGGATTGGCAATAGATGTTGGCTCAGGCCGGTCTTCTTCAGCAGAAAGAGGAGGATTGGCATGGATGTTAGCTCAGGGCTGATCTTATTCACAAAAAAAAAAAAAGTTTAAAGAAATGGTCCCTTGGACAAGACAGTGCAAGAGAGACAGAGAAAAAGGGATGGATTTCAAACATATCTAGAGAGTGAATCCCAAAAGTCTTGACATTGGACACTGTCCAGTCCTTCAGAGTTTGGAGATTGAGGGAGAGGGAGATGGAGAGGAAGGTGACACAGAGGTCTTTGCATCCACCACATTTTAAAAATCAACTCTCTCTTAGGGCACTTAATGGCAATTTAACTTGCCTTGTGGTTTTCTGTTGCTTGTTCATCTGGTTAGTCAGTTAACATTTATTGCCCACTTAAATGCCAGGCGTTGCCTCAAGTGCTTGGAGGGTTCCAGTGACAAATCAGTTGAGTGAGAAGTATCAGCAAAGACCAACGTAGAGAAAAGATACAAGCAGAGAGCCTGGGGAATGCTGAGCTTTGGCTGGAAGGTGGGGCACAAAGAGGAAGATGCAGGGGCCAGGCTCGAAACAGGCTGGATCAGACCGTGCAGGGCCTCAGCTAAGGAGTTTGAACTCTGGGTCATGGACACGGGGAGCTATGGAAGGTGAGAGAGAAAATCACAGCTAAGCCTTAACAGATCCTTCTCACAGAGATGAACCAAGAATGTCTTACTTGTCTTTGTTTTTGGGATCTCTGGGGACAAGGGCCTCATGTTTTCCACCTGTTCATCTGGTTTTTCATGTGGTATCTTGTTCACGCTTAAACACAGCCCTCATTATTTAAGAAGTAGTCCACAATATATGGTAAGTGCATAAACACGTGTGTACAGTCTTACATATCCAAAGAAATGCATGTGAAGTATGGTGAGAGACTGGTCCAGCTAAATAAAATGTAAGCCCCCTGACAAATCAAGGTCTCTCTCAGGGTCCTCGACCACACTGAGAACGTGGCCACAGGCCTTTCCACCCAGAAGTGAACAGCTCTGGACGAGAGTTCTCAAATATCTTTGAGGAGCTATTCTGAATCACTCATTCCTAAGCAGCTTGAATACTTCCGGGGCCAGCTGTGGGGAGCTAAGGCCCAGGGTGCAGGAATACAGCCCTGGGCCTCCCAGGGGAAAGGGAGCAGTACCTTCTGCTGAGCACTCGCCACCTGCCAGCCATTGTGCTACATTTTCACATGTACCTGTGTACCTGAAGAGGGGGAAACTAGCCAGACTAGACTCCTCCAGCAAGTCTGAACCCCATCTCCCTCACCAACCTCTGCCCTTTGGCTCAGGACATCTGGGTTCTGGGCCCTGCTCTCTTGCTATTGTGTAAGGCCTTGAGTTGATTCTCTCCCCTCTTGGGGGGCTCATTCCCCCTGTTATAACGCCGGGAAACTCTCCTGCCCCTCTCTACAAAGCATGAGAGAAATCCAAGGGACGGTGAAAACTTCACGGTTGAGTGCCCGTTAAATGGCAAAGCCCCTGGGCGCAAGTGGTTTCCGGATACACACCTAAGTATGTTTTTTTATTTTTTAAGGGATTAACTCTCTATTTCTGGGGAAAGCTGCTTCAATTCCATAGCTATGTTGAATATTTACTATAACTAATGACTAATAGGGAGAGGATAAAGAAAAAAAAACCTGCAGACATCAGGGAATCCAGAAATCCATTTGGCTTCAGCATATATGAGGTTTTCAGAAATAAATTTACCTCCTTACACTGGTTTGATTCAATATTGAAAGGAGTCCATATTCTCTGAGTCCTCCTCTGACTGCTCATGGAAAACCTCCATGGGGGAAGGGAGGGAGTGTCCAGGATTCAAAATCCACTACAAATAATACCAAAGACGACTTTCTGCACACAGATGGTTAAGCGTTGGCTATAATATTTTCTTGATTAAGCTGGAATACCAAAACAAACTTCTGAGATGATAACTTTTAAAATAGTGCCCTGTAATGTTTCCCTTCAGCTTCCTGTCTGGTAACCCCTTACTCACCACCTCCAGCAGTTCCCTCACAGACCCCATAGCACCCAGGCCTACCTGCTGGGCTGCCTCGTGGAAAAGTTCCTGCACTTGAGACATCTGGGCCATTCTCGTGGAAATGGGGGTCCTGGCGGTCTGGGCGGGGAGACCCCTCTGGAAAGTAAACACCATCCTTGGTCAGGCTGGCTCCTCCTTCCCTCTCTTCTTATCCTCCATCCTTCCTCTATACCAGACATAGCCCTGACTGAGGAAGAGACCTTATTCTACCTCATCTGAAAACATCCCCTTGCCCTCTTTGGTACCCAAATAGATCCCACTCATCCTTCAGAGCCTCCTTGCGCTCAAATCTTGCTGTCCTAAAGCTACAACTGGCCCCAGCTCTCTCTTTCCTCCCTGAGCTCTTTCAATATGGGGGTCAGAGCCAGCTGCCCAGCAATTGAGGACACAATTTTACACTCCCCACTCACCCTGTGAACACGTTTGTCCAGGGCAAGGGCACCATCAGCTCACTAAACTGGTTGCAGGTGGTGAGTGAATGTAGATTGGACCATGAGCAGAGTGGGAGAGGGGAGGTTAGGAGGTTGTCTTAGAGGAGCAGGGCCAGAAAGAGGTAGGAGAGCGGAGACGACAGGTAAGAAAAAGATGACTGAGCATCATTATCAGGGCTTGGTTCTCCTCAGACCTGCATAGTCTTTCCTTGGCCCTGAACCTGGCTATCCTTGGGGCAGGGACCTTGTGCCCCCTTTGTGCACCCCCTCTCCCCAGCATAGGGCTGGAACATAGAGAGGGCTCATGACATTTTAGAAGGAGGAGGAAAAGGGAGAATGAGAGAAGGGGTGCTGGGGGTAGAGCTTGTCGTCATGTGAGAACAGGACCCATGAGAGTAGCCAGCGAAGGCGAGGAAAGGAAAGCGCATTGAGGAATATTCGAAGCAGAAGAGTTGCGGGGGGTGGGGGGCGGTGTTTGCTCAGAGAGAAGCTGGGGAGACGGCAGGGATTTGGAGGGCTGCAGAGGAGTAGGGTGGGAGGGGGACCCAGGAAAGGTCCCCCGCGCCCCACGGCCCGCTGCGCACGCGCATACCAAGCGGGTCCTGCGGGTGGCGCGCTCGGCCTCGCCGACCCCCGCCGTCGGCCTACGGCAAAGGACCCCGGGACTCATGAGACCCACCTCGGAGTCAGAGCCCCGGCCCCCTCGCGTCTCGATCAGTGCTGGGACCCGCGCCCCTTCAGCACGCGGACTTGCGCGAACCCCAGATGGAGCAACCCCGCCCCCTCCCGCCGCGGCGCGGTTCCCAGACGGGGCTCGCGGGACCCCCTGGGAGAAGCCACGAGCCCTCCTCCGGGCCGGGCGGGAGGCACGCGTGTCCCAGTGCCCGTGTGCAGACGCGCCAGGTGACGGGGGAAGGGAGCTCTACCTGAGCAGTGGACAGAGGTGACCCAGACCGGGCCCCCTTACTACCGGACAGAGCTCCTCCGGGGAGAGGGGCCGCCCCGAGACCACCTGTGCCCTCCCCACCCCCCAGCCCCGTCCGCCCTCACCTGCTCCCGGGCCAACGAGCTCCCAGCGCCGGGCCCGCCCCGGCCCCGCCCCCGCCACGTGGCTGGCCAGGTGTGGGCTGCGCGCGTCCCAGCTGTCCCGCTGGCGAGGCGGTCCCGGGTTCGGGCACCCGGGCCACGCCTGTACCCACGAGTCCCGCGTCCAGGGGGAGAGAGAGGAGGCTACAGAGACTTCCCTTCCACAAGAGTCGGCCCGCACACCTACCGCTGCCCAGGCGGGCTCCGCGCTCCCAGACAGTGCCGACAGGCCGGTAGTTGGGGACCGGAATCTTGACCCGGGAGGAGAGGGGAGGGGACGAGGGAGAAGAGGGAGCGTCTGCAAGCCCTCAGACTTGACTTGACCAGCCACTGCCGCTGTCGCCCTCGATAACTAGTTCAATACAACCAGCCGAGGTGCCCAGCCCTGGGATCAGGGGGACAGCCCTGTCTAAGGAATTGCACACAGGACTGAGAAAGGCTGGGGAGGAGGGAAGCCTGCGGGCGGCTCCCACACTGGTCCCGCAGCGCCCTGGGCAGGTGCAGAAGCCTCTGGACTGGAGACTAAGACTCTGCCCTCCAGGGATCCCAAAGTGCGCCTAGCTACCCGACCGAGCGACCCTCAGATTCGCTGGAAGTGGAATTCTTTTGCCAAGAAAGTGCCCTCAGGAGTGCTGAGGTGTTGGAGGGGGGGAATTGCCCTCACCACCTTCAGCAAGACCCACAACTGGCTTTCCCAGGGGTGAAGTAAGGTTTCCAGGGCCTTAGCTGGGAGAAAAAACTAAATTAGCATACAGAGAGATTAAATTATCTCCATTTCCAATCTGGCATATTTCCTAAACCTTAAATAACTTGCTAGGCTTCCACGTGGGCTTCTGAGAAACAGGAGGGCAGCTGGGAGTACTTCCCACGCCCACATGAGCCTTTGTGTGAAAATCCCTAAAAATAGAGGTTGTTCTTTTCAAAACAAAGGGGAAGGCAAAGCCATGGGAACACTGACAGAGCCCCAACCTCCCATGCTCCAGCAAAAAAAAGGTTTTTTGGGTGAGGAAAGATACATAACATAAAATGTGGCATTTAAACCATTTTTAAATGTATAATTCAGTGGCATTAATTACATTCACCATGTTGTGCAACCATCACTGCTATCTATTTCCAAAACTTTTTCATCACCCAAAAAGAAACTCTGTACCATTAAGCAATGACTCCCCAAATCCCCTACCCCCAGTCCATGGTAACCTTGAATCTACTTGCTGTCTCTATAAATTTGCTTCTTCAAGATATTTCATATAAATGGAAGCAGACAATATTTGTCCTTTTGTGTCTGGCTTATTTCACTTAGCATAATGTCCTCAAGGTTCATCCATGTTGTAGAATGTGTCAGAACTTCATTCCCAGCAAAAAAGCTTTTAATAACCCATCTCTGCAAGAGGAAAGAACCTCAGATTAGCCATCGGTAAACAAAAGATGGATAGGTGGGCCAAATGATACAGTCGTATAATTGGAATCCACTACATATCCACATATTACATCTGTATGGCCAGTAGAGTCATCTCTATTACTCATTTTGGGGTCACAGATGACACTGTTTTTTTGCCTCAAGCTAGTTTCCTGTTTGCTATCATCTTCTGATGAGCATCCCTCTAAGTGTCAGTGTGACCTTTGAAGAATCCACATTCAATTCCCTATCAGCCTGAGCTAAAATAATCAGAAAAGGAAATCCACCCCTCTGTTCATAATCACCTACTTCCTGTCACTCATCGTTTTCTAAATAAATGAGAATTTCCCTTCAAAGCTTGTAAGCATCTTCTAAACCTAAGAACAAACATTTGTTTCTTTTCTCCATGTTAAGGCTATAGAGAAACCTGCCCATTTGCAAAGAAAAAAAAGTGTATCCTGCTTAATGTAGATTTATCCTATAACAGTGATACTAACCTTAAAAAAAAAAAACCTGGGGGCCAGCCCCAGGGCATAGTGGTTAAGTTCCGGTGTGCTCCACTTCAGCGGCCTGGGTTCGCCCGCTTGGTTCCAAACCAGGCACGGACCTACACCACTCATCGGCAGCCATGCTGAGGCAGCTACCCACATACAAAATAGAGGAGGATTAGCGCAGATGGTAGCTCAGAGCAAATCTTTCTCCCCCCCCAAAAATAATAATAAATAAATAAATAAGGGCCGGCCCGGTGGCTTAGCGGTTAAGTGCACGCGCTCCGCTGCTGGCGGCCCGGGTTCGGATCCCGGGTGTGCACCGACGCACCGCTTCTCCGGCCATGCTGGGGCCGCGTCCCACATACAGCAACTAGAAGGATGTGCAGCTATGACGTACAACTATCTGCTGGGGCTTTGGGGGGGAAAAATAAATAAATAAAATCTTTAAAAAAAAAAATTAAATAAATAAATAAATAAATAAACAAAATCCCACTTTTGTTGTATTGAAAAATAGTATCTTGCATATCCTTTACAAGAACAATTCCATTTTTAAGATGCTACCCTACATGACCTAGCATAAGGATGTTCATTGCATCATTAATTTGTAATAGTTAAAAAAAATATAACCTAAATGTCCATTAATAGAAGACAATTAAATAAGTTATGAAACAGCCATACTATGACAGCCAGCATTAGAAAGAATTAAGTGGTTTCATAAGTACTAACATAGAACTCTGTTCATCACATAATGCTGAGTAAAAACTCAGCAAGTTTCAGAATAATGTGTATAGTTTGTTATTTTTTAAAAAGCAGTGATACATGTGTATAGTTTGTATGGAAAAATCCACATCAAACTGTTAATGGTGGTTATCTCTAGGGAGTGAGATTGAGATAGTGAGTAAAGTGGGAGAGGAAACTAGTGTACAAATTCTGGATTTTTATTGAAATTTTTTTTCTTACAGTGAGCATGTTACTTTTGGAATCTGAAAAAAAATAAGAAAATTAAAAGACAAACAATGTAGGGCAGATTGTATTTTCCAAAGATGGCTAGGCTCACATATCGCATCCCATATGCTCTTCTTGCAATATGACACTGACATTCCTTCAAAAAGAAGGGGGTCTCTGTTCCCTCCCTTTGAGCCTGAAGAGACCTTTGTAAGGGCCTCCACCAAGAGTAGAAATGGAAGCAATGACACTGCCTGACTTCCTAGGTTAGGTCATAAAGGCAGTAAGGAGTCCGCCTGGCTTCCTTTCTCTCAGAGCACTTACCCTTGGAATTCAGCCACCATGTTGTGAGGAAGCCCAGGCCACACGGGGAGGCCACATGTGGGTGTTCCTGCCAACAGCCAGCATCAACCGCCAGACATCTGTGTGAAACAATGCCACCAGCCTTAGATTCTTCCAGCTGAGGTCCCAGACATTGTAAAGCAAAGACAAGCTGACCTTCCTGGGCTCCATCTGAATTCCTGACCACAGAAACCATGAGCTATAATAAATTATTGTTGTTTTAAGCCATGAAGTTTTGGGGTCATTAGTTACTCAGCAATAGATAGTGAATACAGAGTGCATCCAGCCAAGGTAAAACATGTTTTGTTTCCTTTCACAGTATTTTTATTCATTTCATTGTTTGAATTCACTGTTATTGCAGCCCCATCATATAGCAAAACCATAATATTGTTCTTACACTGACCTTTTTTCTATTCAGGAACAACTCCAGCTCAAGCTGAAGCCTACAGTAGTGAGGTCGTTGCTCTATGGGTCTTGCCCTGCTCAGCCACAGACAGGAGCTCCTTGATCTCTTTTCTTTCCAGTGGTAGGTGCTGAGAACTGCCTTCTGTGTGAAGGTTGGAGAAGAAACCATGTCTTGAAAAGTGACCTCATTTGTCAGGAAGTCTGAACCCTGGGAAAGGGATCAGAGCTTGGACAAAACAGAAATGTGAACAGAACATTAAATCATGATGTAAATATGTATATATACAAAAACATACCTCACAGCCTAGCCTACAATCAGCTATACAGAAGGGCCGTAAGAGGTGGGTCAGCTAGTCTGGTGGTCCTCTCCCCAGGCTGTACTTTATAGTCATCTGGGGGTGGTTTCAGAAAACACGAATACCTGGGTCTGGGGTGGGGCCTGGACATCAGCATTTTCTTTAAACTCCTCAGGTGACTCTAAGGTACAGCCAAGGTTAAAAACAATGGTATATCTAGATCAATAGATTTTTTTTGCCGGGGGGTGGGGGGTTAGGGTGTTGCCCTTCTCTAAAATACCTGAGAGTTAGAATGTTAGAATACATCTTCCCCATCATGGTGTTACTTCAGTTATAATTTTCAATGACCAGGAGAAGGTGTGAAATATACCACTCAGGGAGCACAGGTAATGTACTATATATATTTTTTCTTTTTCTTTTCTTTTTCCTTGGTCATTGTGATGTAACCCCCTGGGGCATGACTGCCTATTTAACAAAATCACGGGAGTTCTGCACACGCTCAGATAAGTTTGCTGGCTCTGAAGATGGAGTCAGGATTTGAACCTAGGTCTGGTTCCAGTGTCTCCTCTACACAATGCAGCCTCTCTAACCCAGGTGACAGAAAAAGATTTTCCTTCTTCCTGAACTTTGAGATGCATATCCAAGAGCCTCAGATGCAAGAAGGAAGTCTGTCAGAAAGGCTATCAGGCATTACTGGAAGTTGGAAGGGGGCAACTCAGGACATGAAATCTGACTAAGGTAGAAGCCCCTCACACAGCCTGAGAGCTCCCAGTTCCCAAGGTGGGGGCAGGACCCCAGGAAGACTAGTCTTGCTCTGCTTCCCAGGGTGGGGCTCACGAAAGGGGAGGGGCCGCCACTGTCCTGCTGGCAGGTGTCCCCAGCTCCTGTTGAGCAGGTTTCTCTTCCAGGATCTAAGCTATTTGTTGACTCTAGGGTTGTGCCCTCTGACAAGAGAAAGGTTTTCTCCCTGTATCAGCCACCTGGCATCTGGTGTGAGCCAGAACCTGGTGGAACCATGAGAAGACGTGATGCAGAGGGAAGCCTAATGAACAGGGTCCAGTTTATTTTATGGATGACAATGGGAGCCTTACTGGACTGTGACAAGAGTGCAATTAGCATTCAGCATTTGCTTAAATATCATATACGGAAGACCCAGTGACAGACCTTCAGGAGTCGAGATGAGAGAAGTCAGGTCTGAATTAGAGTCCTGTTCTCCCTTTTCACTGTGTGACCTTGTCCAGGGTCTTGAATGCGCCTGAGCCTCAGTTCCCTCATTTCTAACATGAAGTTAATAAGACCTGCCAAGCCTAGCAGAGTTGTTATGAACATTCTAGAATTTTGCTGGGGATTGCAGTCCAGCTCAGCTATCTTTTGTTTTCAAAATACACCATCTTTCCTCCTGTTTTGAAACTCACATGACCAATTTTCTGCTCCCACTGCTGCTATTCACAGAGCCTCAAAATCCCTGGTAGTGCTTCCTCTACGGCACCTGCAGGTCTCTTTGCACCCTCGGGTGTCACTCGCAGGGCCTGGATGCTCTCCCGCAGCCATATTCACCAGATATCTGTTGATCACCAAGCACCGTGCTCAACACTGACACAAGATGGCTCCAGATGGATGAGAAATCAAATCAAATTCTCACACTAACAAAGCAGATGATTACAGCCATCTGTGTTAGGAAGGAACTGTACAGGGTGGTTCAAGACTCTGAAATGGTTTGGGGGGTACAAATGGGGAGGGTGGCTATGACCTTATCAGGGAGATCAGGATAAGCTTTTCTGAGGAAGTGATGGGGCTGAAATCGGGGTGGCAGGTTTGATGGGTAAAGAATGTAGGGAAAACTCTGACTTTGTGGCAGAAGAGGGCACAACCAAGTATGAGAGGCTGAAAGCAGTTCAGTAGTGAGAGAGCAGAGAGGATGAGAGGCTCACTGTGGGGGAAGCTGGGGCTATGGGCAGTGGACGACCATGTAGGGCCAGGGTAAGGAGCTTAGTGTTTATCCAAATAGCAACTGAGAAGCTTCTGAAGAGGGTTTGCATGGTTGTTACCTGGAGAAAAGAGTTGATGTGCAGAAACTTGCAGGAGCCCAGGAAAGATTTGAGGGTGGCTTGGGCTGTGGTAGTGGTAAAGGGAGAGAGGGTTCGAAAGGATTTGAGAAATATTCACAAGCCCTGCCCGCTGTGAGTTGCCAGTCTGGTTGATCAGATTGTAGAACATTTATTGCACACATCCAGCAGTAACCAAGGTCATTTCCTATTAATAGGTCACACACGTGGACACGGCTCTTTTTCGTTTTTCCTCTCTTTGTTCCTATGCTACTGGGGTGGGGAAAGGGCTGGGGTCCACTTGCTCATTGATGGAGTCCTGGCTGTCCTGCTCTTGACACACTCTTCTCATATATTGAGATGCTCTGATTTCTCTGCAGCCAGAGGGTAGCAAGGTGCCAAGACAAAGGCAATGGCTCTAGAGGCCTGTAGTTCTGCCCCATCCCCTGGCCCATGTCTACACTAGGGTTCAGGAAGCAGGTCCAGCACGTAATAAGATACCCTGTTTCCCAGTAGCCACTGACCCTTGAGTGTGTCTCCTTTGGGAATCTTTTTTAGAAGTTCGTGGTGGAGTGCAGAAATCTGGTATTTCCAGACTCCCTGATCATAGCATTATCTTAATGCCACCAAATCTCCACCATTACTTCTAACACCTTCACTGCTAATGCCTCTTTACCCCATATTCATTCATACGTGTGAGGCACATATGTGTGTGAGGCACACTCATTATGTGTGAGGCACTGTTCTGTATTCTGTGAACAAAATGCCCTCAAGAAGCTTACAAACAAATCCAGGAATCCTAAAATCTTTTCCTGATGAACAATTAGTTTTGAATTTTCCTGAAATATTAATACTAAAAAACATTTAAGATAAATAAACCTAACTTGCATGAAAGGCCGGGCATCACATACCATTAGTCAGCTGTTTTTGTCTGGTGTATCCCTGCTACGGCACGTGTCAGGAGGAAGAAAACAAAGGAGATAGCAAAGAATGAACAGAAATGGTGAAAGAAAAATGAAAGAGAAAAAGGTTAGAGGCAGGCCCACGGCATGCACGCAGACACGTACCCCTCCCTCCTGCCTGGTGAAGCTGGCTGCAGCGTTCCAGACTTACCGTCCATGACTTTTGTTTCTGTCTCATGCACAGCCAGGTTCCTATTCACGACTAACCAATAGCTTGGGATTGAGAAGTTCAATATATTCTTACTTTTGTAGAACGATGTTTCTGCCTCTTTTCTTTTTCCCTACAAGCCTACTGACTTTTGCTTCTCATTCACTGCAATATACATCGTTCTCCAGAATGTTCCATCCCTTCCAGGGTCTGTGATAATGGAATCATAAATTCACAAAACTCCTGTCACTTCCACCTCACTAACTAGTTATTCCTTGCTGGTCAGTTAAAACCAGACAGACCCTCTCATATCTTCTCCAGTCTTTTGAAAGATCATATTGTCAGCAAGTCAGGAATTGCTCACATGCTCTGCTTTACAAGAAAAAGGCTTCCAACACTTGTCTAGTTCTGCTCTCTCTTGCCTCTGTGCCACTTCTAAAATCTGAAGTGGGAAATGTTCGTTTAGTGCTTTATAGTTTACAAGTTATCTCGAATAATTTGATATTCACGGCAACTCTGAGAAATACTTTTATTATCCCCATCTTACAGATGAAAAAACTGAGGCTCAGGAAGTGACTTGAATATGTTACACAGATAAATCAAAGTAGAGCAACAATTTAAAAGTTTCTTGCTTCTAAGTCCCTTGCTCATTTCACTGCTCCTCACCTGCCCACGCAGCCTGTAGAATATTACCAAACTACATCACTGCAGTCTCACAATCCTCAACAAAATCACACACAGTTCATTTAAAGCTGTCCCACACAGCACTGGCTATGCTCCCTTTGAGTGCCATCATCTGTTCTCTAACCACGAGGGCCAACTCAGCAAACTGCTTGGGACACCTGCTCTCAGCCAATGTCTCCCGTGAAGTCCCGAGTTGTTCTCAAGGCATCTACTCAGGTGTGTCCTCTTTCTGCCATTTAATTTTGTGCCCTAGCGGTCAGGCTTAATCCTCATATTGTCATTGACAAAAGTTGCATGATAGTGCTGGAGTTCCCATATAGAAACAAAGGAAAATATCATATTAAAGGTTTAGAAAGGTAAGTTTTACAGTGGCCCAAACACCTTGAAGGAAATGGTCAAGGAAAAAGGAATATCAGATAATTAGGGGCTAGTGGAAGTTATCTGACATGAAGAGCATCATAATCAGAGCCTGAGAGTACTGACTAGTAGTGTATGACTTCAACGGATTTAAAATAACATTCCATGAAGACTGTGCTAGAATGACTAACTAGCATTGGTTCAGTGAGTTCTCCTACTTCCAGGAAAGCATCTGCCAGCATCCATTTCCAAATGCCCAATAAGGTATAGGTGATCCTCTAGTGTATTTTTACTCTCAGGTTTGTGAATCCCTATAGAGCGTTAATCTCCCACTCCTGTACTAGGTCAAATCCTTCTGAATAAAGCCTACTGTCTCATTTCCACAGTCCAGGTTTGAATCCTCCTCATAAGTTTGGTATTTTAATAGGGGATAATTTTTAACAATGTTCTCTATTTACTCTCTTGGTCTGTATATACTTTCTATCTTCTGCAACCAATTTATTAAAATTATATTTTCTAAAAACTGTCCCAAAAAAAGGACTACTACTTACCCATTTGTTGAGGAATGAAATATAAATTACTCAGCACAGGTGCCGGCCTGGTGGTGCAAGGGGTTAAGTCCGCGTGCTCTGCTGCGGCAGCCTGGGGTTCGCCAGTTCAGATCCCGGGCATGCACCAACGCACCGCTTGTTAAGCCATGCTGTGGTGGCGTCCCATATAAAGAAGAGGAAGATGGGCACAGATGTTAGCCCAGGCCCAGTCTTCCTCAGCAAAAAAGAGGAGGATTGGCATTGGATGTTAGCTCAGGGCTGGTCTTTCTCACACACACACACACAAAATACTCAGCACAGCACCCAACACATCTTAATACTCCATATTTGCTTTAATAATCTCAAGTACAACAGTGCATCCTGCAATTGATACCATTAGAAATACCTCTCAGATGCTCAAAGATGCCAGTAGCCTCAACCGTCTATTATTTGCAACTAGCACAATGCCTGTTACTAAGTAGGTGATCAATGCTGAATGAATACTACACCCCAGCAAGGAAGGATGCAAATCCATAAAAAACACAATTACTATCATATTTCTTTGGCCCTCTTCGCCACCTTGGCACAGGCATCATAGTTTCAGAATCTTTTAAGAATGGGAGAAGCTAGGGAAAATTAAGAAAGTTATAATTTTAAAAGTTCATCTGTATAAACGGGTAAATATGCAAAGGCTCAAATGTTCTCTATTTTACAATTCAAGTCCATTTCTATTTATTTATTTTTTTCCCCCAAAGCCCCAGTGGATAGTTGTATGTCATAGATGCACATCCTTCTAGTTGCTGTACATGGGACGCGGCCACAGCATGGCCAGAGAAGCGGCGCGTCGGTGCATGCCCGGGATCCGAACCCGGGCCACCAGCAGCGGAGCGCGAGCACTTAACCGCTAAGCCACGGGGCCAGCCCTCAAGTCCATTTCTAAACTTGAGTTTTCCCAGTAGTTTGAAAATCACTTTGAAAATGTCATTCTCATTTACAGTATCACATTTCACATCCCAGCTCTTACACATATGTATATACATCTGCATGAGTGTGTGCATGTTTTACTATAAATGTCCTTTTGAAGGGCATTTGAAAATGACAAAAGAACTATGAGACCCAAAATTTACCTTTAATTCACTTAAAATTTTCTGCTCCATTGATTTTTTATCCATCAAATGGATATAATTTATCCTGATACCTTATCAGGTTCACCAAAGGAGAGAGGAAAAACACACACACACAAAAGCCAGCACTCTGAAAAAAATTTAAAATTCCATCCAAACGTATAATCAGAAAAACCTTCATACTCCTTTTGTGCACGATAATTTGTCAAGTAAGACTCAATGACAACACTATGCCAATCCTCCTCTTTTTGTTGAGGAAGATTGGCCCTGAGCTAACATCCGTGCTCATCTTCCTCTACTTTATATGGGATGCTGCCATAGCATGGCTTGACAAGCAGCATGTTGGTGCGCACCCGGGATCTGAACCTGTGAACCCCGGGCCGCCGCAGCGGAGCACGTGCACTTAACCTCTGCGCCACTGCACCACCGGGCCGGCCCCTTCCCTTCCATTCCTAATCAATCAAGGAAAACTGGGATCTAGGAAACAGATTAATAGACTATCAGTGGTATTATTATGTATAATTGGTTAAAGTACCATGCTAAAAAAGCCAGGGCCCTAGGATCAATCTCTAAAAAGGCCAATTAGTTTATATTTATCCCAAGGATCCAGACTGCACTCCTAACTGCAAACAGTTTTCTGGCAGTGGCTCCCATTGGTCACAAGATAGGGGACTAGCAAGGTGGTAAATGGATAAAAAGAAACTATCTTCACTAAGAGGAAAAAAAAAAAATCCCACGTATGATGATGGACTAAATAGAATCTGATCTGTAAAGAAAAAATATCACATATATTCTTAGCTCTGTTAAACATATTTCAAGTCTTAAAGTATTGGACCACAGTAACATTTGACTCCTGAACCTTAGAACTGCCTGTTAAATAACATTCTTCACAAAGCTACAGTAACGGCCCTGCTAATTGTTACCCAATTTGTGTGACAAATTGTCAATTCCATACAGACATCCTTTTCTGTTTTTAATATTAATCTACATACCACAGTTTTTAAATATTTACCGTTATTTGGTTCAGAATATTGTGAAAAACTCAGCTAGGAAATTATTCATAAAACTGTATTCTGTATTTGTTTTTATTTTTCAAATAGCCAGTGTCCACATTTAAAATGCAGAATTTGCAAATATAAATTAGTCTAATAATTCAATTAAAAATAAAACAAAACAACTTCTTTTAGTATCACAATACATAAAATGGTATTATAAATTCCAAATGGCAAGGTTAACTACATGACAATAATGCCAGAAGCTGTGAAATTCATTAAACCTCTTAGTGAGCAGGTCAGTTTAAAGAACATTTCTGTGTTCCATGATTACGCATGAAACAAGCTTTCACAAGGCCCAGCAATTCATTCATGGCATAATATGGGGTCAAGCAAGATTTTACTCTTACAATGACAATAAAAAACGCATTTAAACAAAAAAAATCCTCCCAATTGTTTAAAAACAATTCTACTTGGAGGGTAAAATATATTCTAAAATATATTGACTTACCGAATTTCAATTGTCAGGCTGCTGACTACTGATGTAAAAGTTTGTATTTAAAAATATCACAAATATCTTTTTATTTAACAGTGAAAATTTCAATGTGATAAGTTTCATTGCAAAGCAATTTTCACCTGAGTAGATTCTGAAATTTAGTACTCATACATTTGAGGGGAGATGAGGAAGGAAATCCCCACTTGTATCAGATACTGAGTTTGTAGTTGATTCTTTCACATTGATTTCCCAGAGGGTTGAAGAAACATTTGCTGTGACCTTCCCAGGACACATGATGTCCCCTTTTCTCCTTGAAATTTGTCCTGGCATTTTATGAATTCTCAGTATCCATAATATTTCTTAGTTACCCATTCAAACATAGCAACCCAATTTATTCAGTTCTATACAACGTCTATATTATGTACATGTTTAATCATCAATAGGAAATAGAAAATAAAAATTTACAGTGATTGAGAAAGGGTCATAAAGTGAGATAGGAAAAGTAATACTGTATAATCAGAATATCCTATTATCCTACCAGTTTCAATGACAGAGTTTTTCCTTTATTAGTTGAAATACAAAGAAGGCATAGGGGATCCCAGGAAAATAACACTATGTATCAGAAAATTCAACGTGCTCCACCATCAGGATTTCCATCACACATTTAATTTCTTCTGTACAATTGCTATAAACTTGTTTTTCTTGTCAAAATCATCAGATTTCCAGATTAAATTCAGCACTACACAGTATGCCCTTGAAGTAAAATGAGGTTACCTGCTTTATTTGGATACCAAGTTCCCTTCCAGACAGCATTAAAATAAAGACAAGTAAGACTACACAGATAAAATCCAGTATAATTCAAATCCAACAATGAAAAATTTCCCCCATATTGTTGCAAAATTCTTTCTACTGAAATGCTTTGCTACAATAATAAAAAGCATACATTACATATAAAAGATACCAGTGTACTAAAAAGTGACAGAAGTGGACTAGCAAATCCTTCAAAGCACATTATATAAATGACTAGCATTTAAAAACATTTCTCCTATAAAATGTAGGTCATATACATTTATAAATTGGCGGTTTTATTTCTAAAGCTGTGTTTTCAAATAGTTAGCTGTTCTGTATAGTATAATATCTACTCAATTCCAACTACAATAGGTTTGTCTTTCTTTGTATTGAAGTTGAATAAATTCATCTGATCAGCTGAGAAATCAAGCTTGAAAAATAAGTATCTAAAAATCAAAGTAGAAAGTTTAGAATTATTGAAATGTAGCTATGAAATATGAAGAGAACTATCTACTTCACAATGGAGCTGAAGCCACCTCAAAACTTATGGGCTTGACTCTAAAATAGAAACAAATATTAAAATCCAAAGCAAACCACAAAGTTAGGTAGCAGTACAGAAGCAGGAAAAACCACACCCCCTTCCTTCAGTGTGATGGGCACTAAGTTTTTCGGTCTTCCTCCATCTTGCAGAAGAGTGGTAAGGCCATTCAATGCTTAGTGAAAGTGAGTACAGATGAAGTCAGATTTAGCCTGTCTCCCCTGCAACTTCAATTATGCTGTGTAAACAGTGTTATGTTCCAATAGGAGAAACAATGGAATTTGCTTATAAAAACTGATTAAAGATAATCATTATTAAATGAAATAAGGATAATTAATAACTCTGAAATGTTTTTAGAACTTTCCTGATGCTACTTGTAAAGTTAGCACTGCTATGTATTATTGCTTACATACAGTACAACATCATATGCCTTCTAACATAAAGCAGTACTGTGATTTGTTTGTACATATTTACAGATTCTTAAAAACAAGCTGTAAAAACATTACATACTTTCAGACAATACAAATTAGCACATTGGTACTCACTTCAAAACAAATGGAATGCATAACATTAATAAACATCATAAAGGAAGACTCACATAAAAGTCCTTGATTGTCAAGACACGTTTATATATAAACTCTTAACTGTGCAGAATTAAAGATTCAATCATAGGTACATCCTTATTTGATGAACCATATTTACAGCATGGTATTGCATAAAAAAATAAAATAATGTTTACAGGGTTTTACTTTTTTATCCATTGGATTAAAGAAAGCAACAAACACAACAAGAAATGTTTGTCTGCTTTAGTTTGTTTCCTACTAAAGTTTAGGTGAAAAAAGGAAACATACGGTTTTTATTTGCAGAATATAGCAAAAACAACTGGAAATTTATTTCCCTGAAATAAAGTAATTTGAAACGGAAAAAGTTTAAATTAAATTGCAAAGTCAAAAAGTTTCTCATTGATTATAATAGTGCTTCTTCAAGTAAATATACTGTGAAAAAACAAGTTCTACTTTAAAATGTTCTAAGTCTAAGAAATGTAGTACTACAGTAATGCCTACTTTTAAAGTTTCCCGGCTTTTTTTTTTTTTTTTTTAAACAGCCCTTTAAAAACCCAAATTAATAAAATGAAAGAAGTGGCAAAAGATCTAAGCTAGCTGGCACTTTGCAAGTTTCTCTCCTCTGTGGAAATGAAAGCCTACCCTGAGCACAAGGCCTCTTTGCCTCTCAAAGAGAAAATTACCCGACCACTGACAGTTCTCAGCCAGAGCTAAAAGGATGGATCTCTATGGTATCGGGTAGAAAATTTGCAAGTAGATCCAAAAACTTTAAGAGCCACTCAAATATTCTGAACCAAATGAAATGTGTGTGCAATAAGAAGTTTAAAAAAAACCAAAACGTTTTTAGAAGATGTTCGAGAGATGTTACCTCATCTAACGTGATCTGTTTCCCATCCTCAAACACAAGAGCAGGTCCTAAGTGGGACACCTCACTCACGTTGCCCACAAGTGTAAGGGTGTAAGAGCATGTTTGAATAGAACAACTTGCTAACAGAGAAATGAGAAACACAAATTGCAAAAGGATATCTCATATCCTTAATATTCTGATCTAAAGCAGCACAAAATGCTACTTGCTTTCTCTATTAATGCCCAGGTACAAATTAAGTAACTTTCTGAACCAAAGTGGGGAAACCCAAACTGGTGAGATGTTTATCACACGATGATAATACAAGGTAACTCTGGTAGGCATTTAGAATTTCACAGTAAGAGAGCAATGACTATACTTAAATGCTAAGTCAATAAGTTATGCCCAAGTATCACTTATCGCAAAAATGCTCATAATGTGGTTAAAAGTCTGCCATTATGTAGATTTAAAGAAATGTGCTGAAGACACGAATGCAACACCTGAAATCCTGCGTGCATCACTACCATTTTCAAGTCTTCCTTCCTTAGCTTACCCTAACTGCTCAGAAGTAGAGTCACATTCTAAAAACTGTGCTGGTGATGTTCAAACACACACACACAAATCTTGATACTGTGCCAAGAACTGCATCAAATTCTCAACAGAACAAAATTTTTGATCAGGCTCAAAAAAAAAAAAAAAAAATCAACTCAGGACATAAATGCCTACTATCATCAAATAGTAGTGTGAGAAAAAAACAAATGCCTATCTAGAGTGAGCACAGTTCCATTGTTAACATCTCACCTGAATGAAGCCTTCTCGCAATTTTGATGTGCAACACAACACACACCACTCTTAAGAGTCAATAATGGCAGAACTTAATATCTACTTCAAAGAAGTCTAAAATTCTTGACAAATTTGGCAGCAAAGAAAGCTGTCAAATGGGAAAATTAATATTTCAAGCAAAGCTTAATAACCAAAGTGTAGAGGAAACCACATTAAACATAATTTATATTCCTTATCATAAAAACACCAATATATTCAAAATAAATGTAAAAGATGTTAAGGGTAGATATTTCTTTGTTCCCTTTCTTTATGAGAACAGTCTTGGGATAACATTAAATAAAAGAAAAAAAATAATTTAAATGTATAACATTCTATACTGAAACAAAGACTGCAGATCTATAGGGCCAATATAAAAGTTAAAATGGAAATTAATAATAACAAAGTTTCATTTTCCAAGGGTACTAATTTTAGAATATCACTGGTGCCATATCAGTATGTGCATTGTGACAAAGATGGCAGAAATTTAAAATAAAAAAACTAAAAAGTTGGAAAAAATTAAAGAGGATAATAAAATCAATATAACTGTGATTTTCAAAAAAAATTAAAACTGTCCGACATGTAACTCAAACCATCATTCTTTAGAAAAGCATATATATGTACATATATATAAGCACTATTTATTGTACCATGCTGTATTATTTTAAGACAAAGTATTAAAAAAAAAAACATTCGTGGTATAAGGATAAAGTCTGTAGTTTATTTAGATTTTGAAATGCAACAAAAAGTTTCCGATCACTCATCTAGCTGAAAAAGAAACTGTAGTTACTAGAATTAGTAAACACTTTTGGTTTGTAAAATTGTAATGAGCAGTGTTCATTAAAAAGTAACTCAAGATAAAATAAGCAATTAAAATGCCCATTTCTTTAGTTTCTCTGGATACTGTTTAATTATCCAATCTATCAAGATTCTAGAAAGAGAAGGATTAAACCAAGTTTTACAGTTCCAAAGATATCCAATTTCCTTTTATTGCCAAAAATTAAAATTGTCAATTATGAGATGATTATGACACAACCATATCAAACCTAAAAATCTAAATTTTTTTTACTTCGAGAAATCAAAAATACCAAATAGATTCTAAGTGCTCTATGTTAACTGAAGTGTATATGTAAAGTAAAATACAATTAAGCTTTAAAACGTGGAATATACATTTTGTGTAAGCATTATGTTCTTGGGAATGTAATCTACAGAATATCTTTTTACTAAAACTTCAAAACCTTGATACTTGCACATGAAAAATCATAAAAAATATCTAGGTACAACTGTACAAAGAAACTGACACCAATATGCATACTTCCATAGAGAAGTGAATGCTTCAACAGTTATGTATTTTGGTAAAAGTTTTGAAAGTATGCATATTTTAAAAGTAATTAGGCTTTTAAATAGTGGAGTCTTAGACTATCAGATTTTTATTACTTTTTTTCTCCAAAAAAAAAGTCAATATAATGCAAAATGAAAATCAAGGGTATATGGCATTATCATTCTTTTTAAAAGGTGGTATCTTGGTTTCTTTTTATCCCCCTATAGGACACATTAATTTATTTAAGCCATAATCTCTTAACATTTAAACTTTTAAGTTCACTCTGTCTGTAAATTATACTCAGATTCCCTGCTGAAGTGCAATGACTATGCTTAGAAACAGTATGAGTAAATTTCACACAATTACTACCCTCCTAAGAATGTACAATGTTATCAGTTAGGAAACAATTGTGCGAAAGTCTTTTTTTTTCCTTTTAAACTTGGTGTAGGTGGAATAGCAAGTTTCTGATCTAAAACAAGTAATGCGTTGCTTCTATAAAGGTGACAACATGTAAGGCAGTTCAAAGAATGCTGACTAACCAAACAAAATGCAGTTATTGGATTATCTTGCTATTCATATCAGCTTAACCTGTTATAACGCATTGCTCTTAAATCTGTACAGCACTCCATTTTATGCAGAGTAACCCCACTCTTGATTAATCTGTTCTAAAGTGCCAGTATTATTTACACATTTTTTTTAGCCAAAAGTCTGGCCAGTTGTGGCATCAGGTGAAGATGTCATCCCAGCTCTATTATCATTTACATTCACCAAGGGAAATTCTGGAAATTCAGCACTTGTCCCTGGTCCCCGAAGGTTCACCTGTCCATTGGCAGTGCTAAACTGAGTAGCTATTCCAGCTCTCGATCCATGATACGGAGCACGGAAGGGCTGTTCAAAGGAGCTCATTTGGTAAGCTTGGTGGACAGGCTGAGCCTCAGCTTTCTTCTGAGAAGTCACTTGATCCAAGAAGTCCTGTGTTGATGTGGCAGAAGCATGGTTTGTCTCATCACCTGAAAAGGGAAACGAGTGCTGTGAATCACCAACTATTAGTCCAAAGTGGGACTTATCTGGAGTTGTTCTTAGTGGAGAATTCATTCCTGATCGAAAGCTATTGATGGGCATCGCTGCATAGACTTGCTTGTCTATGGAAGAGAATGCTGGCTGATTCGGAAGGGTCTGGTTATCAGTCACAAAGTTAAGGCTCGGGCTATTCAAATAGGCATCATTTTGGCTAGTTCTGTCCAAAGCCTGCTGCAGAAACTTTGAGTATTCCTGCAACATGTTGGCTTTATCTGATGAGGATGCTTGGGAGCTTGATCCAACATTCTCTGACTGGGTGACCTCAGGTACTTCTGAAGAATTTATTGATATGCTAGAAGTCACCTCAGTGTCCGCAACACTGAATGATATCTCATGCTGTCCATTAGCTTTATGGGAATAATGATCCAACAGAGTCTGCAGGACCTCATCTGGAATAACATTTTTGTCATGATTACTCTTTATCTCCACATTCAGTGCCTGTGAATCTAATATGGATGCTGTGGTACTTTCATCAATGACACTTGCCACAGCTGCTTGTGTTACAGAAGGCTGAGACGCGATGGTACCCACATTCAGCGCATACTCCCTACTGTTGTTACTTGCTGCTTGAAGATATCTCTTCTTCTTCAAAAACTGCATAGCATCATCATAATTAGTACTGCTATGCACAGGTTTACTGGGCCCCTCTTGCAAATTATCAACCTGATCAATGTCAGCATTGCCTTCTGAGTCCAGTAAAGCTTGTTTATCCACAAGTTCAAAAGCGTATTTTGAAACTTTGCTCTCTTCATATGTGGATAAAGGCGAAATTGTTTGATTTGGCTCCAATGGCTGTTTCAGACTTCTCTTACTATTAATTTTTTTGAGAACCAACTTAGGTGGATGTATTTCTCCTGATGCATCTTCTAAGTGCGATCCCCCAACAGAAGAATGTGGCATTTCAACGGCATACTCTGCTACCATATACTCATCTTTTACTTTAGTACTTGAAGAATAAAGAGGCAAGTAATCATTTTTGTCTTTCTTCAGGTCAGATTTGTCCAAAGCACTGTCTTTGTCCATCCCAGATGATTTTTTCTCAGTTTTCTGCCTTTTCTTTTTCGGCAGTGAGTTATCTTTTGGTGATGTAGAAAAGCCAGAATCTTCCTCGGATGTCAGAAGGCCACCTTTGATGGCACATCTGTTTAGTTTTTTGTCATGATTTTCATGGCACATACGTTTATGTTTCAATACACGATCTGTTCTGGAAAAATACTGTTGAATTCGGAGTTTGGTAGTGAATTTTTTGTTTTAGTTTGTGTGTTTGGCCAACCAAGAAAAGAAACGAAAAGAAAAATGTAATTAATATAAAGATAGATATAAGTATAATAATATAAGCAATTCTAAACTAATTTGCTGAGCCAATTATCTATTATAAATCTGATCAACAGTTAAGTTCTTCAAATAGTTCTAGTAGTAACATTTTTAACTTTTATTATAATTATTTTATAACAATTTAGGATAGAAGAATTTCAATGTCAATCATACTCCAATAAAGTGGCTAAAAAAAAAGAATTTCAAAACACCTCTTACCTGTAAACAGTATTCACACTGGTAAGGTTTTTCTCCACTGTGAGTTCTCTTATGCCTTTCCATATGATATTTTTGTATGAATCTCATACCACATTCATCACAGCGAAATGGTTTTTCACCTAGTACATGATATAGAAAATTTAAAACAAAACAAATATTGTGAAATCGTGAATTACTTTACCACAAGAATCTCTAAATAAATGGCTTTTGAAAGTTGTCATACTTTGTTCTTCTTAAATGACAAAAAGTCTCCCTTATACTATATATACCTTCCAATTTAATTTGTCAAGAATATTTTGCATTATAAAAATGAAAGAGATTGGTGTAATGACATCAGAAAGAAAAAGCTGAAAGCAGGCATATTCAATTTCTCTGCCTTTCTATTATATGTGTACATAACATCCTCTTTCCATGGAGACCAGTAGTACCAGGAACTTATAGCAATATGAACATTGGTTCAGTACAGTAGCTGATGTTTCTAATCTTTTTTTCAATCATACAAAATAACATTTTAGAAAAACCTTTGAAAAAAGAAAATGTTACCCATACATAATCCAATACAATTCGAGTACACCTTTTTAATTCTTCATTTCTTTTCAGAAATATTTGTGGTTAAATGGTATACAAATCCTACAAAAATATTCTTAAAAATTTAATTTATTAAAACATAAAAAGAGCTTAAATTAGAGACTCAGTTTCAAAAGTAAAGTTTGTTTATATTGATTCTCTTTTGCTCAACTCTAACCAGCATTTCTCATGTCCTTTTGGGAATGAATGAAACTGAGTGCTGTTAACTGGACACACAACTCCCCCCCATTTTTTTTAAAAATTTCATAAGGACTTCTTAGCTATAAGGAACCACTACTATGGAGATCTAAAATAGTTTCTACTGATAAAACCACAGTCTAAGTAAAGAGAAGGGTATGACAAGAAGTTATCCTGAATAATGCTTGTTTGGGAAACTACTGTTTCTAACCTTTCATACATTCAACAAGATTTTACTGAATACTTCTCCTCTACCCAAAACCCTGCTGTAGGAGGTTAAAAGTATGACAATACCACTTGTCTTCAAAGAGCTTATAACATAATTGGGAAAACAAGATACACACATTTTATAGAGACAGCTAATAAAACTATGTCCAGCTCTGGTTTACCTCTATAACTTTATATCCCACTATTTCTCTTCTTAATTTTTTCCTGCAGCCAAATCAAAATATCTACCATCTCATGACTTTTTACCTCTGCCTTGATTCACACTGCTCCTTCAGTCAGCAATGCCCACCTCTGTGTGTTCAGGTACTATATTCCCTTCAAGACCCAACCCATCTCCTCCGGGATACTTTGCCCTATTCTCCCAGGGGAAAAGTATCTTTATCTTATTTAAATTTCCATAGAACTTCATCTGTATCTCTCCTATGGCACTCATTACTTTCATCTCAATAATTATTTTGTACATCTCTATTCTTCTACTAGATTACATTTCTTTAAGTCAGAATCTGGGCCTAAATTATCTTTATGTAGCTCAAAATACTTTGTGCAATTTTTAAGTGCCAAATGAATGGCATAAATGATTATTACAGTGGATTGTTAGTGGGAAAAATGTTACTATGAGCTGGTATGATTTTGAAAAGCTTCTTGGAAGTGTCAGAATCTAAGCTAAGTAGCACTTAAAGAGACTGTGTGTATGTGATTAAAGCCAAGAAAAGAAAATTTAGTGGGGAACAAGAGAGCAACAAAAGGTTTAGATACTATAAAATGTCCAGGAGAAATGGTGCCTAGGAAGAGAATTTAATTTGGCAACAAGTAAATTATTCGAAACTTTCAAGAATGCAACTTCTGCAACTGCTATAGAGTTACCAAATTTCAGGGCTGAAGGGACTTTGCAGTGGCTTTCAAACTGTGCTCTTAGGGGTTCCACAGAGGCCCCCAAAGGCTGATGCTGGTATGGCCAATGGCTCTAAGCTTGCCACCCAGAATTCAGGACAGAATAGCTCCACTTGTGTATACAGGGGCTCTGAATAGGGATTCTAAGGGTTCAGAGGCTAGAATGAGAGCTTAGCGCAACTAATCTAGACCAATTCACTTATTTTACAAAAAAGAAATACTGAAGTCCAGAAAAGTTACGGCACTTGGCCAAGGGGTTAATGGGTGTCTCCCAATGACATCTGGGAGAGAAGACCACTTATTAAGGAAGTCTGGAAGTGAAAGAAATGAGAAAAAGGAGATGAGAAGTAACAGTTAGGAGGCAATCCATTCTAGAGTAAGTATTGTTGAGGATGAGGAGACTGATTTACTTGAAGGCAGAGAGGAAGGAGCCAGTGAAGAGAAACTGAATATGAATACTGAACTAAAATTGAAATGGAATATTTGGTGAATAATCAAAAGAATAAGACCCAGAGGAACTAGGATGAAAAGAGAAGGAGAGTACAGGTAATGTTTCAGAAAGAAGTAAGAATAGGTGCTTATTTTGAAATAGAGAATGTAGATGATAGAGCTCATTAAGGTCAGAAGTAAAAGTCATTTCTCAAAAGTGAGAAAGGATAAAAGAGAAAATTAGTGAAGTGATTAGAACTCAGTTAATTCTGCATGATATTCATGGACTAGAAGACTTAATATTGTTAAGATGATAATATTTCCCAAGTTGATCTATAGATTCAAATCAGAAATTGACAACCTGATCCTAAAATTCACAGGGAAATGCAAGGGATCCAGAAGAGGCAAAACAATCTTGAAAGAGAAAACCTAAGTAGGAAGACTCACACTTCCCAATTTCAAAACTTTCTACAAAGCTACAGTAATAAGTAAGACAGTGTGGTAATGGCATAAGGATAGGCATATATATCAAGGAATAGAATTCAGAGTCCAGAAATAAACCCTGACATTTATGGTCAAGTGATTTTCAACATACGTGCCAAGACACTTCAATGGGGCAAAAAACAGTCTTTTCAATAATGATGCTGGGACAATTTGATATCCACATGCAAAAGAATGAAGTGGGAAACCTACCTCACCTCACATCACATACAAAAATTAACTCAAAATGGATCACAGGCCTAAATGCGGAAACTAAAACTATAAAACTCTTAGAAGAAAACATAGCAATAAATCTTGACCTTGGATTAGGCAATAATTTCTTAGATATGACACCAAAAGCACAAGCAACAAAACAAAAAATAAAATGTCCTTCATCAAAATTAAAAACTTCTGAGCTTTAAAGGACACTATCAAGAAAATAAAAAGACAAAATGGTGTAGCTGCTGTGGGAAATAGTTTGGCGGTTCCTCAAAATGTTAAACATAGAATCAGCATATGACCCAACAATTCTACTCCTAGCTACATACCCAAATGAACTGCAAACAGTGACTCACTCAAACAGATATTTGTACACCAATGCTCACAGCAGCATTATTCACAATAATCAAAAGATAGAAGCAACCCAAGTGTCCATCAACAGATGAATGGATAAACAAAATGTGATATACACATACAATGGAATATTACTCAGCCATAAAAGAATGAAATTCTGATACATGCTACAACACAGATGAACCTTGAAGAAATTATGCTAAGTGAAAGAAGCCACACACAAAAAGGACAAACACTGAATGATTCCACTTATTAGAGGTACTTAGAGTAGGCAAATTCAGAGACAAATTATCAGAGACTGAGGGAAGGAGGGAGGAAAGGGGAGTTATTGCTTAATGGGTACAGTTTTTTGCTTAGTTACACAATGTTGTAAATGTACTTCGTGCCACTAAATTTTATGCTTAAAAATGGTTAAAAGATAAACTTCACGTTGGTTTAAAAAAAAAAGTGAAAAGATAACCCATGAAATGGGATAAAATATTTGCAAATCATATCTGATTAGGGATATGTATAAGAACTCTTACAACTCAACAGCAAAAAGACAATCTAATTTAAAAACAGGCAATGGATCTGAATGGACATTTTCCAAAGAAGATATACAAATAGCCAATAAGAACATGAAAAGATGTTCAACATCTTTACTCATTAGGGAAACGCAAATCAAGATCACAATGAGATACTACTTCACACTCAATACGGTAGTTTAAAAAGATCATAACACGTGTTAGCATGGATGCAGAGAAACTGGAAGCTTCACACACGGCTGGTAGGATTGTTAAATGGCGCAGCTGCTTTGGAAAACAATTTTGCAGATCCTTAAAATGTTAAACACAGTTATGATATGGGCAATTCCAATCCACAGCATACAGCCAAGAGAATTGAAAACGGATATCCACACAAAAACTTGTACACGAATATTCATAACAGCATTATTCATAACAGCCAAAAAGTAAAAACAACCCAAATGTCCATCAACTGATGAACAAATAAACAAAATGTGGGACGGTCATACATGGAATATTATTCAGCTATAAAAAGGAATAAAATACATGCTGCAACAGAAATGAACCTTTAAAACATTATGCTAAGTGAAAGGAGCTAGACACAAAAGACCGCCCACTCTATCATTCCATTCATGTGAAATATCCAGAATAGGCAAATCCATAGAGACAGAAAGTAGATGAAGACTGCCTGGTGCTGTGGGGAACGGTTATAGGATTTTAGGGTGATGAAAATATTCTAAAAATTAGATTGTGGTGACAGTAATACAACTCTGTGAATATCCTATAAATTATTAAATTGTACACTTTAAAGGGGTGGGTTTTTTGATATTGAAAATTATATCTCAATAAAGTAATTTTAAAAATTCTGCATGATAACACAATGGGCACCATGCAAAGTGATGAGAAATGATTTCTTCCCTCAAGGAGCTAGCAGTTAAACTCAAAATAAATTAACTGGAGAAAATTCATGTTTAAGTTATCTGCTACATTCTAATAATCAAGAAGTAACAGTTTATTTAGTTAGAAGCAACATTAAGAAACTTCCTTTAACAAAAAAAGTACTAGAAACATTAATGCCTTAAAAGTTATTTGTACAAATGTTCCTTTGTTGCTAAAAACAACCCTTCACAGCCTCCCAAACTAAATAGAACAATTATGAGTGCTTCGTCAGCCAGAGATGAATGTAAATGCAAATTCACCTTCCAAAAACATTTATTTTTTGATTACCCACTTTTGTCATCCTTGTTTCAAATCCTTTCTGTCTTTTGTTCTTTAGCATGTATTTCCTCCCTTTTTTTACTCTACCATCTTTCTTCACATCTTCTTCTCATTTTTTTCCTCTTCCTCTCCATTTTTAACTAGTCATTCTAGAAATAAGACATTTTAAAATTTAAGTTTTTTCATTTAAGGATTCTTGTTTGTTTATGGATTAGGTAATGTACTTACATCACTCAAAAAAATCAAAACAATATAAAAATGTATACAGGAAGAAGTCTTTCTCCTATCTTTGGCCCTCCACAGGTACCTTTATTTGTTTGTGTGTGTTTCTTTCCACAGTTTCCTGACACAAGTGTAAGTTTCTTGACACAATAAATACATTTTATTTTTTCCTTCTTTCTTATATGAAGTTTTAGCGTATTTCATTCACTGCTCTGCATCTTTTTTTTTTTCCTTCAGCAGCTTAGAGATCTGTAGAAAAAGAGCTACCTCATTCCTTCTGACAGCTGACATCTTTCACTGGTGGATAGATATACACACTACAATTTATTTAACCAGTCCCCTATTATTTCCAAACATTTCCTATTGTAAATAATATTGTAATGGATACCTTGTAAATACATTATTCATACATTTGCAGGTATATTTGTAGGATAAATTCTCAAATCCAGAATTTCTGGTCAAATAATAAATACATTTGTGATTTTGAAATACACTGCCCAATTGGTCTCCACAGGAGATGTTCACATGTATCCCTAGAGCAGCCACGTATGAGGACTGTTTCCCTATAATCTTGCCAGACACACACCACGTCGTTCAACTTCCTGATGACTATAAACCTAATAGGTGAAAAAACAGTATCTCTGTATGAGATTGAGCCATTTTATATGTCATTTTCTGAGAACTGTCTGTGCATGTCTTTCACCTATTTTTTTACTAGTTTGCTCATCTTTTTCTTGATGATTTATAAGAGCTTTATTAAGGAAACTGGTCATTTGCATGAGTTCCAGGATTTTTTCCTTGCTTCCCGCCCCCCCCCCCCCTTAACAGTAGGGGTGGAGTTGTTTGGCTACTATGGGTTTTAATTTTTATGCAGTTGAATTTATCAATCTTTTCTTTTATAGATATTAGATTTTGCATGTTATTTAGAAAAGACTTTCCCATTCCAATCTACCCACCCATATTTTCAATGACACATTTGTAGTTTCATCTTTTACATTAAACCTGATAAATCTGGAGTTCATCTTGAGGTAGAATGTGAGATACGGATAAAACTTTGTTTTTCCAGATGGCTATCCAGTTTTCCCAACACCATTTACTGAACAGTTCAGCTTTTCTTGATCACACTTTTTATCACTTCATGATAATCATATACTAATAAGTTCCATGGGTCTATTTCTAGACCTTCTATTCTGTTCCACCAATCTGACCAAAATATTTTCATTATTAAGACTTCATAATATACTCTATCATCTGATATGGCTATTCCCCCTCATTGTTCTTCTCTTCCTTTCCTTTTCTTTTCCTTTCATTGTTCAAACCTTTCTGGTTTGTCTTGTTCACTTTCCATATTACTTCAGAATTAGCTTGTCTAGTATCGGGGTGGGAGAGATGGGAAGCTACTGAAATGTTTATGTTAATTTATAGAAAATTAATATCCTTTATGATGTTGACTCTTCTCACAGAAAAAAAAAGGGATAGGTCTCCCCACTTGGTCAAGTTTCATTTTGCATCCTCAATAGTGTTTTAACGATTTCCTCATATGGGATTTTCCACATTTCTTGTTGATACTGAAAAAAGGGTGTTTTCTTCTGTTATATCTTCTACTATAAGTGTGTACAGGCAAAGTGTATGGTTTTCTGCTATTTTAATGAATTTGCTAGTTTGCAGTAATTTTTTGGTTCCTCATGAGTTTTCCAAGTGTACAATAAACTTGCTTGCAAAAATAGTTTTTTTTATCTATAATATTTTTCTCTTATCTACTTTTGCTAGCTACTGTTCTCAAACATTATATTAAAATATATTGGTGATAAAGTGCTCTGTATCTTGTTCCTGAATTTGGGTCTTTGATATGTTTCTTTTCTTTTTTTTGAGGAAGATTAGCCCTGAGCTAACATCTGTTGCCAATTTTCCTCTATTTTTTTTTTTCTCCCCAAAGCCCCAGTACATAGCTTTGTATCATAGCTGTAGAGTTGTAGCTCTTCTATGTGGGACACCACCCAGCATGGCTCAATGAGTGGTGAGTAGGTCTGCGCCCAGGATCCCAACCGGCAAACCCCAGGCCGCCAAAGCAGAACATTTGAACTTAACCACTACGCCACCGGGCTGGCCTCTGCTATGTTTCTTGAACGGAAATGAAATGACTGACAAATATTTCCCTAACCAAAATAAAAACTTAAATGAAATTCCTTTAGAAGAAAATTCCTTTATTGTTTTTCCCCTTGAGGGCGGAGCCCCTCTACTGGAAAAGTAAGCCAATCTATACAGCATTTAAGTGATTTTAAGATTAACAGGAAAAGCTTACTTGAAAAATACCAAGAACTTGCTAAATATTGTTTACAATTCAAGAAAGCAGTAACATGGTGAGAAAAAAACAATCTCAAGGTGTTCCACTAATGGTAATTTTCCAATACCCGAGGGGTCTGGAGATTCTCTTCTAATGGTTATCCACTAAGACCACAAATTTTCCCCACTGTGGTGTTTCTCCCTGGTAACTCTGACACTGCACACACTGAGCTGTTTATGGGTAAGAATTCTTACTATAATATATGGGCAATTATCAGGGTAAATTATATACAAGAAAGTGACAAGGGCATAAGATTTATGCATAAACTAGCTCAGTGTGGCATGACATATTAATCTGATTTTTGGCAGTTTCGACTAACCCTCTTTTTCTTCTTCAAATCATTCCAATCTGGCTTCTGCACTTACTTCATCAAAATAGTTCTTGCAAATCACCTTCAGGTTAGCAAATACAACCAAATCTTTTCAGTTATCTTAGTGGACCTCTCAACAGCATTCAACTCAAGCGATCTCTTTCTTTTTCTTTAAATTCACTTTTCCCTTGGCTTTCATGATATCCATGCTCCTTCAATCTCTCTGACTGCTCCGTCTCAGTGTTCTTTCCAGATCATTCTCCTCTGTCCAACCATGACATGTTTTAGTTCTTTAAGGTTTCTTCCTAAGCTTTTTCCTTTTCTCATTCTATATTATTTTTTCGGCAAGAAGGGAAACATCTTTTTCCATTGCTTTAATTACTCCCAAATCTGAGCTCCAGAACCACACACCCAAACTGCCTACTCAACATACCACTTCTATGACACTTAGGGATCTCAAACACATCATATCCCACACTAAACTTGTGATCTTCAACCCACAGCTTAGTCCTTCTCTAGAATCTCTATTTACATGAATGGCACTCTCATCCATCTAGTCTTGCAAGCCAGAGGCCTGCACAACTTTTCTCTTCTTTATCCCCTCTCCATATTCAACCAGTTAACAGGTCCTACTAAAATACCTGTCAAATCTGCCCACTTCTTTCTGTTTCCCACTGTTATCACCCAAGTTCAAGATACTATCATCCCCTGGCCTGGACTATTATATAATATCCTCCTAATAGCAGTCTCTCTGGGATCCACTCTCATCTCCTTCCAATTCCACAACACTGCTAGATTTTGTTAATGTAAGTAAATCTGATCATGTTTAAAGCCTATGGATGGTCTTCCACTGTTCTTAGGATAAAAAACAAAAAACCGGGTCTTCTACCATCTGGCCCCTGCCTTTCGCTCATATCTGATCTTTCTTCACAATTCCCCCTTTACTTTCTGAGCTCTAGTCAAAGTGGCCTCCTTTCAATTCCTAGAAGTGGTATGCTTCTTCTCTCCTCTGGGATAATTTTCTCCTAAAATTCCTCCCCTAAACCAATTCTTTGTTATGAGAGTGAATGTAAAGTGCTTTACACTCAAGGAATGGTATCTACTATTCTTATTAATCAGAATTAAAGTGGCAATTTTTTACATAATGAAGTCTTCATAAAATCTAGGCCAAAAATATTTATGTTGATACCTATGACAAAGTTCACATGAGCTGGTAATACATACTTGACAACAGAAGGGATTGTCCGTCTTTAATAAGTCATAAAAAAAGGCAGACATAACAAAATTTACAAGTATACACACTACTATGAGAAGCACTGTAAGTACTGAAGAGCACAGCTTCTAGAGCCAGACTAGTTGGGTTTTAATGCTGATCGCAGCATTTCTCAACTGTGAGAAACTGAGCATGTTATTTAAACTCTTAAGACTTGATATTCTTATCTGTAAAATGGAAATATTAACAAAACACACCTTGGAACCAAATGTTAAAGGTGATAAACCTGTGTCAAGTAATTTAAGAACAAAGCCTAGCACATTTTAATAGCTCAATAAATGTCAGCTATTAAAAATACAAATGAAGAGATTGATGATAAATGATTATCATTATATTTACATATTGATTTATTTATAAATAACCCAGTGACTGGTCTATATATCCCAAATAAAAATGTCCTTAAGCTAAACAATAAATTTGGGAAAAGGGGAAACAAGAAGGATTACTGAAATAAATACATGGACCAGTAATCACACACCCAGGAACGTGCTTTAAACCTGCAGAGAATATAAGAAATATAAGAATATCTTTCGCATACAGTCCTTCTAGGAGGTTAGAGAGATCGTTTGTCAGTCTAAGAAGAACCCGTATACTATGCAGGAAACTATTCTATAGGAAATCATCTGAGACTAAACCACAACCCATGAAGTATAAATTAGGTTATTAAATAAAAACTGTGAAGCTGCACAGTAACATGAAGACATGTCAGTTAAATCAAACCGGCAAAAAATCCAAAAGGCCTTAAGTTAACTAATGAAAGAAGTAATTTTTATGGGTAGCAAAATTTTTAAAACCCACCTTTCTAGTAGTATAGAATGTTTTTCTCTCCCTAGAATGGAGGTCAGGGAGAAACTTCAACTCCTGTATTTTAAACTTTAGAAACACTGGCAATTTTTGCCCATTGTAAAAAATAACAGGTTGGGGTCACCACCTCCCCAATAAAAGAAAATGAAGAAAGTTCTTTCATTTTTTCTGCATTTTTCTTTTCTTTTGTAAAGCTATGAAATTACACATTTACGCTGTGATTTTTTAAGTGGTCTAGTTTCCTCAGGAGGAAATAGCAAATGATAGGTGGGGAACTGTTTCTTGGCTTCTATAGATTAGGTTTTAGATTTCCACTTTAGGAGACAGATAACACTGAAAAATGATCAACTACTTCTCATAAGAGCAACATCCCAGGCAAACCCTATTCAGAATTTTAAAGATTTGAGAGTTGGTCTAGGAATCATACGTGAAAAAAAACCAACACTGCCCTAATTCTGAAAATAAGCTGAACGCCATATAATCACAGGAATTTCCACATCTCATTTTTCTACCAGCCAACATACGCAGCCAATACACAACCGGTACTAATAGCTAAGCATACTAATACTAAGTAATTGATGTTCCAACGATGGCACCTAGGCAGAACAAGACCTCAATTAAAGTGATATGAATTAATGGAAATGCCATCTAAATGTGACATATGTAACTATTTTCTAATTATTTAAAAAAAACTAATTCAGGATATCACACAAGTCTATCTTCTACAGATATGGTTTTAAAATTAGTAAAATGACTGAATATATGGGTATCAGTGTGCCACTACAAAAATGTTAGAATTCCAAAATGTAAAACAGATTTAAAACAACAGTGAGCTAAGTAAACACCATCCTGACTTGTAAACATTTTAAGTTAGTCTATCTGTTTTTGAACTTAATATAAAACTCCAATTTCCAGCTACCTCTTGAAAACAAGTGCTCTGAAATAAAAGATCAACAGTGAAGACTACAGGTTAAGCACATAAGAGAGGTATCAACTCAACTGACTCTATACTGAATTCCCTATATTGCATCTCATAAAAAGAAACCCGTCATCAGCTTATTTTCTTTCTTATTTATGGCGTTGTCTTCATATAAGACTAGACAAATGGACACTAGCTTTGAAAACAAGTGCTCTGAAATAAAAGATCAACAGTGAAGACTACAGGTTAAGCACATAAGAGAGGTATCAACTCAACTAACTCTATACTGAATTCCCTATATTGCATCTCATAAAAAGAAACCCGTCATCAGCTTATTTTCTTTCTTATTTATGGCGTTGTCTTCATATAAGACTAGACAAATGGACACTAGCTTTCTTCCCCCTTTTTTTTTTTTTAATTAACTAGAGTATCAAAAGATGAAGGACTATTCTCTCAAAAACATACTCTTTTCATCACTAAAATCCTTTTTCCTAATCAGGGTCCTTTGACTTTTTGCCCAGCCTCACAATTGTTTCTATTATTCTGTCACAATAAAATGATTTGCCTTTTTACATTAATTGCAACCTACACTTTCATTTCATGTATAATGCATTTGAGTAATATGGTGTAGATGCTCTAATCTGAGCAAGAAGCTTAACAGAACTTTCATGTCACGAATCCAGATAGTCTGACTCAGAGTCAGTGACAATTTCAGCAGCTATCCTTTCTGAATTCAGCTGTCAATTAAACAGCTAAAGATAATGAACAGGCACTACAGGTTCTAGGAACACGGCATGAAGTGGTCTGCTACAAGCACTCTGTTTTTTGAAGTGTCATCTTAAAAATGCAGGTGAAGTATGCCTCCCAACCTAGAATACCTATCTTATTTATGTCTTTATCTTACAATTTTATTGAGCACCTACTATGGGTCAAGCACTTGCTGGACACTTACATTTAAATCAACTCTATTCTTGTCAATTACATAAATTATCCCATTCACCAGGCTAGGAAACTTTTGCCCAAAATCACAGTGCTAATAAATCAGGCCCAGGAATGAACGCTCGTGATCTTCTTTCACCTCCAGGAAAGCCACTTCAGCACCAAATTCATCTCCCTCACGGTTCACCTCACAGCAATCCCAAACTGTGGACCAACAATATATCAAGTCTTACTCTAGGCTTTCATCGATTCGTTTAGCAAGTACTAAGTGTTTGACAGTGTCTGGAAATCACAGGAAATGTCCAGGAAAATGACAGTAACCGAATGGTTGGAACCTAGGTTTTCTATTTTTTTTTTTAAACTATTTGACTATTTGATAAGTCTTCACAAATGAATACACCTTTAAAAGCCTCACCACAATCGAGACAATGAATTTATCTAAAACCACAGTTTCCTGTTACTCTATATAATCTCATCCTCCTGCCCCTCTCTGTCATTCCCTCCCCCCTTCTCTAGGCAACCAATTACCAGCTGTCCGTCCCTATAGTTTATCTTAATTATTATTATAAATATTTTCAAACACACACAAAAGCAGAGAAGAGTAAAAAGAGCCTTCATGTACCCATCACTCAGCTTTAATATTATCAGTACCAGGCAAATTTTTTTTCATCTAACTCTTTCCATTCTTTCTTCCTTCCTTTCTTATTTTAATCAAGTAAACTTTTTACTAGAGTATAACAGTCATAGAGAAAAGTAAACAAATCGTAATTATAGCTCACTGAATTTTCACAAAGTCCACTGACTCATTTAACCAGCAGCCATAATCAAGAAATAGAACATTACCAGCATTTCCTGAGTGCCTCCTGAAGCCTCACCTGGTCACTAATCTCTCAGAGATAACCACTATCCACACTTCCAACACCAGAGATTAGTTTTGCCTTCTAATGAACTGTTTATTATGGAAATTTTAAAGCATATAAAAAAGTACACGGAAGGTACCCTCGCCATGTTTTTAAAACAATTATTGAAACGTAATATACCTACACAAAAGTATGCAAAACATAAACGCAGTTTGATGAATTTTCTCAAAGTGAACAAATCTTTGTAATCAGTATCCCAACCAAAAAACAAAGAGCACTGCAGAAGCACTTCTACCTGCTCTCCATCGGTAATCACAATCTTGATTTCTAACACATTAGTCATTTTGTCTCGTTTATGAACTTCACATGAATGGAGTCACAGTATGTATTCTTTTGTGTCTGGCTTCTTTCATTCAATGTTATGCTTTTAAGATTTATCCACAACGTGGTGTCTAGTATTCCATCACATGAAGGTACTACAATTTATTCATCCAACTCGCAATGGAAATCTGGGTTGTTCACAGTTTCTGGCCATTAATAAACAATGCTGCTTTAACATTCTTGTACATGTCTTTTGGTGAATATATGTAGACTACATAAGCACACAACTAGAAGTGAAAATGACAAATCATAGTGCAGCCTTGGTACAGAAAGTTTACTAAAAGGGATGTGCCAATTTACATACCCACCAGCAGTATATAAGAGTCTCAATTGTTCCACATCCTTGCAAGTACTTTGTATGGCCTGTATTTTTCATTTTAGCCATTCTAGGGTGTGTGCAAGTGGTATCAGACTGCAATCTTAGGTAATTTTCCTGATGACTAATTGAGTACCCTTTCATATGTTTACTAATTGTTTGGATATCCTTTTTTTGTTGTGTGGTAAGTATCTGTTCAAGCATTCTGCACACTTTTCTATTAGCTTGTCTTTTCCTAGATAGATTAGTAGGAATTCTGTATATATTTGTTGAGCTTAGTTTTCACTTTCTTAATGGTGTCTTTAATGAAGAAAAGGTCTTAATGTCAATGTAACTCAATCTATCAATTTTTTCTATTATGACTAGCATTTTCTATATCCCAGTTGAGAAAGGTTATGTCTTTTTCTGTGTTTTCATATTTTTTTCCCTGATGTTTACTGATGTGTTCCATTTCACTTTCTCTTTTACTGCCTCTATTCTTCCATTAAACCTATATGTTATGTTCTTTCTATCAGTTATCCTATTTTTTTGTTATAGAATTTTCATTTGCTTCTTCTTTCTAGACTACAATTCTCTGGTAAATTCTCCATCTTTTCATCTATTTTCTGTACCTTTTCTACTATTTTCTTAAACACATTAGTCACACTTTAAATTTTAAAGCCCTTCTCTGATAACTCTAATACCTGGATCACCTGAGAGAGAGTTTTTATTATCTACTTTTTTCTCCTGCCTTTCTGTGATTCTGTCCTATAACTTGATATGCACTGCCATTTTTGACTGAATGCAAAACACTGTCTATGAAAAATTACAGAGGCTCTGGAAGATGTTATCTTCCTTTAAAGATGTTATCTTCCTCTTTCTTCTGAGCACGTAGTATGGAGGCTGATAACCTAAATTCCCAAAGTTGGCTGATTAAGCCAACTTGAGGCTGGGTTATTTTTGCAAGCCCAAGACTATGGCTTTACAAAACAAGACATGTGTCTTCTTCTCCCCATTTCCTGCCTACTCTCAAAAAATGCTCAGTGACAAGCAAACTGCCTCAGTGCTTTAAAACTTAATACTTGGTACCAACAACTATAATACTTTTACAATAGTATTTCTAAAATTTTATATAACCTATACTCTCTAATAGCATCAGGTCTCTATGAATTTCTTTATGTACCTTTGGGTTATTCAATGTGAATGAGGGTCTTCTTATGGAGATTGCACCATTAATTTAACACATAATGTGATAACAGCATTTTAACTGTTGTAAGCAGAGAATGAATCTGATAAATTACATTCTATATAATTAGACTATAAACACAAATAAGTCATATACTAAAACTATTTTCCAAAGGTAATTTATTTTTCATATGATGTAAGTTAAATTCTTTCAGTGATTTAGTTTGGTACTAAACACTTACTTATGTGAAATATACAGTTCAATCAGTTTTTTAGATAATAGATGTAATGTAAGAATATTTACATTACTTAGTGAATAGAAAAAATTATTCATATTGTTCTTTGAAATATATAATAAAACTTATGCTCCATACTTAATAGGCAGAAAAATGAAGCCTAACATTTTTGACAAATTTTTGGTTTTGGATTTCTGCATATTTCAGAAAATACTTACATTAATGTAAATTCATTACCATTTGATTCTTTATTTTGCATTACAGTTATAAATACAAAGTTAATATTATATGCAAAATGAAATTAAATGTGTCATTATCTTGGAAAATAGAAAGAGGTCTTTCAAAAAAACAATGCTTTCCTATCAATTTGCAAAAATAAGTCTAAGGGAAAAAACTGCAAATCATATCTGATACATAAATAAATATATAAATAATACTCAAAACTCAAAAAGAAAACAATCCAATTTTTTCAAATGGGCAAAAGAACTGAAGAGACACTTTACTCCCCCTCCCCAAATAATATGTACATATACACGCAGATGGCAAATAAACAAATGAAAAGATGCACAATATTTTTGGTTCGTAGGGAAATGCATATTAAAACCACAGTGAGATACTAATACACATCTATTAGAATGGCTACAATAAGGAAATCTGACAATGTCAAGTGCTGTAAGGATGCAGATCAACTGGAACTCTCATAAGTTACTACGGGAATGCAAAATAGTACAGTCACTTTGGAAAACAGCTTGGTGGTTTATTATAAAGTTAAATATACACTTACCATATGACTCAGCAACTCCACTCCTAGGTAGTTTCCCATATGAAGTGAAAATATGTTCACAAAAAAGCTGTATGCAATTTTTTACAGCAAATGTTTATAGAAGCTTTATTCATAATCACTCAAAACTGGAAACAATCCAAATATGCCTCCATTGGAGAATGGATGAACCAACCGTGGCATATCCATACAATAAAATACCGCTTGGCAATAAAAAACAATGAATTACTGATGCATCAAGAACATGGATGACTCTCAAATGCACTATGATAAGTAGAAGAAGCCAGACTCAAGAGGCTACATACCATAAGATTCAATTCATATGATATTCTGGAAGAGGCAAAACTACAGAGATAGAAAAACATAGTGCTTGCCACAGGATGGGGGTAGGGGAGGGGCTGACCTGAAAAAGACATGGGAGAGCCAACCCTGATGGCCTAGCGGTTAAAGTTCTATGTGCTCCACTTTGGTGGCCTGGGTTCGGTTCGTGGGCGCGGAACCACACAACTCATCTGTCACTAACCATGCTGTGAGAGCAGCTCAAACAGAAGAACTTACAACTATACACACAGCTATGTACCGGGGCTTTGGGCAGGGGGAAGAGAAGAAAAAGGAGGAAGATAGGCAACAGACGTTAGCTTAGGGCAAATCTTTCCCTGCAAAAAAAGAAAAAGACATGGAATTTCAGGGAATGACAGAACTGTTCTATATCTTCATTGTGGTGGTGGTTACACAAATGTGTATGTTTACACATTTGTATACACAGTGTATGCATATGTAGTATACATCGTGTATACACTAAAAATTGTAAAGTTTATTGTATGTAAACTATACCTTAATTTAATGAAAAAAAAGAAGCTGAAGTCAATAAAACATATTTCCCTTAAAATGAAAAAGATAATGAAAATTTAATCTACATAAAACACTGGAAAAATCCTCAACTATTTTGCAAAATAAAATAAATCACTATTAGCCCAGCTTCCTCCAAAAGATCAAAACTTTCCAACTCATGGATGAACAGACATGGTACTAAGAACTTATTCAAGTTCTCCTTTGATTATTTCAATTTTCTCAGTGAAATAGGAAGCAGGCAATCAGCTAAAAGTGAGAGGGTAGGATGAAATGCTGGCGGTTATAGAAAGGAGGAAGTATGAAACATTTGTTTGGGAGAAAGGTTGGCAAGCTTTTTCAGTAAAAGATCAGGTAGTAAATATTTTAGACTTTGAGGGTCATACAGTCTTTGTCACAATTATTCAACTCTGCTATTGTAGGGAGAAAATGGCCATAGACATTACATAAAGGAATGGGTATGGCTATGTTCCAATAAAATTTTAATTACAATAACAGGCAGCAGTGGAACTGGCCCATGGGCTGAACTATGGAACCTATCTGGATGAATGGAAGACTGAATGGACTAAGGAAAAAACGATTTCCAGTAGGCATTAAAGGCCCACAAAGTTTAAAGTGACCCTAATTCAGCATAACTTTGTTTTATTCCAGAGACAGAAAGAGTTATACTTCCCAAAGTTGTAATTTAGCCAAGTGAGTATACTATGTAAGAAAGAGAGCAAGGGGTATGAGTACAAGCAAGGGAGTGATTATGACAGATGATGACAGAATTTAAAATGGGTAACGAAAGTGATAAAGATTGGGGAAAAACAAGGAATAGTGAAAAGGAGGCAGAATCACTGGATTGTAGGTCCCTTTGGAGACAAAAGATTGTTGAAAACTAAGTACTAAAAGGCGTGAGCAGGCATGATAGGAGGTAGTGCTTGGAAAATGAGAAATTGACATTATTAAGAGACTGAAGGTTGGTAACCACCAGTCTAAGTATGACCAAGAATGAGGCAGAATGAATGACAAGATCACCAACAAAGCAGAGGTCTAAGAACTGAGAGAGTAGGACATGCAAAGAATCAATTTTGACAGGGGTCGGCAAACTTTTTCTATAAATGGCCAGACAGTAAATACATTAAGCTTCATGGGCAAAGAGGTAAAATCAAGAATATTGTATACATACTCATATAACAAGAGAAAAAAATGTCCACAAATTTTTATTGATGAAATTCAAAATATAATGATAATAATAATGATGATAACAATATAATTTTTCACCATACAGAGGCACTAATGAGAAGACTGGAATTATTTTTTTTATGAGAGGAGGTAGCATTTCATTGAATTGGGGTTCAAAGTTAGTGTTTCCCATCAACAAAGTCGATTGCAAATATTTATTTGCTAATGCTGATCCGCAATGAGAGTTTATGTATTCTATCTTTGAAATCGTCTTGTCCCAAAGATAGGTACTGATATCAATCCATGAAAATATAATTTTAATTAAGAACTATTTGCCACTTGGAAGGCATTTATAGAATTCTTTTAGATTCTTTTCTTGATATTTGCCTTTTAGCATGTCATTACATTGCCGATTAATTGCTTTCAGCTGAAGATTAGGTGGAGTTAGTTTAACGGATTTTGAAATATGGAAATTTCCTTTGCACTTTCATTAAGGTCCAAAAACTAATGAAAGCATAGTTTGAACTTGGAAAATACGTCTACCCACATTTGTGTGGAAATGGAGATTTTGCTTCTTGTAACTTGTAACAACATGGGAAGTGTATAAAGCAGCATTTTGTGATTCAACAACATTAGCAGCTGTCAAGATGACTACCACACAAGTTTCACTATAAGCATTGTTGTCCCCTTGTAACATTAGGTTGAATTTACTAAGAAACATTTTCAAGGCTTCAGTAAAATCCAAAGCCATTCTTCAGCATTCAATAATAGTGCTTGAGAGTGGCTCCTCCCAGTCAGAAAAATTTTAACCTTGGCTCTCCACTCAAAAACTCCCAATAAAACTCTACTAATTCTAAGATATGAAATTGTTGTATAGTGGGATAAGTCAGGATATTCAGCTTTTATATTAGACAAAAATTCACAAAACACATGATAGTTAAAATCACTAAAGCAAATGAGGTTTGCTTGTTGACACTACTGGTTCAATGACAAGTAATATACTCAAATATTTTCCACAAAGTACTGTTCATGTAATATAATGAAATAGCCATAAGCTTTAAATGCTGTACATTTTCTCAAGCTTTGTAAATTAGTCCACTTAAACTTTTTTCTGCTGCACACATATTTCTCCCACCATCAGTTGTAACAGAGCGTAGCAGAGTCCACTTCAGATTATATTTAAATAATGTTTTCTCATGTATTCTTTTTAAGGAAAAAAAAAAGCTTTATTGAGACATAATTCACATACCCATGCAATTCAACCATTTTAAGTGTGTAATTCCATTTTGAAAATATTCTTGCTTATAGTTGTTCTACAGAGGCTAATTCTTCACTCATTTCAAACTTGGCATTATCTCTTTCAATAAATAACTGTAGTATTGGTAACATCTGTCAACTCATCAAGAGCCAAGGAAACCACTTTAAGTCATTTGCCTTGTTTTTTAACTATTGATGTTGCTCCATTTAGGACTGTGTTCCACAATAAAAGCTTAAAAACCATTACTCTATACTAGTTTCACTTCTTTAGTTCCCTCTGTTTAAACTGTTACTAAACTTCATCTACATTTATTCTTCCTTTGAAATGTCTTATCATATCCATTTCATTCAATTTCTAGTCTTTAGAGGCCGGCCCGGTGGCGCAGCGGTTAAGTTCGCACGCTCCACTTCGGTGTCCCGGGGTTGGCAGGTTTGGATCCCGGGCACGGACGGACGTACCGCCTGTCAAGCCATGCTGTGGCAGCGTCCCATATAAAGTAGAGGAAGATGGGCACAGATGTTAGCCCAGGGCCAATCTTCTTCAGCAAAAAGAGGAGGATTGGCATCAGACGTTAGCTCAGGGCTAATCTTCCTCACAAAAACAAACAACAATTTCTAGTCTTTTACGTCTTGTTCATAAGTTCAGGCCCTCATCACTTTGCTAGAGTATGATAGTGGCATTCCTAAGAAATCTCATTATAAAAGCAATTGTTTCAATGAGGGAGAAAAAAAGAAAAATGGATTAGTTTCAAAAGTTGCTTTCCTGCAGTGGAAAAAAAATTTTAATAGCTAATTAATTATTCTAAAACTCAAACACTGCTGAGCAAATAAATCCGGACTGTTACAGAAATAGTAGCTTCAACGCTCAATTCAGCACAATAACGATTTAATGTAAACTTTAAGTTTAAAAAAAATATTCAGGAACATATTTACCATTCAAGAACTATCATCCAAAATGTAAAAAAATGCAAATGTAACAGCTTAGAAATACAAAATATCACATGAAATACAAAGGGAGAAATGATCAAAAATGCTGTTATTCTGCTAAAATAGTCTGTTACACTGTCTATTTCTTGGCTGCAGTCTTTTCCTTTTTAATGTCATAAAAAGCCTATGTAACATCAGTTAGCCACTGAGCCAATTCTCCTACTTAATAATAATCTAGAAGTTTCGGTAACTAAACAGCACCAAGCAATGTTTTTGGTAGGTAGCCTCTACCCCTCCGTAACAACCATTCTCTTCTCCACCCTTGCCTAGCGTCTCATCTCCTTAATAACAGCCCCTCAGATGTCTCCTGCCCAGTCCCTAATATTTACGCCCATGGCTTCTGCACAAGCGAAACCCTTGCATTTATCACTGAGGCTTAACATTTTAAAATAATACCTTTCATTCCAGGTTCCCATGAGCCCATTGTCCATTTTCCTCCAATTCTTACATAAAAAAAATAAAATGTCTTAAGAACAGTCCGATTTTTCTATAGGGATACAGTTAGACCTTTTCAAGACTCTAGAGTTACAGCTGATCAGATGCCATGTCCCTCCCCTCTATCCAATGATAAAGAACTAAAAGGTAGATGAAGCCAGCAAGAACATAACTGACGGATTTTGAAAGATGAAGAGAATTCCTCCATTATATAAGCACAATATGCCTATACAGAATAATATGTCACTTCCAACAACAGCAGTAAATATGTTGCTCTTTTTGTCTTGGCATTCATTTTATTTTTTCACAATTACATTTGTCTTTTTAAACTCTACATAATCTAGAATCTGGTCAGTTTCCCAAGGTAATTAAGACTAAATATATTTTCTAGAATAATTAAAAATGCACACTGAAGTTCTTGCTTAGCAGCCCGTCTTGAAGCGCCCTTGCAAGTCAAAATCAAAACAGATAATTCAAAGTAGGTAAAAAAGAATCAATTAAGTCCAGTAAAGAATTTACAGAGGGATGAAAACATATGGGGAAAAAACCCAATAAACTTAGTTTGCCTATCAGCTTTTTTACACAGCTCTGAAGAGGAGGCAACATAGAGCTCTACAGGATATAAAAAATAGGAGGGACTTGCATCAATGATCAAAAACAGCAAACAACATAAAAGCAGATGAAGCTGGATAGATAAACAACTATCTAGTACTACATTAGGATGTCAAGCATATGACCTACATTTGCTTCTTAACAGCATAAATGAAGCTGAACTCTCTCCAAAAAACCTACAGAAGAGCAAAATAAGTTACAAAACAGGTAGAAGCTGTTATTATTACTGTGACTGCTGCCAAAGGATGTCAAGACACTTTCATAAAATTCAAATGGGGGCTGAAAATAATAATGATATTTAAGTATTTTTAAAAAATAGAAACTCTTCAGAGAGAAGACCTAACGATCTTAAAAGTATCCAGAAAAATAAGAATGAATGACCTTGATAATTAAATTTAGATTGCCCTAAATATTCTAAATCCTATTTCTTCATCATGACTGTGTCCAAATCAGGCAGTATATTTTGTCAGCCACTCCTCTGCCAAAAACCCAAATAAAATATACGAATTCTGAGCCTAAGTTTCTTTTTTCTTTTTTGTGAAGATCAGCCCTGAGCTAACATCCACGCTAATCCTCCTCTTTTTGCTGAGGAAGATCGGCTCTGAGCTAACATCTATTGCCAATCCTCCTCCTTTTTTTTCCCCCAAAGCCCCAGCAGATAGTTGTATATCATAGCTGCACATCCTTCTAGTTGCTGTATGTGGGACGTGGCCTCAGCATGGCCGGAGAAGCAGTGCGTTAGTGCGCACCCGGGATCCGAACCCAGGCCGCCAGTAGCAGAGCGCATGCACTTAACCGCTAACCCACGGGGCCAGCCCTCTGAGCCTAAGTTTCATTAAAACTCTGTCAGTCAAATGAAAAACTTTATCAACAAATAAAAAATTCTGCTGTCAGCCAGTCTAGATATCTGAAAACTCGATGAATTCAAGATTTGAAAGGCATGAATATCGGTCATCCACTCAACTGGGTTCTGGAACAAGAAGTGGTAGCAACTGTCAAAAAGGCAGCTTCAAATATTGCAGAATCTCGAAAGTCTCCAAGTGTTTGAATTCAAGGAAGTAAATGGGTATTTTTCCAAAAGAACACGGTGTGAAAGCGTTGATAAAACAAAGCGAGAAAAACCTTAGATCTAGACTCAACTGTCTTAATGCTTCATCCTCTGGAGAATGTAAAATAATTGGGGGGGGGGACAGGGCAGAACCCATATTAAAGGAAGGCAAACTAAGAAATGAAAGAGTAGAGAAACTTATCTTGTTCTAGACTAATCATGTTTTCTAAAGTAACTGAAAATGATTAAAAAAAGAAAAACCAAAACATCAAAAACAGGAAACTACCGTGAAGTACCTTAAAAAAAATTAGGAAGTTCTATGTGTTAAGTTAAATTGGGGGAGTGCTTTTTCAGCTCTTTTTCTGAAAATCTGTGCATCCTCTACCATTGAAAAATGAAAAGGATCTGAAGTCCAGAAAACATAACTTTCTTTGTTACACTGTAATAGTGGTTTCCAAGTTTTGCCCACTTCTCATAAACTGGTCAAAACCGATGTAATGTCACATTCCTTGCAGCTGAACAACGCTGTTTCATTTGTTTAAAAACATTTAATACCTAAAAGTAAACTTGATTAATAAGTGTGCAATTATCTAATAAATTATAATTTTTCATTTCAGTTATAAACAGTTAACAAAAACAACACATAGGCCAAATTTCCAGGTCTCTTCACAAAACAATAATATTCTTCCAACATGGCAGTTAAATGTCCTGGTATTTTATAATGCTTACAAGATAAATTTGATACTCCTTAGCTGGGCATCAAGCTATACTGACAATATACTTCTAAAATCAAGCTTTCTCATCTTAGCTCCTCATCCCTACTCTACTCACTCCCTTCTGCTCTACTCAGAACGGTCATTTACACGTTGTCCATCTTGCCTTTGTTCATTCCATACTAGCTGGCATTTTCTTTTACTCCTACATCCATAGACTTCATTTCAGGCAGCATACCCAATTACCCACAAGCAGTACGTAAGGCCAGGTCCGAGAGTGGCTCTGCTTTTACCTGAACAAAATAAAAACCTCCATTCCATGTTCAAAACCAAAAGTTTCTGTCAACTCAAAAGTGTCTTGGTGCTTGATCTACCCTTTCAACTGCACAGCAGTTAAGGGCATAAACTTTGAAGACCTGGACTGTGTCATTAACCAGCTGTGCACACTGAGACAAGTTACTTAACCATTTTGACCCTTGTTTCCCTATCTGTAAAAAAGGAATAATAGTACCCTCTTCGAAGCACTGCTGTGAGGATAAAGTGAGATAATTTATGTATATTTATGTATTGTGTTTAATACAGTCCTTGGCAGAGAAGAGGTACTCAATAAATTTATTTGACAGTATTATTAGGTCTATGATAATGATGAATTTTTAGGAATTTCTAGCTTTTTAACTATTGTGAAGTACCTGCCTCCTTCTGGTTCTTTTAAACTACCATATCTGACACACTGCTTGTCCTGTTAGCCAGCATCTGCAATTGTCCTTGATGTCTGCTCCTCTGTCTGATTTTTAACTTCCTAACTCTCTGTGTGTTTCTGAATTGATTATCTGTGTATCTGTTTACCTAATCTTGCCCAAAGATTCCCAACTTAGTATACCCCAGATTTTTCTCCTGGTCCTGGCCTCCATCTTGCTTCTGCTTTACGACTTATAGTTCCTGTGATGACACTTGACTCCCATGTAACACATGGACTACAAAGTCTAAATCTAACTCACAGGGCCATTTAAGTTCCACCTCTTCCATGAAGCCACCAATCTGATCCTTACTGGTCTATTTCATCTGCACTTCTACAGCACAGCTTGTACTACTTGCAATAGGATTCGTCAAATTGTGAGTCACACGATTTATATGTTCATTCAATGATTATGCATCAATAAGAATGAGACAACTTCAAGAGATTTCCAATTTGTTAAACAAGAGACTTGTCAAAACAAATGGTAAGCAATTTTTTTTTTACAATAGACACTATAAACTAACAAAGAACATTTTATGTAGATGTGAGGGGGAGGGATACTCACATACACACAAAATATATATACCTAATTGAAAACTAGGCAATTTTCATTATAAAGCCTCTGATTCTCCATATTTCAGTTCTAAGACATAATGTTAAAATGGAGTTAATTTTCTTGATGACTTCTCCTATCGCCCCAAAACAAAAAAACCTTTAAAAAGTATGGTATACGTTTTTATATATATGTATGTACGTGTGTGTGTGTGTGTGTGTGTATGATTTCTTTAGATCTTTACTGAGATGTTTTGTTAGATAGTGTTAAGCTTTTATACATGTTATCAAATCTTTTAGTGTGAATTATTAACAGTTTTGCAGAGGAAAAAAAAATCTGGTTTCTGAAAGCTTTGTTAAACCAGAGAATGTCAGTCACAGCAATCTGTACTTTCCTGCTTAATCTTTCTTGGCAAGCTCTGTCCATGCTAGTGCTGTCTGGCTTCAGCAATCATAATGCCAGGAGCTCACAGTGCAGACAACATGCTCAGGAGCACAAACACAACTCAGCTCCTTCATCTTCACAAATAAGAGTTAAACTCTAACTAGGTCTGTAACATTTTCTTTTCATAAGTTTTCTCTATTATACCTAATAAACTATAAATTAGGGCTTCAAAATAATGAGAGGAAAACTGAAATTTTTATTAATAACTGAGCCATACTGAAGGAAATACGAATGTTGAGCTATAACTTAGTCAAGGGTGAATCAACATTCTCTCTGACTCCACCCCACTAGCCCAACTGGTTTAAAAAAATAATAATGCTATTATTCAGCTATTTAATATGCTTGTGAACAAAAGTCACAGTCAAGAAGAAAAGAAGATCAACATATGTTTTCAGGCGTGACGAATGCTAGCTTAGAAGACAGGTTTTCCAGTGTTTCTTACTACATTTGTATCTATAGAACTGTACATATTCAAGAACTAAAGCTTTAAATTAAAAAAGAACTTTAAGGAAAAAGAAACCTAATGAATATGCATAATTCTGAATGATTTAGTTTATTTTCAAAATCTCTTTTATTTTTGGGAGGAAAACCATTTGAAATGAAAAATAAATTATGAAAACTACCACAACTATAAAAAGCAACCATAATTTGCTATAACAGTCATAATATCAGGATAGGTATCCTGTGGCTTATGATTTAAAGGAATTTAGAAAATTGTTATAAAATTAAAATAAAATATTGAAAATTGTACTTATGTTCAAGTCCACACCACTCCCACCCACCCACCATGGCAATAAGACTGACATTTCCTTAGAGTAAGGGGTGACACGGTGACTAGAAAAGAACACAACTGGATATATGTCATTCTAACATTTATTCTATACATGCATTTGAAAATGCAAAAGAAAAGGCACCTTAGATAAAATCACCTGATCACACAGTAAATGTGCCGATTTACCATGACGACGAATGTTTAACCTTGGAATGTAACTGAGCAGTAATTCTGACCTAAACAAAATGATCAATTAGGATTATCATCTTCGACCTTGGTGTCAAGTCCTCACCTTCTCTCCAATATCCTCAAGCATACCATAAGTAAAGGATCCACAACACATTCACAAAAAAGATATAAATCTCCCATAATTGACAAAAAAAGTAGTCCCAAGGATATTTGCATTTTCACAGTTTTCAATGGCTTAGGCTAAAGGAATAAAGCTTTAACCAGAATTTCAGGGATCAGCCTCTGGATGAAAAACTACTCCTCACTAAAATGGTATTTCATAGGCTAGTGCAAATTCAGGAAACAGGATTAAGTGACAGCCTTTCTAGCTGAGCTTAAAATTTTTCTATTTGAAAACCAAATCAAGCTAGGTTCTTGGTTTTTAAAAGCCACAGAAGATTTCTTTATTGGTGGCAAGAGCAGCCAACCAGGTAATGATTTTTAACCGTACTGCAAATGGAGCAGAGAATGGGCTTGGGGGCTGGGGGACTGGAGGAGACAGTACAATGAGACCTAGAAGGATGAGGGAGGCTAAAAGGAAAACAGAGGCTATAAGAACTGGTAGTTCTCACCACACAACCTTTGAGGATCAGTTGATAGGTGACTCATTACCTTCTCAACAATTTAAAAATGGACCAACATATGCAAAATCTTTTTTACTGCCATAAATATTTCAATGCATTCTTCTAAACTAAGAGCCTACAGAGAGAGAAAGCCTTGACTTGGACAAACTTTAAGGCACTAACCCCCTGCAAAAATAAAAGTGATTTAAAACATGAAAAAAAGAACAGTAAGGACAGAATAATAAATGATGGAGAATATATTTGTGGTTCTAAATATATTTTCCCAGATAAGTATAGCTTATAGGTAAATGATTACAAGATAAAAATCTTACTGTCTCCACAGAGAGTCTATAAAAACTATGAAGAAAATGAAGTAAAGAAGGAAAATCTATTTCCCTATATCAGTTCCACAAGGAGGGTGGGAGCGAGGGAGACAATGCGGCGAAACTGAGTCTCTCTTCAAAAGAAACTTTCATCTGTTAAGGAACCATAGTGACTGGTTTGTCCTGATTCCTCTCAATTCATTATCTTCTTGTAAATGTATTCTCTATAACATGAGAACTCCAGTCTTTGCTTCCACCCCTTGTGGATGTTACTAAACCCACGGGAAGGCTTAGCCATAACTGGCTTAGTGGCAGAGCAAGAAAAGCTCAAAAAGGCCAAAAGACATTGTTCAGCTTCTGGTCCCATTCTGCATAGTCAGTGATTTCACATGTGTACTGGAGTCACAGAGACCTGAGCTGAAATCTTGGCTCCGCCATATACTAGATTATAAAATTTAGAAAGGTTTCTTAACTTTTGTGTGCTTCCTACTACTTCCTCATCTAAAAATTGGGGATACTAATAGCTCCGCTCTTTCAAGATTAATGTGAGGACTAAATGGGATATTTAAAAAAAACATTTAGCACAATATCTGGTCTTAGTGACTTCTCAATAAATGTTAACTACCCATTATAACCTGTTTAAATCCAAGATAGCCCATGGCCTAGTGTGGTTCTTTTTCCAAACAGTGAGATCACAGGATTGTGATCAGCACTTTAAAAAAGAATTTACTAGAACAGACTAGAAAATAGCAGAGTGCAATAAGGTTAAGTATTGTTTTGAAAATCTTTTTTTCAGATACACACACACATACTCTTAATTGAGCCTCCTGTAGTTTCTGTGTTGCCTTCCCTATGTGACCTTCAACAGACAGCACATCTGGCTCTTCCTCAGGGTACAACAGCATTTGGTATGAAATTCAACAACACTTATTACACCGTGCTTGTTTATATATGTGTCTCTCCCTTAGAATGTAAACTCCAAGGAAATTGTCTTACATTATCTCTGTATTTCTGGTCCCTGAAAAACACTCATGGCTCAGTAAATTTTTGTTGAACTAATGAATAAATCATCAAAATCTAATAGGTTAAAAACACACAAAAATACTTAACTGCTTTCATTTATCATTATCTGATCAGGTTTTGTTATTGTATAGAAATTTAAATTTAGCTATAAGTCACATAAAATCAATAAAGCTGTTCTTTCTCCCAAAGCGCCTAGTATACTTCTTCCCATCTGGAAGTGATGAATGAAGGTTTACTTAATGAGTGGTGCGCATAATGATCTTTGAAAAGGAAAACATCAAAGCATACAGATGTGCTGCACAGTTGAAGTTTTATTTAAAGAGACCAGCCACATTCATGCTTCTTTGTTCGGGGAAACAAAGTTTAGGAAAGTTATTAGGCAGAGAAGGTTGCTTCCTCTAAATTACAAACTGTCCAGGGACCCCCTTTCGCAGGTACTGCAGGTATCATGAGAACATCTAAATAACAACACTGGAGAGGTAGTTGCTTGAGTACTTAAATAGAGAAATATGAAGAACATTTATATTTTTAATATTCATATAATAAATTATCACCATCATCCTCAATTCTATTTAAATGTAAGAAAGTTAAGCAAATTCACCACCTCTGCTTTTTTCCATCACAAAAAGGCAAAACACTGGAAAGAAATTCTAAAAAAACACTTTTCACGATGCTTAGAGACATAAAAAGTCAAACGTCGACAGTCTACTAAATCAAGGTTACATATAAAATTGGGTTTTACATTTGCCAAAAACTAAAATAAATGTTCACTGTAAAATGAGACAACTTCTTAAGGTATAGTTTCCTTTATAGTGATCTTCCGAAATATTTGTTTCTAAATCATTAAGAACTTGACTGAAAAACTGGAAATTTCCAACTTATTAAGATTACAACTCTCTTGATATATTAAACTATATATATCAAATAAGGAAAAAGAAGAGTGGTATCGCTATCTTAGGGCTCGGCATTTTGCTTCCTCCCCCAGACCAATCAATGTGAACGAGAATTTTACCTACTCAAACTTGTTTAACATCTAAAGAAACAGTTATTTCACAAAAACTTCCTTTTGTCACTTTAAACATATTTTAAGTTATTATGAGACTCCATTTCAAAGTAATTTATTGGGCTTGGACATTAAAGCCAAGTCTTAACAGTTAACACTGATTTATTGAAGAAGGAAAAAGATGAGCTGTGATATATACTCTTAAGAAACAAAACTGATGAAAGTGGCAACAGGCAGTTGCTATTTATTAAAAATTCTTCCCTATATTTGAAATAGTAATTTTAATGACCCTAGTAAGGGCGGCAACACTCACCAGTATGAATCTTCTCATGTCTCTGTAGCAGGTACTTCTGTATGAAACGCATGTCACATTGACTACATTGAAATGGTTTTTCGCCTTAAAATAATTTCACATCCACAAATTAGTTACTGGATAAAACACAGTTTATAGTTACTATTTCTGAGGAAAGAAATCCAAGAAGCCCAAATTCTGGAAATTCCAAATTATCCATACAAATTTTTTATACTATACATTAACTTAACAGAATTTTATTTCCTCTCAATTTTTTCCCCAAGATTTTAAAATTCATATTCTCATAATCACACAAAAACGAGATTAAATCTGATCAATATCCTTCAAGGAAAATAAAGAAATAAAACAATTTAAAATAGAATTCAAAAATCATGAGGCTAGAAAGGACTCCACAGGTTATCTAGTGTGTCTTAAACATCTCTTCCTTCTTCCTTTCATCTGGAGGAAGATGCACCCACCTTGTTCTCCTCGGCTAACCATCACTTTATCCCCTTTCTCTTATTTTCTTCAGAACCTTCAGAACTTTCTAAACATCCTTTTAAAAAAATCCTGTCTCTTAAACATTCCCTCTCTGCTGGAGCCTTTCCTTTTAAGGAAAGTATTCTTTGGTCTGCTGTACACAAAGAAACTTTCCAGAAATCCTGCAACACTCCTACCTTAGTACTTTCTCTCCTTCCTTTTTACCACACCTTCTTAAAAGAGGAGTCTACCCCATGTCTCAAACTCTTCACCACTCCCTTGTGCTTTATTTAACTCTTATACTCTGCTTTCTTAAAAGGTACCCATGATCTCCTTGCTGTTTATTCTAACAGTTTTCTCTCAGTTCTCTATCCCTCTCTGAAGGTTGTGCCATTGTCGTTCATAGCTTCCTCAGAATTTTCATTTCTTTTAGCTTCTGGGACACCATTCTCCTAGTTCATTAAACCTACCTTATTATTCTGTCCCCTACTCCTATCCCTTAATTCAACCTATGTGTCTAGTCTGTTTCCCCAAAGATCTGTGATCAGTCTTAAGTTCTGCTCTCTACAACTTCATGTTCTTAACTATCATTTTTTATATTTGATTCCCAAATTCATAGTTCAAACTCCATCTGGATGTCTTGCATAGAAAAATAAACGTTGACAGGCTTTTAATAGCACATTCTTTAAATGTTTCTCTAGCTTAAAAGAACACATTAAGCCAAGTGTCCAATTAAGACTAATTAATTTTGCACATCCATGCTGTTTTCTCATTTCAAGTTTTTTCTGGTTTCCTTCTGACATCCTGGCCTATGAAATCTCTGATATGAAATGCCAGGTTAGCTACCGTCTTAGGAATGAATGACATTTACATGAAGATGAAATAGCAAAGAAAATAATTTTAATGGCCATAAGCCCATTTTAATTAGAAATACCTGTATGAATGAAGACATGTCTCTGTAAGTGATAGTTCGTTCTAAAGGCAGCATTGCAGTGCTCACAAACGTGAGATTTAGGGGTTTTCAAACCAAGTGATCCATCCTCATTTATTGTAAGGATCTAGTTAAAAAAAAAAAAGCAAAAACAAAAGAAAGAAGTTTTAAAAATGTAATACTAATTTATAAAAAAGATAATGCCTTTTAATGCAAATAATGGTCACCAGAGATCACGAAATATTTTTTCCTAAATAATCTTGAAAAGGCTATTAGAATAATGTTATTATTAATTGTAGGAAAGTACAATGTGACTCAGAATGGGTAAAAAATCACTAATACAAGTCTGGAAGCTGGTTAAGTAAGATCTCAGCACTCTCCTCCCTCCTCTTCAAAGCTGATGTCTAACAGAGTCCCTAAGTGTTCTCTGCTTGAGTGGGGATAGCTTTATTTTCAATCTCAAATTCTCACAAACCTAAGACAAAAGTCTTATGTTTTAGACATGAGTAAATATCAATCAGTATAGGATTGCTTAAATAAATCATGGAAAATGAATACAATTTAATATTTTGTGGTTGTAAAATAAAATGAGAAAGCTCTCTATATACTTATATGGAAAGAGCTCCAGAACTTACCAAGCAAAAAAAACAAGTTTTAGAATCCAGTATATAATTTTGCTAATTTTTGTATACAAGAGAGTACATATAGGAATATATATTTGGTTGTATATATATAAAAGCTATTTGAGAAGGATATACATAAAATGTGGATAACCTCGATTGCGATGCCTGGGGATCCTGGCAGATAGGAGACAAGGTGGGAGGGAGACTTTACACTGTGCATACTTAAAAACATTTTTCTGAACCATATAAATGCTTACCTAGTACATTTTCCTTTTATTTTTTTTTAAAGAAGAGAAAAAGAGAAAACCACGTTTTCAAGTCATTCTAGGATAGCATTTGGAGTCTAGCTCAGTCCAGAATCTCTAAGGCCATTCTAGGACTACTAAACTACTGTTAAGCATATTCCTAAATATATTTGTTGGATAAATAAATTAGAGTAGGTCTGGGGAAGGAAGAGGAAGATAGGTGACAAAGAAATCAACCTTATTTTCCTGGGCTTCTTGCCTTTATTTATTTTTATAGTATTTTGAAGCAAATAAGCTTTTTTCTTTTTTTTTCTTTTTTTTTTTTGTGAGGAAGATCAGCCCTGAGCTATCATCTGATGCCAGTTCTCCTCTTTTTGCTGAGGAAGACTGACCCTGAGCTAACATCTGTGCCCATCTTCCTCCACTTTATGTGGGACGCCACCACAGCATGGCCTGACAAGCAGTGCATCGGTGTGCGCCAGGGATCTGAACTCGGGCCGCCAGCAGCAGAGTGCACACACTTAACCGCTACGCCACCGGGCCGGGCCCCCCTGCGCTTCTAGAGGTTGAGAATATTGTGGGCCTGGTCTGGACAGTGCCAGAGAGAAGGTCACCTCTGAGCTTCATGTGTTCCAATTTATCAACCATGTGTTCAACATGCAACATTAAACTGCCTCTCTCATCAGATTTGTGGCAGAGTAAAAATAATAAATGATCCCTTTTTTCAATTGAGAAGAGAATAAAAATGGCAGAATATGATATGACAATAAGAAACAAAACTAGGAGATAGGATCAGGGGGAGCATGGCAGGTGAGAGGGAAATAGTATTGGAGGCAGGGGGCATATGGAGTAGGAGCTAAGAAATTGTGTCCCACACAGGGGAGAGCAATCTGGGAAACATCTTAAGAAATACAAAGACTTGTGGAAACTGATTAGGGCCTGTAAATACACAGCTACGACCCCTTCTCAAACCTAGAAAAGGGGAGTAGGTAAGAAAAAAAGGCTTTAATTTTTTAAAATATTTTTTTACTTTGAATTCAGGAAGACAAGTCAGTCTATACTGTATGTAAATCAATGGTAATTATTATGCAAATTATACAGGGCATTTGGGTTCTGGGCAAACTGCCAAGGTGGTCAACAATGCTTCAAAGTCTATGCACCAAAGTCATAGAGGGAAACATTTGGCAGGAGAATGGAAGTGGGTGTCACAGCTTCCTGAAGGCAGTCAGTGAGAATGGAGTTTCATCTCTGGCCAGTCAGTTTAAGATTTTTTCAGCCCCTCTAAGTCACAAAATAGTATTCAAGTTAACACTGTACAAAATGAAAAAACACAAAATCTTTTAAAATATGATTCATAGTATTCTACCATAAAACAAATAACGAAAAGATATTAAACATTTTATATAAAACAGAACTAAAAGCAAGATAGCACCAGGTATTTTTTCACTATGTTGATAACAAATAAGAAGATCCAAGTGCCAAAAAACATGGCAGCTCAATAGCTCTCTGTGGCATAGCAACTGCAAAGAAAGGCTTTGTAAGAGCAAATCTGGCCCAAGTTACTTCATGTGAAACGGATGTAATCCTTGACTGTACAAAGCCCTTTTATGAAGAGTTAAGGAGTTCTAGGTCATTGTTTTCTGGCACTGGAGGTAATGCTGCCTTTCATTGTGGATTCAAGCCTTAATTCAAGGTGGATTTTATGGATGAAACAGCTAACACTGACTTGTGAATAAGCAGACTGATAAATCTAGCATATTTATAAGTTCAAAGACAGAAAAATCAAATTGTTAGACATTTTATATTTCTCTTTTTCAGGCAAGAGTAACAAACATCTTTGTATAAAGGACAGAGTAAAATTCATCTTGCCTCAGAAGAGCACCAGTGGCTCTTCCAATTTGTAATCTGCTTTAAATATAAGCACCTGACTTTGTCTGTTTTATTCACTACTATAACCCCAGTATCCAAAACGGTGTCTGGAACGCAGTGAGACCCTTTATGCTTATTGATGTGGCTGCCTGCTATCCATACCAAACATCCTCACAACTTACCGCTTTATTCTTTTTAAAAATTTTTGCAAAAAGTGATACTTTTCAATTTTTCAAAGTCACTAAGTAGTGCCATAGAGATGTGGGCATGCAAAGAACAAAGTCCCTTAGTGAAACATAAATGGCACATTAATGCAGGCAAAATTTTCTTCCTTGGTATAGACTGGGCTTCTTTTCTTGTTCACACTCTTTCAAGATCTTTCAGTAGAATGTGATCTACCCGTTAAGTGTGCTTGTCTTAGAGATTAGCAGTCTTACCTGCTACTAGTACCATAAAATATTTTTGCTTTTCTTTTTCCCTTCAACATACGAAAGCATTACAACTAAAGAATTTGAAATTTCAAAGTTTAAATCCTAAGGTGCCTGCTATAATATTTCCATATGATTTATCTTGCCTCCTGTCACTGCTACTTTCAGAGAAATATGGTGTATTATAAAGACCAAGCAATCAGGCTTTATCAAAAGTGGAGAAATCAGTAACCGTCTAAATAATACTCAGCGTATTTGATTTTTTTCTTAACTGTTTAATAAATTTAAAACAGAACTTTTCAGTAAAAAATTTCCATATCAAATGGAACTCCTCAATTAATCTGCTTTCTTAAACTCATGGTCCGTTAGTAGACATATTTTTTGTTCTGAGCCAAATTTGTCCCCAGCTATCCATCTATATATATGGTGATGGTTATCTTAAATAATACACCAATTTTCATCCAGCAAAGCACCAAGCTCTGCCTATTCCATTCAGAGATTTTCAGTCCTCAAGGGTCACCACCACTTAATAACTGAAACCTGACACCCCTCAGTGAGAAAGTGTTTTGCTCTCTTAAAAGGCAGACATGATTTTCTATACTACGTACACTATGCCTACTATGTACTACTGAAATTATTTTAAACTAATGATTACACATTTTATCATACATTCTTAAATCAATCTAAATCAACTTCTAAACCACCAAAACCCAAAGACAATTTAGAGGAGATAGTTTAAATTTCTCACCTATTATGAGTAGTTTTATTGCAACTGAGAGTGGGAAGTGACATCTTCTAAAATTCTCTTCACTCTCCAAATCCAATTAGAAATGCAACAATAGTGTAACTCCAAAGACGCACAACAAAATAACAAAGTTGCCAAGAGCGATCACCACCACATCTTGATCATCCTCCTTGTCTCTAGTGTCCCACCCTCACACTGTCACTTTCTGTCATCCTTCAGGATTTTTGTCCTCTCTCACTACCAGATTTTACATATTACCAAACTTCATTTTTAAATGGCAAGGTTTTGACAGTGCCAGAACATGAAATTCACTGTATCATAAGCATGGTACAATAACTGATGTTCAGCATAATAATCTTGAGTTTTAGAAAAGGTTATTTCTCTTATGTCTCCTAAATATTAGGCAAAGAAGTATGTGATGTTTTTTAAAGAAAGATTTACATCAAAATATTTTTTAAAGTTAGGATTCGGTTCTGTGGAAAAATTATTTACCCAGAATACATAATTCCCTGGAAAATTAGATAGATAAACTAAAACATTCTTTTACTAATTTTTTTCTTCATTAAGTACTATTAAGTAGTATTCCATATTTCTATCCCTGGTCTTACAATCAGTTATTCATCTTCAAAGCCACGTCTTCCACAATCAAGTTAACATGTAGGAGAAAGTATGACAAATGTCTGGTATATCTATTTCTCTGCTCCTTTTAATTAAATTTTCCTCATATCATTTAATTTAAAATCTTTTCTGGGAACCAATGGTGTATAATAAATTGCTGGGAAAGGATTCTCTATATAATGTATAATCAATTCGATTTGTGGAATATACTCTTCCTTCCTGAGTCTAGCATAACTCTGAATAATCAATTTCTACTCAGACCACCTGAAGTGTTATAGCAAACAAACCCAGTTCCTTTCTTCAGCAGCTGATAACAGATCCTGGCACATAACAAGGCACTCAAATTGTGTGCTGAGAGAATGAAAAAGGAAATACATTTCAGAATAAGAAGTAATTAAAAGTACCCTGCTCTACCTCATTTAATTACTACGGAGTTTGAAAAGACCTATAAAATGTATACAATACTGGATTAAGATAATATTGCTATATTTTACTGAAAAGCATTCTTAGAGATCATCAATGTTAACAATCTTCATAAAACACTTCTGTGTGGAAAACGTTATCTCCTCATTCACACAACAAATCAACAGTAAAGTTAGGCGGTAATGCCTCCTTTATCATCCAGAAACTTCTAGTATCAAGACCTGAGATTCTCAAGCTTAAACGTAAATCACAATCACCTCGGACACTTTTAAAGTATAAATAGAAATCCCCTGAATAACAATCTCAAGGGATGGGGCCTGGGCATTTATAACTGGAAAAGCCCTATAGATGACTAATGCAGAGCGAGGAGAACCACCGACAAGAATGCACTGACACTGCATTAAGCCTACTAAGACTTTTCATACATTGCTAATAACTTTAGTTCTCTATAGTCCTAATCCACAACAAAACAAAAAATTCAAAGGGACAATGGAACGCAATATTAAGTGGCTACTTAGGTATAGCAATGTAAAAATGAACAGCACGTCATTAAGGAAGGAGACAGTGAAGCAATTATAAGCAGTTAAGTCTAGCTAGCAGTCAGGAGTTTTCAGGGTGAAGGAGAAAAAAAGCCCTAATATCTCACCCCTCCTAGAGGGCTTAATTACAATACATATAATTTTTCTTTAATGTTCACAACATCAACCCCAAGACATTAAAAGCTGAATCATGTTCAAATGTACTATATTTTAAAAGAAAACAACACATTAAAGGTTTCCAACAAAGCAGTTAAAATAAAATAAAATTTGACATTTAAAAGGGACAAGCTTTGGGGCTGGCCCGGTGGCACAAGCCGTTAAGTGCGCACACTCCACTGCAGTGGCCCAGAGTTCGCAAGTTGGGATCCCGGGCACTCACCGACGCACTGCTTGGCAAGCCATGCCATGGCAGCGTACCATATAAAGTGGAGGAAGATGGGCACGGATGTTAGCCCAGGGCCAGTCTTCCTCAGCGAAAAAAGAGGAGGATTGGTGGATGTTAGCAGAGGGCTGATCTCCTCACAAAATAAACAAATAAATAAAAATAAAAGGGACAAGCTTTTATTATGTAGAAAATTTACTTTCATAAAACAGCTTAGTCCATGATAGCATCAAATAACTTGACCTAGATAAACATTCCCTTGCTTGATTACCCTTGTCTTCTTCAGACATGTTGCCAAATGTGTTCGGCAATTTTCACGTATCAAATCTACTTTAAGATGACTAGGCTTTGCCATATGACAAAGGCTCAAAAAGCAGTTATTGCTTAAAATCCATGGCAGCTAAAGACGACAACAATACAGTACTTCTCGCCACAAAGCTTACTGAAGGAAACCCCATTTATATAGATGTATAAGCTTTGATATTTTTACTAAAAGTCTATCATATTACTTTAGTTATATTTCCTGTACAGATCCCCAATCTGACACAATGGTGACACATACTCAAGATACTCATAATGGCAAAATTCAAGATTTGGGAAAGGTGTTGAGGGGAGAGTGGAGTCCTCTAAGCATAATAAATTATAATTCTTTGAGAAACTTAAAGTTGTTTTTAAGGAATTTAAAACAAGCAACACACTGATTTACAAGCGTGAGATAAGCTTTTCTTTCTCTTCATACAAAAGGGCAGAAAGAGTTACTTTAATGAAAAATCTGAAGTGTGAATTTTTAAACACATGTCCAAGAAAATCCAAAATAACTCTTTGGTCATGCCTCAAAGTTCTAAGACTCCAGACACAAAAACTATTCATCTGGGGAGTGCAGACCAGTGTTAAAAATAGTCCACAACCATTCCCTGTCCCGTCACACGTAACATGTCAGGACAATTTAAAAACAATTGTTTTCGTTATTCTCAAACCTCTGTCTGCCATATATTATTTCTAGTCATTTCAGCCTCCTAAGAATTCCCTAAAAAGACTGCCCAAAAACATTTTATTATATACAATATACTTAGAATAGACCAAATCTTTCATCTAGCAACTACACAGATACAGAAATACTTAAATAATACTTAGAAATATTATAATACATTATAAACGAGTTTATCTCAAATTAGACAAGCAAAATAGCTTAAGCCCTGTAAAAATGTGACTTGTATTAATAAACACCTAGAACATATCACCAAATAAAGATTCCAAGTAACTTCCTACTAGACGATAATAATCTGACTTTTAGTCAAAATTTCATAATACATTACCCTCAAGAATAGTCCCAGAAAAACAGGGCAATAAAATATCAGGAAAAATGTACAACTTACATATATTATGTTATTTTTAAAGATTTGAAATAGATTCCCCATAGATCAGCCGTGAATCCAAAGTAATATAATCAATCACTATCCCAATTTTTGAAATAAATTTTTTCCACAAAACCTGGTATTGTTCTATAAATCAAGAATGTAATTTAATTTGTTAATGTAAAAAACAAACAAAAAAGTATCATTTAAATTGCTGAGAAAAACCTTAACCCCAAGAAAAGAAAGGGAAGGAGGAAGGAAAAGAAGGAAGGAGGGAGGGAGGGATTTCACAAAACATGAAATACAAAATGCCAATAATTATGGGGAAAAAAAAAAGTTTAGTATGACCAGTAACTAAAGAAATTAAAATTTAAACTATAATCAGATGCTCATTTTAAGGTACAAAAAAAGCAAAATCTCATACTCAAGGCTGGTGAGAGGGTGGACCTTAGCTTAGGTCCACTACAGGTAGCAATGTAACTGGTTCAACTCTTCTGGAAGGAGAAACATTATCAAGAAAACTTTTTAAAAGCTCATGCCTTTTGATTCAGTAGTGCACGAAGATCTATATACAAATATTTTAAGAGGAGCATAATTTAAAATGAAGGCAAAGAGAATACAACTCTCCACCACATAGCAATCATTTAATATAATGTGATATATGAAAATATATCATGCAGCTAATAAAATCTTTATAAAAACCTTTAATAACGTTAAATGTAAAAATAGCTTACACACACTTTAAGTGTTAAAAATCAGGAAATTCAATCTATCTCTATACACAAATTTGAAGATAGAAAGGGAATATGGCAGAAAATTAAGGTAGTTGTCTCTAGGAAATATGATGATGGGTTATTTTAGTCTCTATATTTTTCAAAATTTTCTATAGTAGGCATACTTACATATCCCAAAAGCAGTAGGATGTTGATAAATGTTAAACAACAGGTTAAAGAATCAGGGGGTTGGAAAGTGTTTGATGATTTCAATAGCATAAACATTCTCACCATGGCTAATTTTAAGCTACCAATGGTTTCAGCACTGGCTTGCAAAATTCCTGAAAACTTAGCTTTGGGCAAGCCAGTATAAGCTGGCTCCAGGACACCACTGAGTTCAAAAGTAAACAAAATATATAAATAATGATAATAATTACAATTTAAATCATAATGCAAATACAAAAACAAGTAGCCATCAAAATAAAAAGGTCATAATATGATCTTTTAAAAAAGACTTCTTCACTATTTGAGGGAAGAAAACAAAAGATGAAAAATAACTATAAAGATGTAAATACACTGCACAGGGTTCAGAGACTTCCTAGGAATACCAAAATACAATATAGTCAACTATCACTGTACTGAAGAGGGGGAAAAAAGCAGGCAATTCCTAACAGTAAATACTGGGTCACTTGCTTATATACTGAGCCATTCATTCTCGCATAAAGTATTTACTGGAGGTCTATTATGCTCACTATTCCAAGCTCTTGGGAAACAGCTGTGAATAAAATGAGGTCCCTGCCCTCATGGACACTATATTCTAGTACAGGTATCCCACAACCTTTTCTTGATGAATAACTGGTATTGCATTTTCCTGAAACCGTAATATTAAAATAAGTAGAACTAATACGAATGAGAAGCAAGGGCACTGCGTACCATCTGTTCGTTTTTTAAAGAAAAGAGAGACATGGTAAAAAAGAAGTGGGAAAATTGAAAGCAATGGCCCACTACCTCCATGCAGGCGTGCATCCCTTCCTTCCTCCAGGTGAAGCTGACACAACATTCCAGCTTTACTAAACCACGTGAGACTTCTATGTCTGCCTTACGGTCCAGCCAGGTTCCTGCCCTTAAGACTGACCAAATAGTTTGGGATTAACAGATTAGGGACCACCACCTTAATATATTCTCTTACTTTTGCAGGAGAACGTTGTTTCCGTTTCTTCTTTTTCTGTAAGTCTACTGGCTCTCTGATTTGTTTTTTGTCTCTCATCAGTTGCTCAGATACATCAGTAAAAGTAATTTCCTGCTTTACACTTATCTGTTAAAAAAAAAAAGCCAATTTTAGAAATAAACAAAAAGTTCATTGTGACAAAAAGCCATGGCATGTTTAATCCTTTGCTAAACCTACATATAATGCTCCTAGAATGATTATCTGTGTGTGTGTGTGCGTGCGCATGCATGCACATGCACAAGTAAATAGTGTGTGGAAGAATTCATTGATAGGCAATTGAAAAATAAGAATCAAGAGTACATAAACTAGGGGATAAACTAAGATTTTACAAAAAATCTATTTGGAAAAAAGATTAAAGACGTCCTGGCAAAAGATGACTATAAGACCTAGTGGAATAAAGGAGAAATCAGGACACAGTAACATCAATTTCATTCCCACATTTAAGGAAACTGATGCTAAAGTTAAAAGCACAAAAAAAGGTTAAATTCCAAAAATCAATAAAATACTAGTGGATAAAAGGGTATTCAGACTTCATAATGGACTCTCTCTCAATTAACAAAATATCACGAAACAACACAAAATTCTAAAAGGTAATCACATCAAAAGAAAGGTAAGACAAACTAACAATGAAAATTTAATCATCTTTAAGCTCAACACTTTTGACAATACCTTAGCCAGTATCTTCCTGGCCTCTACAACAAACCATCACCAAATATGTTTATAGAATTGTATAAGGTTTTAGGCCACTGCTATGTACAAGACATGATGCTAACTACCTAGTAAGTAGAGAAATACTATAAGAAACATTAAAATGTCAACAATGTTATCCCATCTTTAGACCTCAGTTCTCACAAATATGAAAAGATTTGCTTGTCCTAAAAATGTACACCAAGGTTCTAAGATCACTAACGGCAGCAGCATCAATTCTCATCAGAATTGATGGTGCTCAGTCATCCACTCCTCACTGCTACATTTTCAATCTATCCTTGAAATGAAAACACAAGAATTTTAAAACTAAGAAACTTTCAACTGAACAGGCTATGAAATACATTAAAAATCCTTGACCCTTCCACTATGTGAGGACACAATGGGAAGTCTGCAAGCCAAAAGAGAGCCCTCACCCTACCATGCTGGCACCCTGATCTTGGACTTCCAGCCTCCAGAACTGTGAGAAATAAATTTCTGTTGTTTGTAACCTTTAAAAAAAAAAATCCTTGATAATAACACAGGAAGTACAATGTGCTAATGGCTACATTTTCAAAAAATACACTAAAAAACATGGTGCAAAAGATCATAAACATCTTACAGATTCATAGCATAAAGCTGGAAGAACTGTGTAGAAGGGGCTCGTGAGGAAAAAGCAACATGAGCCAGGGATTTCAGACTGACAAAATAAGGAACTGGAAGTTTTCATAAACTCCTGAAAGATGTGCTGTGTGAGAATCGCAAATCAAGGAGAATCTTGGTGCAAAAACATGATGTAAATGATTATTTAGCTAATACATAACTCTTTCTCTCAGGTTATAGAATAGTACTAGTAACCATTCTTATGGCTTCTTTTGGTATCATTATTTGGAACATAAAATAGAATGGTAAAATCACCATGAACAAGGTTTTGGAATACAGACATACTACCATCTCCAAAGTGATGTTTACTGAAATACAACACCTTGGGCTGGGTATGAAACAAAGAGAAATGATAACAGACTAAGCAGCTGTTGAACTGTTCTGTCCTATTTTGTAGGGGCACCAAAAAGTAGTTCCAACATTTCTGTCAGCTTATAAATTGCAAAGAAACCATGAAAATGTAGCATGCAGCAATAAGAAACAGAGGAACTCTTTTTAGCAAGTGTCAAGTAGAATGTAAGACAGATTCACAAATAAGTTTTGCAATTAGCAGCTATTCAGAAACCAAGGAAGAGCCTTTATGTGCAAACAGTGAAAAAGATTAATACTATATCTGAATCTTTCAGTTATTTCCACATATATGGAAAGTGATCATATTAGTACTAGCATTTTCAAATATAAGGCACACTTTTAACACTATGAAAGCACAAACCCAAACCTAGAGGTATCAATGGATCAAAGCACTGTGCAAGTCAGTAAGCACATGGCAAGTTACCTTTTTAGAAAGCTCCAATAGGCTTATCACTAGTAAATGGAATACAGTAATCTCTGCTATATATAACATAACCACACACTACAGTATATGGTCCAGCCTAAGGTGCTTAGAAAAGACGTTGGTAAATCCAAAAACATAAAGAGATGGGTATGATAATGATAAGACAGCTAGGAAGAATGAGTTGCAAAAAGTCTAGGAAAAAAGTCTTCTTTGGCCCAAGGAAGACTACAATAAACTAGAAAAACATGAAAGCTTCTTAAGTATAACAAAAGAGACAATAATTCATCCATAAGTTGTCTACTTTTTCCTTGAGAACTGTCATTAAAAGAAATTCAAGTTTTCAATGTTACTTTTCATCTAAAATAAACCAAAGTATAATGAATCAAAGCAAGTTTCTGTAGATGTGTGATATTTGAAAAGACTGGTTTGCTGGATTTTGAAACACATTCATTAGAGCATCAAAAAAACCAACAGACTAGGAAATACGTCACATATTTAAAAAACAAAAACAAAACCTCTGGTTTCTTCCCCATCACTTAGGCTTTACCATTTCACCTAGTCCCATGTGCAACCTCATGCCTACATTTGAGAGCGTAAATGTCAATGCTGCTCTCACTACCAATCCAGAAATACCATCAACACTGTCAATCACCCTACGGGTCCTTAAGATCTGACTAAACCCAGACATTTCTCCACCTAAAACTCCCAGACTCCTGCTCATCCACCAATCTAAGCTCCCTCTGTGCCTCTCATTTTGGGACTAGGGAATCAGGCCTGACTCCCATGTCATATCTATCTTCTCTACTCATCTAACTTCCTCCCCAACACCCTTAGAAGAGGCAGAATCCTATAGTGTCATGCTTCCTCGCCCCTTGCCACTGCCCAAGGTGGCTCTTTCTTGCTAGTTCTAAAATATCTCTCTGAGTTATCCTGATGTTTTTCTCATATTTTCTCTCTCCCCTTTTATTCTCCCAACCTTAAACATAAAAATACCTCTCTATATTGAAAAAATCCTTCCGTTGCTTCTAATCGCTAATAACTCAAGCCCAGAATGCAGAATGAATCCTTCTTTTTCAAGACTTATTTCATTTCTGGCCCCAAAATAAACAAACTATCCTACTTCTATATTTAACTATTTCATGTACCAGTATCTTATTTTGATATGTGAAAATAGGATATTCTTCTTTGGTATTTCCCATATTAGCTTTCACTCATTTATTCATTCAACAGCTTTTAAGTGCCTGCTATGTGCTAAACTCAATCAGTCTAAAATAACACAACAAAAGCTTTAAAATTACCGAGATTCTAATAGGTGCAGAGCATAACTCTTGATATTGAGAACATATTCTAAATATAAGGTCTCCTTTTCAAAGGTCTTAAATGTAGATGGGAAGTTTTGATGCATTACAAAAAAAAAAAACCTAATAATTCGAGACAGCACATGTCAGGCTCAACCTAAATGAATGGTACAGGCAATAAGGGCAGGAATCAAACGGAGAAATTAAGGAGATTTGAAATAACTGCAAAAGGCTTCATGGATGAAACAAGACACTTAATCAGAGTTGCAGGTTTATCATATATCCCCCTTTCATTTTTTTCTTCCAAACCTGAAAGTGGTCTGGAACCAAAGTCGTATTATCTCCGAGGTATGCCTGTATTCTCATTCATCTTCCCATCCCTGTTTGAGTAAAAAGAAAGGGTCTCTGTGTTTTCCTCTATACCCTGTGCTACTGATTCCACTCCTACCCATCCCCAAGGCTCTGCTGCTTCACTGACTCTCTAAAATACATCTCCCTTACTCCACCAGCTATTTCTTCTCTGCCTAAAAGCACACTTAAATTTCCCACATAAAATAAATTCTCATGGACCAAAACTTTTCCAACAACTTCCTTCTTCTTATGGCCAAACTTTTTGAAAGAATAACCTGTAGTAAGCATACAGACAAAATAACTGCCCCCAAATTTAGAGAAACAGTTACTCTGAGAGTAAAAGTAAAAAAAAAGTAAAAGTACATAGCCATATAAAAAGGATCTGTTTAACTATCACTAGAAGGAAAACAACAAGTGTTTAAATGTAAAAAGAAAGATATAACACAATTAACCATACTGCAAACATACTGTCAAAAAAAGATTGTTAGCAATATTTGAGAGTATTCATGGAGTCCAGAAAAAGAGAAATTTAAGATTAATTGTATTATCTGTATATATATATATACACACACACGCACAGACACACCTATGCATATCCAGGATGGTTTTGGCAAGAACAGTTAAACATAACCAGTCAACAGGAAGATGTCTAATTCCAAGCTCAGCAAGCCACAGAATAGTGCAGGGAGGAGAAGCAGCACACTGATGGACAGGCTTTTGTGTGAACCATGAACCATAACCCTCCCTTCTGCCTGACCCATGAATGTATGCAAAATTTTGAAAGGAGCTACATTTGTCAGGGTTTGAGAAAGCCCACAGCTACCCTTTAATTTTGAAAAGGTTCAGGGATCCACAGTTCACAATAAACATTCTAGTCTACTTCTCTATGATATTCCTCACTATAATTCTGCATTTTGGTTGTTATATCAGCATCTTATAATTTAGACAACTATAAGATCAAGTGGCCAAAGTGATCAAATCAGGTTATCTTAACTGAAATAGTGCTGACCAACCCCATCCTACCTGGAAATTCTATTCTTTCAACTTCCATCATGATTTAAGTTCTCTCCTGTTCCTCATGGTAGTTCTTCTGGATCCATGCTTCTAGTATATATGTACCTTTATTTTGTAAGAGTTTGAGTAAGTCTGTATCAGTGGTTCTCAAAGTGTGGTCCAGGAACTCCTAAAGGTCCCTGACACACTTTCAGGTGGTCCATGAAATCAAAAGTACTTTCATAATAACACTTGTTTTTTTCACCCTCCTCTCATGAGTTTTTTCACCCTGCCTCTCATTATATAGTGGCATTTCCAGAAGCAAACTAACATATGATGTTAACATAGACTGAATGTATTAGCAAATATAAGAATTCAGTTATCTTATAATAAGCCAGACAATAAAAAGATTTGTAAAATTGCAAAACAAATTCTCACTAAATTTTTTGTTTTAGAAAATAAGGTCATATTTCATTAAAAATGTTACATGTTAACATGTAATGGAATTTGTTGTTATTTATAAATTAACATATAAGTTTTTAAATTTCTCAGTTTTAATTTCTAAAATGGTAAATAATGATATATATATATAACCAAGAGCTGTTAGGAGCCTGTACTATTTTTTAAGAGTAAATGGGTTCCAAGACCAGAAATTTTGAGAACCACTGATCTAGATACATCTTCACTATACTTTGCATTCCCTTCCTCTTCTCCATTCAATCTCTTTTAATACAGATTCCTGGGCCCCACCAACATAAAGAAATTAGTAGAAATGTGTGTACATATGCAGGTTAGTAGGCATTCATGTATTTCCTAATTCTGTCTGCTGAGAACACCAAGAAACAATGATATCCAACACACCCACGACCCAGAACCTAGTTTCTAAATACCATTATCCAGATAAAAGGAACTGAGGCTCCTTGAAGAAGTGACTGATTCCAGAGCTCGGGTAGGGGAAAAATATAAGACGACCCTGGAACATCTTGTGGTGCCAGAAGCTGAAGTGCTGGAAAAAGGATCAGCGCATGTCAAAAGAACACAAGAGCCAGTCTGAAAGAGCTCCTAATGGGCAAAGCCATAAAGATTTGAGCAACAGAATAAATAATGACAGTTATAACTCAAAGAATCAAATGAATATCCATACTGATATAAATTGAAATAGTTGAAAAAAATAAATGTGGGAGAAGAGAGAGCTACAATTAACATAAATACAGGAGGAATAGGGAAAATACAAAACCACAGTTAGGCAAACACCACATTAACAACTACAGCCAGCAGAGTCCACCAATGAATGCTAAAATCAGCAGATAAAAATTTGAGGAGAAACAGGATATTTCAACAGACTCAAAGTATCTCCTCCAAGATACTTGTCAATTACAAAGGGAAAAAGAGTGACTTTACAGTGGGGACAAGTGGCAGATACCACCTTAACAAAGGGTCAAGGTTAATATCACCAGTAGTGAGACACATCCCATTTTGTACTCTTTGATATGATGCACTGAGAAGAACACAACACCACTTCTATGGGATTGTCAAACACTGTAGAGCTTCAATCTAATCAAGAAAAAACATCAGACAAACTCAAACTGAGAGATATTGTACAAAATAACTGACCAATACTCATCAAGTGTCAAGGTCATAAAAGAAGGAAAGACTGAGCAACTGCCATGGAATGGAGGAGACTTAAGAAGACACAACAACTAAATGCAACGTGGCATCCTGAGCTGAATCCTGGAACAGAAAAAGGACATAAAGGGAAAAACAAATGAAATTCAACTAAAGTTTATAGTTTAGTTAATAGCATTTTACCAACATTAAGTTCCTGGTTTTGATAACTGTACTCTAGCTGAATAAGCTTTCATATTAGAGGAAGCCGGGTGATGGGTTTACGTGAACTCTGTATTATTTCTGCAACTTTTTTATAAACCTAAAATTATTTCAAAATAAGTTAAAAAACTATTCTAAACTTTGATTTTTCTAACTACAAAAATACTTAGCATCCCAAACTTATCAAATTGTATACATTAAATATGTGCAGATTTTTTGTATATCAATTATACCTCAGTAAAGCTGTGTTAAAAAAATACTTGGCATTTATATGGTGTTCTATAAATTTGTGATTCCTCCTCCTGAGCATAGTAAACTAAGATTTTGCTAACATTGCTATGTGCCAGGCACTGTCCTAGGTGCTAAGAATACAATGGGGGGAGGGGAGCGGACACAAGGTCTCCAGACTGTACAGTCTATCACATTTAATCCTACAAATACTATGAGGTTAGTATTTTCATCCCATTTTAAAAAGACAACTAAGGCCCAGAAAGGTTACTTGTCTAAAATACCACTAATTAAGAGGGGAAACCAAAATTTAAACCCAAGCCTTCTAAATCCAGCAACTGAGAGCCTAACTACTGTGATCTATGAATTATTTTTTATCCTCATGCTACCAATAAGAAAACTAAAACTTCAGAGAGGTAAGTATCTTACCCAAGCTATTAAGTTTCAACACTAGGACTTAAACCAAGATCTTATATCTTTTAGTGCAGTGTTATTTCCATTACTATAACTGCTTCTTGATAAATCTAAATTATTCAAACTTATTTAAAAATGATTTTTGCATGAACATATTTTATTTTCCCATATATGCACTGTAATTTGGTTGCTGCCAGAATATGGAAAGAATTTACAGTGGTTTTAGAACACCTACTACTAAAGGGAAAGAAAATAATTTAAAAAATAACAAAGCGGACAAAACGCCAACAATATTTAGGTGACGCATAAGACTTGGGTTTTGATACCACCTCTTCCAATTGCTATCTGGGTGAACTTGGCTTCCAGAAGGAGTATGGAAAAACAAGGAAAGCACAGGTTAGGAGTTAAAAGAAATACAATTGAATTCCAAATAGTAATACTAGCAGTGTGAGACCGAACAACTAAAATTTAATCATTTGGAATTTTCTTCACCTGTAAAATGGAGGGAATAATCCTCACAGAATTTCTGTAGAGTTAAAAGAGATTATTTATATATGTAAAGTATCAACCACAGTACACAGCATTATATAGTAGATTCTTGATGCCATTCATTATTATAATAATATCCTCATCTGTTAGTTAATTAGTGGTAGTAATAATATCCAGCTTACACATATCAAATGAGATTACATAAAGAGCACCCTGAAAGTGTTCAAGTTCTAACCAAATATTTATGGTTATTAATTATTATCATACAACTGCAGATGTGTAATTGCTTGGATAGAGAGTTACCAATTCCTACAGAACGTCTTCACTTAGGTATCTATTACCTAAAACTCAATATTGCTAAAAATAAATTAATCTTTCCTTCACATCAGAACCTCGTTCCAAATTCCCTGCCTTTTAATATGCCATACAGTAGTCCCTCCCTTATCCACAGGGGATAAGTTCCAAGACCACCAGCCGATCCCTGAAACTGTGAATAGTACAAAACCCTATATATACGTTTTTTCCTATACATACATACTTACGATAAAGTTTAATTTTTAAATTAGGCATAGTAAGAGATTAACAACAACTAATAATAAAATAGAACAATTATAACAATACACTGTAATAAAGGTTATCTCAGTGTTCGATTTTACGACTGACTTTCTTTCCTTACTAAGTCGAGAACTTTCACCTTTTCACTTCAAGGAAGCACTTTATAACTTCTATTTGGCACATCCAAACTGCCAGCATCACCACTGTTGCACTTTGGGGCCATTAGTAAGTAAAATAAGGGTTACCTGAACTCAGGCACTGCGATACTGCAACCAAGACAGCTCCTAAGTGACTACCGGGTGGGTAGCATATACAGTGAGGATATGCTGGATAAAGGGATGATTCACATCCCAGGTGGGGATGGAGCGAGACAACCCAAGATTTCACCAACCTACTCAGAATGGCATGCAATCTAAAACTCACAAATTGTTTATTTCTGGAATTTTCCATTTAATATTTTCAGACCGTGATTTACTGTATGGGTAACTGAAACCACGGAAAGCGAAACCACAGATACGAGGGGACTAGACAAGGATTAGTCTCCTGTCTAAAGACATCTTTTACTTTTCTTCTCTGCTCCCAACACAAGACCAAGTCTAGTTGGTCTTTTTTCACAACATCATATACAAATCTAGAAATTATGTTTCACATTTCCTACTCTTAATATCTATAAAGATATTAAGTTGGGAATTTCATACACTACTAGAGGGAAAATATATTGGTCAACTTTTGCAGACTACAAATTGGCCAGTATACATCAAGAGCCTTAAGAAATCTATACTGAAGAAATGATCTCACATGACAACAACGTCTACATATAATATCACAATATTATTTATTATAGTAAAAAAAAGTGCAAGTCTAATATCCAATAATGAAGAAATAGTGAGACAAATTACCATACAGCTATAAGACATTACACAATTATTAGAAATTTTACTTTTGAATAACATTACGACCAAGTGAAATGCTCATGTTTAAGGGTAAGTGATAAATATATAGATAAATATGTAGATAAATATATTTTTACAATTTTATACAAACACACAAATACATACGCAACAAATTTTATACAAACACACAAATACATACACAGAAAAACAAACAAAAAAGCAAACACTAAAATCAAAATGTTAGTAGTTATTATCCTAGAGTAGTAAGATTACAGCAATTTTTATCTTCTTTGCAGTTTTAAATTTTTTACATTTTCTCAACAAGCATGTGTTACTTCATAATCTTAAAAAGATAATAAATTCAGTCTTAGTACAAATCCTTGGTATTAGTCAAAGAAAAATCTATTCATCATCTTAATATACTAAGTTGTTCCAAGAACCGAAATATTAAGCCAGCAAAGTGAAACTGAAAAAATTTCTGTGTGTGAGTGAAAAAAAAAAGCCATCAAACAAATCTTGATCCTCATCTCACATCACCAGCAAAAAATCAATTCCAAATGGATTGTTAATCTAAATGGGAGAGGAAAAACTATAAGGTTTCTACAAGTTACCAAAGGACAACCTCCTCATGACCTCGGGGTAGGCAAAGAATTCTCAAACAGGATATAGAAAACACTAACCAAAAGGAAAAGACTTAAAAATTGAACTTTATTAACATTAACTTCTGTTTATCAAAAGAGTAAAAAGGCAAATCAGAGTAGAAAAGATACTTGACATATATATGGATCCATATATATATATATGGATATATATATATATCCAACAATAGATAAAGAACTACTACAAATCTGTAAGAGAAAGAAACAAGCTAATAGAAAAATGGGCAAAAGATGAACATGCACCTTACAAAAAAAAAATATTCGAATTGCCAGTGAACACGAAAAGATACCCAATTTCATCAGTTGTCAGTGAAATGCAACCTAAAATCACATCGCAATACTACTACTGAACCACCAAAATGGCTAAAATTAAAAGAACTGACAATACCAAATATCAAGGATATAGAGCAATTAGTATTAATCAGCAAAACCACTTAGAAAAACTTGACAGTATCTACTAAAAGTGAACATATGCATACCCAGCAAATTTAATTCTAAGTACATAACCAACAGAAATGAGTGTGTACGTGCACCAAAAGACACATCCAAGAATATTCACAGCAGCACTTTTCCTAACAGCCAACATCCTGAAACAATCTAAATGCCTATTATACTAGAATGGGTAAATTTTGATATATTCACACAACTGACAATTATACAGAAATGAGAATAAACTACTTCTACATGCAATAACATGGATATATCTCATGAACAATGTAAAATAAAGAAATCAATGCATGATTCTATTTACTTTGAATTCAAAATCAAGTACAACTAACACATCATGATAAAAGTGTTAGGGTAGTAGTTATCCTTAGGAATTAGAGGAGGGTTGTGACTAAGAGGGCCAGAATAGGCAAAGGGCCTCTGGGATGCTGGTAATGTTCTATGTTTTGATCTGGGTAGTGGTTACACAAGTATGTTCACTTTTGAGGAAATTCATCACTTACAATTTGTGCACTTTTCTGTATGAATGTTATATCTCAATAAAAAGATATACACCTAGAGAAACAGCGTTACAAATGTGCAGATATATATATAGATACAAGTAACATGCTTGTGTATATAGACACCTATGTCTATATAAGTAAGCATGATCTTTTCACCACTATTTCACTCAAAAAAATCTATTAATAATGTAAATATTCATCAATAGGGGAGTGGTTAAATAAATAAAATGAGGTACAACATTTAATCAATCATTAAATAAGCCAGTTTTATATGCAATAACATGGAAATTTCTACAAGATATGTTATTAAATTAATAATGCAAATTTCAAAAGCATACAAATAACATCTAATTTACATAAAACAAAATACGTGTATTTTCATAAAATATATATATTATATTTACAAAACATTATATAGAAATAAATACACACACACTGTATGTTTGTTTATAAATTAAAAACTTTCAAAAGGATATCAATATTAGTAGATATCTCTCTGGAATTAGAGAAGACAAGTGTTAGAAACAAGGAACTTGTACTTTTTACTTTGTTCGCTTCTATAGTATTATAATTTTTACAAAGACTACGTAGTCTTTTTATAATAAACTACATCTACAATTACAAAAAAATCAAAGTAGCCATCTCTGAGACTGATCTAGCTAGGGTGATCTTATCACAGCCTCGCCATGATTCCCAATTTGCACACTACTGACCTAAGAGAGTGTAACTCTCATTCAGTACCACTGTCTCACAGTTCCAGATCAATCAATTACACACCAAAGATCAGACAGAACTATATTAAAAGAATTAGGAGACTGGCTATGTTATTAAAGTCATCTAGAAAGAAATCTTCTATTAACAATTTATGTCTACCTGAGAAAAAAATAGAAAGTTCAGTCAAACAACTGTAAGAACATGGTAGGATACTGAAAAATATATCATTCCAGGTTGGCTCCCTAAAACAATCTACTAGAAGAGATACCTTGATTCATCTACTGACCAGGTGGTTGAAATCAATAATAATAAGAAATGACATGACTCTCATCAGGAAAAACTATGAAGATTACTTACTCCATGTTCTCTGCTCAAATATTAATTCCTATCAAATAGGGCACTTTCTAAGAGCCACGTGGCAGGTCAGTAAAATCTTGTTAAAAAAACAAAACTAGAGAGTTGATATAAATTATCATTTATTCCCCTTAAAATGAGCTCAATTAATAAATCTGTTTCTGAAAATGATATCCAAAGGGTGTACTAAAGTAAAAAGTATTTGAATGGGGGAAAAAAAGCATCTCTTAAAGCATACAGCCCCAATAAAAGCCAATACAATCACCTCAAAAGACAAGGACCCAACAGCCAATGAACAAAACAAAACCACCTCCGAATCGCTCAAATGAACCTTAAAACAAATGCAGTGGTAATAAGAATTGGCTACAACCAATAAATGACTTTGTTGAAAAAGCATACAATGTAATGGGGATAACAAGTTGAAAGTTAGCCAAAAAGAGAGGATGAACCATATTCTACCAATGACTATTTAAGCAAATAAATACAAAGGCAAACAGGTCTGTCATCTTCAAAGATGATTGTGAAAGATCATTTGTCACCAATAAATGCAATCCAATTCTGTAATTAAACCAGAGTACAAAATATGAGGTAAAAATAGTATCTTAAAATCATTGAAATGGGTAAAATGACTCCTTTTTTTCTTTTTTTTTTTAAATAGAAGGAAAAAAGTCATCCACTGTTTAAGATACATACTCAAATTCTTAGCATCAGAATATTAGGTTTTTATTGACTGGAGAAAGAGGTATTTGAGAAAATATCTAAATAGTCCTCCTTAAACTAATGCCAAGATTTAAGGAAACCTAAAAACTAAAAAACAAAACAGGGGTCTTCTAACCACAGCCAAATACATTTGGAGTTTCCTAGGCCATTAAACAAAATAATCACAAATACAAAATGCATAAAAGTACACCTACAATTTTATTCATGCTGTTTTATAGCACAGAAAATGCGTGACTAAAACAAAATGCTACACAAATGCTAAAGTGTATTTTTTCAGGAGTTATAAATACCTGAAATACTTTACAATTTATTATATCATTATATGACTAGAGCATGATTTTTTATAGCTCCTAATTTATAAAATCCTTTCGCTCAAGTGATACAATCCAATAATTTTCTAGAAAACAAATGTGGCATATACCACTATGAATTACAATTTGTTCTATCTTGTCAACACAGGTATGTCTTTACTCTTCAAAACATGCTTACCATCAAAGCGGAAAAATAAAGACCATAGAGAGTTATGACTTCCCAATTCTTCTTGAATGGATATAAGAATAAAATGGATAAACCAAGTACTTTTTTTCAAATTTCTGAAATAAATTTAGTTTCCGAGTTGAGAAGCTTTCTCACACAGCAGTAGCCAATAAAACTTAGTGCAATGATGGAAATGTTCTTTATCTATGCTGTCCAATACAGAAGCCACTAACCATGTGTGGCTATCAAGCACTTGAAATGTGGCAAATGAGACTGAGGAACTGAAATATTAATTTTATTTAACTTTAATTCAAATTTCTAACATATTAGAAAACAAAATTCTAACGAGTAAACTACAGACATTCAAAAGCTGGCCTGTATGGGCCGGCCCCGTGGCTTAGCAGTTAAGTGCGTGCGATCCGCTACTGGTGGCCCGGGGTTCACATCCCGGGCGCGCACCGACGCACTGCTTCTCCGGCCATGCTGAGGCCGCGTCCCACATACAGCAACTAGAAGGATGTGCAACTATGACGTACAACTATCTACTGGGGCTTTGGGGGAAAAAAAAGGAGGAAGACTGGCAATAGATGTTAGCTCAGAGCCGGTCTTCCTCAGCAAAAAGAGGAGGATTAGCACGGATGTTAGCTCAGGGCTGATCTTCCTCACAAAAAAAAAAAAAAGCTGGCCTGTAGATTGCTGTTGAAAATGTACGGCCACTGAGTTGACTTTGGATGACTGATTTAGAGTAGTAAGGTCAAGATAAATCCCAAAAACTAGCAGTTATCACAAATGAAGAACTTTTACTTCAACTGTGACAAAACACTAGGGAGTTTACATAGGCTACAGAACCTAAACTATTATTAACAATTTAAAAAAACTCACAACTCAACCTTTTGTTTTGAATTACCAAAAAAAGTTAATACGAAACAAAGTTCTTCGTGACCTCCAAGTAAATGAGCAAATAAAAGAAGAAAACCATTAGTATATTCAATATCTGTTTTTAAAAGGGTTTAAACACAAGTCTAGAAAGGATGCAAGGCCTGGTAACATAAGTTTTCACACTTTTGGGGACCTGGATCATACTGTTCTAGATCAATGTGCTCTCTCTAATTCAAAAATGTATATTCACGATCCCAAGACCTGCCCTTCATCACTCTGCTTTATCAGCAGGAATGCATAAGTAATAAGTAAGGGATATAATTTCTCATGTCTGTTATGTTCTACTATTAAGCAATGTTACACAAATCCTAAATTCTGTCCATTTGGTATATAGTATGAGACAACTTTTCATTGATTCATTCCCAGAATGGACTCAAATTTATTATTATCTATTAGGAGTACCATGACTCAATTATGGATTATCCATAAATATGGACTATCAAGCAGATATTTAAGAAGGATTAGAAGGACAAGAAGTTGAGAAAAGTTCAAAATATGCTGGCAAGTGAAAAGAATAGATAAAAAGCAACACTATCTGATGCATGGTACGCATATCAAAAAAGCATAGAAGTACATATACCAAAATGTTAGGCGTGATTATATCTAGTGGTACGGGTATGAGAGGGTGTTTATCCTGGAGATATATACAACTATGTTCACACAAAAACCTAGAGATGAATATGCATAGCAGCTTTATTTGTAATTGCTAAAACATGGGAACAATTAAAATGTCCCCCATAAGTGAATGGTTAAACTGTGGTACATCCACACCATAGAATACCACTCTATAATAAAAAGGATCAAACTACTGATACACACAACAACTTGAATGGCTCTCAAGGGCATTATGTTAAGTGGAAAAAGTCAATCTCAAAAAGTCATATACTATACATCTCCACTGACGTAGCATTCTCAAAATGACAGTTACAGAGATGGAAAATAGATTAGGGGTACGAGAGCCAGGGGCTAGGTTGGGGGGGGGAAGGTGTGACAACAAAGGGTTAGCACCAGAGAGATCTTTGTTATGATGGATTAGTTCTGCATCTTGATTGTAGTGGTGGTTACACACATCTACATGTGTGATAAAGTATATAACATTGGACATATTGTAGCAATGTCAATTTCCTGACTTTGAGATTGCTCTATAGTTATATAAAATGTAACCACTGGTGGAAACTGGGTAAAGGGTACGTGGGACCTCTCTGTACTATTTTTGCAACTTTCTGTGAATCCACATAATTTTTAAACTAAAAAAAGGTAAAAGGATAAATCTCGTCCCTTCCCCTTCCGGTTCCTCCCTATCCACTTATTCTCCATGAACCATTCACTCCTAGAGCTACAAGGTGGAGCAAAACAAGGTATCAGATCCCAGACAGGATGAAGACGGCATCTGCATGGGAGGGCTGCCCAAAGCAAGATGTCAGAGTGTAAGCAGGGTGAGGAGGTTCTCCACATAGAAGGGCAGCTCAGCATGAGGTGTCGGAGCCCAAGCAGCATAAGGAAGGGTCTATGTTGTGGGAGGAGGGCAGCCCGGAGCAAGGGGCAAGAAGCTAAGTGGGGTGAAGAAGGTTTCAAAGAGTGGGTGTGGACCAGCATGGTGGATAAGGAGGGCTCCATGTGTTGATGAGGGCCAGTACACCTTATCAAACCACATGCAGGGGAAGGAAGGCATCCATGCAGGGGACAGGGAGTGGCATGCACTGCCATGGAGTACAGAAACCTGGGTAGAGTGAAGACGGCATCCGTCTGGGAAGGGGGTGGCATTGAAGGAAAAATGGTTACACATGGGAGGTGGGGGTGGAGGGTCTGATCAAGTAAGTAAATATATTAAGGAGAACAGAAGCCAAGTTTCTCACTGTCTAAGAAGGGAGTTATAAACTGTGGGAGGGAGAAAACTAAGATGTACTCTGGTAATGGACTGTAACTGGAGGTATCAGTGTGAACTCATGGTTTTCAATATTGATAGATACAGAGATAATTATAGATGTAAATGTGCGTACATATATACATACAAATATATATAATTATACACATATATATATTCTCTGGCTTTGCCCACTGACAGGCCTGGGAGCAGCTATACCCCAACAGCAATGAGCAGCACACTAAGCACCCAGATCTTGGTTTCTAAATACCATTCTCCACTAAAATGAACTAGGGTTCCTTAGAGAAATGGCTGATTCCAGGGTTGAGGCAGGAAAAAGATAAGATAAGCTGAGAACATCTCATGACAGAAGGCAAGAAAGTGCTCAAAGATTGAAGGGACATGTCAAAAGAACATAGAAGCCAGCTTGCAGAGGCTTCAATTGGCCAAATCTTAAACCAACCATTAAAATATTCTTAGTAATAGATTTTAACCCAGTGAATAAAATAAAACTCCTAAGTCCATATTGATACAAATTAATTAATAAATTAAAAAGTGTGATGAGGACTGAGATTAACTTTACAGTAGCAAAACCTGGGAGACATCACCTTAATCAACTGATCAAAGTGAACCATCATCAGAATGGGGCAAATCACGCGCCACAGTTGGTATGCAATGGGGAGAGAACACAGCATCACTTTTTGCAATATCCCTGCCCAAGATAACTTAAATCTCATTAAGAGGAAAAATCAGATAAACCCAAACTGAGGGACATTTTACAAAGTAAATGGTCTCTAACTTTCAAGTATTAGGATTATACAATTTTAAAAGTGTGGAACTAACCCAGACTAAAGAAAACTAAAGAGACATGACAATTAATGCAACATATAAGTCTGAACTAGGTCTTTCTGAAAACAAACTTGAACTGTTAGAGAACAAGTAGACCACTAAGGATATAAAAGAGTTGAAGAACACAACTAGCCAACTGGACTTAACTGACATTTACAAAATAACCCACCCAACAACAGCCAGAATACATTCTTTTCAAGTGAATATAGAACTTTCACCAACTAATCATTTTTTGGGCCCTAAAATAAGTCTCAACAAATTTAACAGGACTAAAATCACACAATGTACATTCTCTAATTACAATGATTAAATATCAATGACAAAAAGATACCTGGAAAATTTCAAAATATTCAGAAATTAAACAAAACACTTCTAATTAATTCACAGGTCAAAAAGAAATTACAAAGGATTAAGGTAAGTTTGGAGCTTCAAATGCTTACATTAAAAATGAAGAAAGGTCTAAAACAATCATCTATCTAAACCTTCTACTTTAAAAAGCTAGGAAAAGAAGGGCTAATTAAAAACAAAGTAAACAGAAGGAAAGAAATAACAGAAAGTAAAGATGAATGAAATTTTAAAAGAATAGTGAAAATCAACAAACCAAAACTTGATTATTTGAAAAGACCAGTAAAATTGATAAATCTCTATCCAGACTAATCAAGAAAAAGACACTATTTCTGATAGTGGTACTTATCAGAAATGAGAAAGAAGAAATCATTATAGATCCTTTACACAATAAAAGAATAGGAAAATATTATGAAAAATTTTGTTCAATTAAACAATTAAGAAGAAATGGACAAATTCCTTGAAAAATACAATTTATCAAAACTGATTCAAGAAAAAATTTAAAATCTGAGTAGCCTTACAAATTTAAAAAAATTAAATTTGGAATTAAAAACTTTCCCACAAAGAAAACTCAAGGTAGAAATAATACCAATCTTACACAAACTTTTTCAGAAAATAGAGGAAGAAATACTTCCTAACCCATTTATAATGAGGCTAGTATTCCTAAAACAAAGATATTGCAAGAAAACTAACATCCTTCATAAACATATACATAAAAATTCTTTCTAAAAATTAGTAAACTGAATCCAACAACATACAAAAGGATGACATAGCATGATCAAGTGCAGTTTATCCCAGGAACGCAAGGTTGGTTTAACATTTGAAAATCAATCAATGTAATTCACTATATTAAGATAATAAGGGGGGAAAAATGACATGATCATTTAATAGATGCAGAAAAAGCATTTGATGAAGTTATACATCCATTCATAGTTAAAAAAAAATCTTTGCAAACTAGAAAGAAAACTCTTCAACCTAATAAAAATTATCTATAAAAAAACCTACAGCTAAAATAATTCTAAATGGTGAAAAACTGAATACAGTCCCCTAAAGATCAGGAACAAGGCAAAGAAGTCTATTGTTACCACTTCTATTCACCATTGTACTGGAGGCCTTAGTGCAATACGGAAGGAAAAAGAAGTAAAAGACATATAGATTGGAAAGGAAGATGTAAAATGTATGGACAATATGATCAGACAATATGACCATGAATAAACCTAAAGAATCTACAAAATAACTACTAGAACTAATAAGTACACGAAACAAGAACACAGGAAACACAGTCAATGTAAAAAGAAGCAACTGCATTTCTACATACCAGTCATGCAAAATTAGACACTGAAATTCTTCAAAATATCATTTACAACTGCATCCAAAACATGAAATACCTAAGAGTAAATTTAACAAAATATGTCCAATAACTCTACACTAAAAACTACAGAACAATGCTAAGATAAATTAAAGAAAACCTAAATAAATTCATGGATTGAAAGCCACTACTGTTTAGATGTTGATTTTCATCAAGTCAATATACAGAATCAGTACAATCCCAATCAAAATCCAGCTGTTTCTTTTTATAGAAACTGAAAGGCTGATTCTATATTTTATATGAAAATACAAACGACCTAGAATAGTCACAACAGTCTTGCAAAAGAATAACAAAATTGAAGGACTTATACTACCTGATTTCAAGATTTACTATAACAGACACAGCAATCAAGATACTGTGATACTAGTGCAAAGACAGAGACTAGATCAAACAAAATAAAAACACAAGAAAAACGATTGAACTTCTATAAAAATGTACCCAAAAGAAATGAAAAAAGGCTTGTACAAGAATGTTCATAGCAGCTTTACTCACAATGGTTCAAAACTAGAGATAACATATTAATCATAAAAGGGGAAATGAATAAACAAATTTTAGGATAATAAAACAATAGAATATTAATCAACAATGAAATGGAATGAACTACTTACTGATACACCCAACCAGCATGGATAAACTGCAAAAACATCATGCTGAGCAAAAGAAGCCAGACACAAGAGCTATATATGATTCCAATTACATCAAGTTCTCAAGGGACAACACTAATCTATGATGGGGGGAAAAAAATCAGAACAACTGTTGTGGAGGGGATTGACCGGAAAGAAACACAAAGAAACTTTTTAGGATGATGGAAATATTCTGTATTTTGATGGGCTGTGGGTTATACAAGTTTATGCAGTTGTCAAAACTCTGAAATATAAGCTTAGGATTTGAGAGCATTTCACTTTAAACTTTTCCTAAATTAAAAAAAAATGTATTTTCACTCAAAAAATATTTGATTGCCTACTACATATAGTCCAGATATTGAGAACACAAAGTTAAAAGGCAAGATCCAGAAAAGAAATTTTATAGTCTTACAAGCAAAGAAATGCAAAATAAGTTAGTTACCACAATGAAAATCACACAAAAGAGAAAAGCTTTTAAGCAGAGAAGTGAAAAACAGTAGATTTCCAACAAAGAATATTATAGGTATATACATGTACAGAAGTAATAGAAAAAAGCATAGTGAACCTGGGCAACTAAAGTAATTTGATATGCTTAAAGTATGAAGCAGGAAGAGGGGCTTCAACTATTTTGTAAGGGGTTGGATATGAAGAGACCTGATTATGAAGGCTCTTTCAGCCCATGGAGAAGCACACATTTTAGTTGTCTGGCAACAAGGAACCTCTGAAAAAGTTTTAGCAGGGAAGTGAGAAGTATAAATCTTGTTTTGGAAAGATCATTATAGAAACTATCTCAAATATAGATTGGACAAGGCTCACTACAGTCAGTCCAATAAAAAGGCTATTACAATCTACAGACTGCTTCATCCAACAACAGTAGAACACACATTCTTCTCAAGCTCACATGGAGCATTCACTAAGACAGACCACATTCAGGGCCATAAAACACACCTTAACAAATTTAAAAGAATAGAAATCATACAATATATGCTTTCAGACAATGATGAAATTAAACTAGAAATCAATAACAGAAAAATAGCTGGAAAATCCCAAAATACTTGGAGACTAAACGGTACACTTCTAAATAACACATGGATCAAAGAAGAAATCTCAAGAGAAATTAAAAGATATACTGAACTAAACGAAAATAAAAATATAACTTATCAAAATTTGCAGGACACAGCAAAAGCAGTGTGTAGAGGGAAATTTATAGCAATGAATGCATATATTAGAAAAGAAAGATCTAAAATCAATCATCTAAACTTCCACCTTAGAAAACTAGGAAAAAAAGAACAAACTAAATCCAAAATAACAGGGGCTGGCCCCGTGGCTTAGCGGTTAAGTGCGCGCGCTCCGCTGCTGGCGGCCCGGGTTCGGATCCCAGGCACGCACTGACGCACCGCTTCTCCAGCCATGCTGAGGCCACGTCCCATGTACAGCAACTAGAAGGATGTGCAGCTATGACATACAACTATCTACTGGGGCTTTGGGGGAAATAAATAAATAAATAAAATCTTAAAAAAAAAAAAATAACAAAAGAAAAGAAATTATAAAAATTAGAGCAGAAATCAATGAAACTGAAAACTGGAAATCAATACAGAAAATCAAAAGCTGGTTCTTTTAAAGTATCAATAAAATTAGCAAGCCTCTACTGGGTGGAGGGGAAAATGGAGAATTGTTGTTCAATGGGTACAGAGATTCAGTTTACAAGATGAAACAGTTCTAGAGATCTGTTGTACCACAATGTAAATATAGTTAACACTACTGAACTGTACACTTAAAAATGTTAAGATGGTATAAAAAAAAGGTGGGGCAGCAAGCCTCCAGTCAGGCTAAGAAACAGGGAGAAAAGACATAAATTATTAATATCAGAAATGAAAGTAGGGACATCACTACAGATCCCATGGGCATTAAAAGGATAATAAAGGAATACTATGAACAACTCTATGCCCACAAATTTGATTACCTATATGACATGGACCAATTCCTTGGAAGACACAATCTGCCAAAACTCTCACAAGAAGAAATAGACAATCTAAATAGGCCTATATCTATTAAAGAAATTGAATCAGTAATTAATAACCTTCCAAAAGAGAAATACAAGGCCATATGGATTCTCTGGTGAATTCTACCAAATATTTAAGGAAGAAATTATACCAATTCTCTACAAACTCTTCCAGAAAACAGAAGCAGAGGGAATACTTCTAACTCATTCTATGAGGTCAGGATTACTCTAATATCAAAATGAGACAAAGATACTATGAGAAAAGAAAACTAGACCACTATACCTCATGAATATAGATGCAAAAACCCTCAACAAAGTATTAGCAAAGTGAATCCAACAATGTATAAAAAGAATTATATATCGGTAGGCAAGGCTGGTTCAACATTCAGAAATCAGTTAACAGAATCCATCACATCTACAGGCTAAAAAACAAGGCTACTGCAATGGCTAGGTAAAAGCTGGTGAGCACATGTATTAGAACACAACTATAAGCAGTTACTCATTCATTCACACCATGCGTCAACACCAGGGATATAATGGCAAGTAAGACAAAATTTACGCTCTCATAGAGCCTACAATTTATCAGAGAGACAGACATTGAACAAGTAATCACGAGTCTCTATTGTAAGGACTCAACCTAGACTGGACAGAAGTGGCAGGCTTACAATCATGAGGCACTAACTAGGTTAAAAAACAGGGAGTGGGTATGGCTGAGGAGAATATTACAAGCAGGATATATGAAGGTCCTGAAGCAAAAGAAAAAGTACAGTATATTAGATGTACTGAAAGGAACTCAGGTTTAATATCACAGAAAGAATAGAAGAGGATTACATAATGGTTGTGGTTTTGCTGGTCATCAGGTAAAAATAAAAATACAAGAAGCCAAAAAAGTTATAGGTGCCTACAAAAGACTACCTCAGGTGATGAACCATGATGTCTAGGGTAAATAGGAAAGACTAAACGGCTGATATTACTCTAGAAAGATAGTGAAAAAAATTAAGAAGGCAGGAATTGCCAAGAGTTACAGAATCTGAAGGAAAAACTCTGGAACGTATGATCTTTTTCCAGTTATGCTCAAGATTCAATCTTTCTACTCTTTACGGAGAAACTCAGAAATTAAAACATCTTTAAAACTTAAGCACTTACAATTTAACACACAGTAATCCTGACAGAGAAATAAATGTTATCCTGGAAAAGATAAGTTTCTAAAATGTATGTAATGCAAAAACTTAATTTTGCCTTTTCAAATACGATTTCTGTCAATATTTAGTATATCTATTTAAGAACACCCATTAGAACTATTTAGCCTTTAAACATTTTCTGAAATTTCTTCAATGACTTGTAGTATTACTTAAAATTAATTACATTTCTAACTATAAATTTAATATCTTTATAAAGGAATTACTTACAGGGACATTAAGTGCATACTGCAGTCCTTGAGGAAGTCTTTCATGTGTTTCCATCTGCTCTTCATCATTTTTCACTGTCTCCTCATGGACCATGAGTTCATCATGTGATATCATATCCTGTTGTCTCATTTCGCTTTCTTGTAACACTTCATCTGCAGCGAGGATCTCCTGGTGAGGCATACTCCGATCCTGAAGTACTGACTCCTGCAGTTCCCCAGACACGGCAGACTGGCCAGACACTCCACCCATTACAACCATTGCCCTGGAAGACTGCATTTCGTCTATGCCGCCACATTTAAGAAATAATCCTTCCAGTTTGTCGTCAATGTTCATGCTTAAGTATAACTGCCTAGAAAGACCAAGTTTGGCAACAAAGCACAATAAATTAGTTTTACGTCTACTTGACATTTTTTAAAATTTCAAATTACAAAAGGTATACACTTTAATAGAAAAATTTTATTCATGTAATTCAGGATTGCCTCCAATTTAAAAATTACCAAGATAAGTTTCCAAAGGCTGGTAGAGTACAACACAAATTTTCATTTTTGACATCAAGACATAAAGTTTCAATCTATTTCATTATGCAAAATGAGCCTGACATAAAGCATATTGGGGGAAAGTATTCATAACACCAAAGGATCCATATCCTTTAATATATTAAAATTTAATAGAAATAAAAAGAGATGCATTAAGAAATAAACTGACAGGGCCAGCCCTGTGGCTTAGCAGTTAAGTGCACACGCTCCGCTGCCGGCGGCCCGGGTTCGGATCCCAGGCGCGCACCGACGCACCGCTTCTCCGGCCATGCTGAGGCCGCGTCCCGCATACAGCAACTAGAAGGATGTTCAGCTATGACATACAACTATCTACTGGGGCTTTGGGGGTAAAATAAATAAATAAATAAAATCTTAAAAAAAAAAAAAAAAGAAAGAAAGAAACTGACAGAAGATTATCAGGTATATCATAAAGAAAACTTAGAAACAGTCACTAAATATATAAAATAATAGCCACTTATAGTAGTAATCAAAGAAATATACATTAAAACAGAGGTACCATATTTCACCCACCAAACTGGTAATGACTCTTCAAAAAATTCATCCAATGTTGAGGTAGCCAAAAAAAAAAAAAAAAAAAAGACACTCTACTGACAGTGGGAGTATAAATTAGTTCAACTATTTCCAAAGGTAATTTGGTACTACGTATCAAAAGCCATAAAAATGCACATATTCTTTGAACCAGTGATTATACTTTTAGGAACCTACTCTGATGAAATCAGAAATGCACACAAAGATATACATGGAAAATCACTATAGTGGTGTTTACAATAGTGAAAAACTGGAAATAAACTATGCATTCAACACGAGGAAACTGGTTAAAATATATTCATACATATTTTTTAAAATTAGACTGTAGTATGGTTACACAACTCAATAAATTTACTAAAAATCACTGAATTACTGTACACTTAGGTGAATTTTATTGTATATAAATTATATCTCAATAGAGTTTTTCTTAAAAATAAAATCAGAATAATGGCTACTCTTGAGGGGGACAGGAGGCAGGAAAAAGGGAGTGTCTGGGAGCTGGCAATGTTTTTTCTTGAGTCAAACACTGATTCCACAGGTGTGCTCACTTTGTAAAAGGTCAAGACATGCACCTGTGATATGTGCACATTTCTATCACCTACTATACTTCAATAAAAAGTTAAAGTCTGCTGAAACTCAAAAAAAATCCATATAGTCCTGAAAATATTCTTGAAAAATATTTGAAAATTTGGGGAAATATCCCAATATATTAACAGAAATATGTGAGTGTGTGTGTTTGAATGTACAAAGGTTTATCTAAAATGCTAACAATATTAACATTAGCACTGGGTGGTGAAATTACCAGGTTTTTTTCATATTTATATTTATCTCTAATTTGAAACTTTCTATAATAAAACATTTTTTTACAAATGTTTTTAAATTTGTTAAAATGACATAAAACTAATATTTTCATTACTAATATATTCTTAAGAAGTTGCACATGATTAAATAAATTCAATACGTCATGATAAGAACTAGCCACTATTAAATAATTACATTATTTTATTTTCTCCATTATTCTAGAAATGACAGACAATATTAAATCTGCCCTTCTAACTTTGGTTGCTGTAAATTCATATTCCATTGCATTACTCTAGGAACTAACATAAGAAAAATCATGAAATTCAAAGAAACCATCTCAAAGAAGGTCAAAGCGTTGGTACAAAATTTGTTTTTAAAAACCAACTTCTATTATCAGACTGTGTGAAATAAACATATATACACTACCCAACATGAAGAGCCCACAGTTATAGTAAATGCATTAACTATGTTTCAGTTTAGTCATCTCTGTCCCAAATCACTCAGGTAGGTAATGGTTACTACCTTGATCATAGCTTTCAGAGGTAAAATAAATGATCAGTTAAATTCAAACACACTACTGAAATCTAAATACTCTTTCATTTACTAACATTATCATCTAGGGAGAAATCTTTACTTAAATGAACAGCTCAAAAAACAGCCATATAAACAGCAAAATAAACAAAATAAAATACAGTTCATACTTGCTAATCTGGTCTTCTCTGATTGTCTTCAAATATTCTATTTATCACATTTCTTTGAGAATAAACTATCCTACAACTAAGTGGAAAGTCTTTTAGGGCTACAATTTGTTTATTCTGGCCATTTCTTTGGAAATCCTTACCAAATCAATTATATTCTTCTCATCTATTTACTGTTTTCTTAAAGAACCTGGAAAGCCTCTAACTTAAAAGGGACTTACATACACACAAAGCCACCCTTTACTGCAATTCTTCATTGCTGCTACAGCTGCTATTGCCACATACGTCATTATTAAAAAATATATATATAGGGGGCTTTTATTTATTTTTTTATAATTTTATTTATTTATGTTTCCCCCAAAGCCCCAGTAGATAGTTGTATGTCATAGTTGCACATCCTTCTAGCTGCTGTATGTGGGACGCGGCCTCAGCATGGCCAGAGAAGCGGTGCGTCGGTGTGCGCCGGGGATCCGAACCTGGGCCGCCAGCAGCGGAGCGCGCGCACTTAACCGCTAAGCCACGGGGCCGGCCCTGTGGGCTTTTAAAGAATGTGGAAGATGTAGAATTAAAGAATGTGGAAGATGTAGATGCAGTTATTAGAAAAACTGACCTAAGACAGAACTTAGTATTAAAAAAAAAAAAGTAGCAGGGCCCACCCCGTGGCCGAGTGGTTAAGTTCGGCACACTCCACTTCAGTGGCCCAGGTTCAGTTCCCCAGCATGGACCTACACCACTCGGCGGTGGCCATGTTGTGGTGGCAACCCATAAACAAAAAAGAGGAAGACTGGCAACGGATGTTAGCTCAGGGCCAATCCTCCTCAGCAAAGAAAGAAAAAAAGAAAAAGAAAAAAAGTAGCCAAGGTTGAAGCTGACTTGTTAACCCAACACAAGGTCTACATTTCCCTAAAGCAGGGATCCTCAACTCCAATATTTTTGATCATGTACCTAATTTATTTTTAAAAATTTAGCATATCATAATATATGCATACTATTTAAAACTACACTCCTATAGTGTTATGTATATATTAAAACAAACATAAAAATATAATTTTTTTACTAACCTTATCCCTAACATAGGCTGAAACAATAAGTAATGAGGAAGTCGAAGTACTTCGGGGACAGAGAATATTTTGGGGAAAAAGGCAGCTTTGCATAAAGTGCCAGAGGGAGGGACTTAGAATAGGAAGAGAGCACACCACAAAATAGAGGTAGTAAATGGAAAGGAAGTGGAAATACTGTAAATGGAAGACAAACTTGACCTCTTGGATAATGTTCTTGAAACAGGCCATATACACACAAAAACGAATCTCTCTTCCTTTTTTACCTTTACGGTTTCTTATTCCTATGACCCCAAATTAAGCCATACATTTCGAGTTATTGGCTAGCCGAGAAACTGTTTTTGAGATTGTGTCCCTGAAATACCAGAAAATACTAAGATACCAACACAGATTTCAAGATCCATAAACACAGCCCTGACAAGGTTTTAAGGTGAGCCTTGGAAATATGTATCAAAATGAAAACTTCATGTACCCTTGACCCAGCAACCTCACTACTAGGGATATACACAATCCTATAGGCTTATTCATAAAAATTAACAACAGATACATGTACAAGGATGTTTCGTGCAACCCTTTAAAGCGAAAAGATTGGAAACAACCTAAGCACCCAGTGACAGACTTGTTAAATTAATTATGATTCAACCATACAATGGAATATACGTAGCCATTAAAAGGAATGAGGTAGCTACATGTGCTGGGTGAAAAGTTCTCCAAGATATATTAACAGAAAAAAATCAAGAAGAAGACACATAGACAAATAAAGTGAGCCATAGTTGTATCACACACCTCAACTGGTGTCTGGGCAGAGTAAGCTGGACAGGAAATGAAACAGGCCTCTCAAACAAAAAGTTAATTTCACCAAGACTGTGGTAAAAGGGAAAAGGACAAAGCTACACTACAAAAATGATAAAGTAAAGAAAGTACATTTTTTATTGTCCTTGAAGCTCTCTGATACGCGCTTATCATCTTTAACTCTCCTCCTTCTAACTCCTACATGGTCTCAGTCAAAGCTCTCATGGGCCTTAGTGCACATTCAAAACCCGAATACAACAAAAGGTCCCATACTCAAAAGTTAACACACGCTACTTCCTTTCACTAATTTCAATATTTTCAGGAGGATCAGCCAAGTGCAAAAAGAGGAAACTGATGTAATCAATCCACACTAAGATGTGAATAGTTAAATGTCTCTTCCTGCTAAACCTTCAAAAAGCCAACTGCTTTTTGACCCAAATGTCTACACAATTAATGGAAATTCAGGAGTTAGGGATATTGCACAGGAGAGAGGATTCCTTTAAATCATGTCACTTACATGAAAGATTGCTCTGGAAGAATTAAATATGCAAATTAATAAATGCAATTAATTTGCATTGCCAGGAGCCTCTGTCCAACTGGGGAAAAAGGAGGACTAGGTGGAATAATAAGCAATAAGCCACCCTGAGCTCCTTGTGATGACTCATTATTTTTTAAGTGAAGGGACCCTGGGCAGCTGACAGAGGGTATAAAACAGCAGAGTCATTAAGAACAAAGACAGGATGGACAATGATGTCCTAGGGCTAATTCCACTAAAGGTGAGATAGTACTCCTTCTTCTGGAATTCAAGTTACCCAGAACAGAGATTGTTAAAAACTAGAATAGAGCAGGGAAGAGGAAGGAAGGGGCCCAGCTCCAGCCAATTTCTCCTAAATCTCCCTTTAGCAGATTACTTCAAACTGCATTCTTTTCCGCCTTCCAAGTATGATTCTCCCTTCATCTCCAACCCTTTGCCAGAGAAGCTCAAAGATACAGCAACAGGGATATTCAGGGTGCCACAATTCTGCTTCCTGCTCCATTCAATTTCCCCTCTCCCATACACACCCCTACCCATCCTTCTCTATTGAAAAATGTTTTGGTTCAGCTGTGTAAAAGTAATCCAAATTGTAGCTGATTAAGTAATCCTTGGTCATTTAAACCTAATGGCAATGATGCATTTAAAGAGAACATAAATTATCAGCCATCACTGTCTCCTGTCTTCCAGAAAAGACAGCTGACTCTTCTTGTTGTCACCTTCAAATTGAATGCTTCTAATCAACAATTAGAAACTAAGCTTTATAGATTTGCAAGTAGAAATAGAGTAATTAAGCTCTGAGTCAGGGCTTTTAATAAGGAATTAAACACACGGGTTTTTAATACAAGTATGTGCTACAATTATTTCCTAAACTGTGGAAACTGTTAGGGCTTGTTTTCTGTTAACAAAGTTAACAGAAGCATAACACATGGACAACTTGGGCATTACTACTCATTTTTAATCAACTATAAAAGCCACTTAAAATGCTGACTGAGTTTTTTTTACGGAAGTTCTATGCAATTAATGAGGAAAATATCTTTCTAAATTTATTAATAGGTTTGAGTCTGTATTATAAAGTTCAGAGATTATCATAACGTGGAGAGGAAGGACAGCTAACGTGTCAAGGATCTATTAGAGGCAAAACCCTGTGCTAGGTACATTTATATATGTTACTTCACTTAATATTTACAATAACACTCAAAACAGTTACAGTATATCCCCATTTAACAGACGAAGAAACTGGGGTTTACCCAATGTCACATAGCTAGGAGCTAAGCTGGGATTTCAAAACACGGTCACGTGGTTTAACGCACTTTCTATGATACCATACTACCTCCTGACTTGAAAAGGCCCTGGACACATTAAGAACTCACTGAACTCATTCTCTTCTCACCCATCAACTCTAGGGCCACCTGTCACCACTACTTGGCTTGGTAAAGCAATCCAACACTCCTTAGCTGGCTACTCCCATCTCATGGCTAGCATGGGAGAACTTCCTAACACAGAATCCCTTTTTCTCCTTCAGGAGGAATGGACACTTTCTACATTTCCTGTTCTCCCACTTCCATCTATTACTCACACCTCAGTGAATTTTTCTGCATTCTTTTTTTCACAGGTTTAAAATCCACCCTCTTAATCCTTCTTTCCATTCTTTCTTCAAACCTTGAAGAACTTGAACTATATACTATGAGTCAAAACAGATTATAGTGGGCAAGCTTAGGAACCTAAACATCATTCTTTTCTATAAAAAGAATAATTTCCAACTCAAAATATTCTCCCAAATCAACAATACCCCACCTTGTACCAGAACCCATTCAACCTATCAGGAAACTTCACTTGTAGACAGAAGAGAAGTACTCAAAGGAACCTATTCTGAAACAGATAAAAAACAAAAGCTAGATTTCACAAATTACTTCCAATCCAAAGCATTTTCAGCAAACTCCTTTTTGGCTGGAGGATGCCAGTTACATTAATTGGGATATTAACATTTCTAACCTACGTAGGAGTCAGTAAGAAACTATACCTTAAAAATATCAGCATTAGAAAAACAAATATCAATCAGCCTCAAGATCAATTGGTTAGACAAAGCAAGAGACAAAACCGTTATCAATACATATTTAACAATTTGCCATTTGCCATTCCTAAGAAGTTTTCTATTCTCTCTCATCCTTCAAAAGTATAGTTTTGGGGCCAGCCCCGTGGCATAGCGGTTAAGCGCGCGCACTCCACTACTGGCAGCTCGGGTTCGGATCCTGGGTGCACACCGACGCACCGCTTCTCCGGCCATGCTGAGGCCAGGCCCCACATGCAGCAACTAGAAGGATGTGCAACTATGACGTACAACTATCTACTGGGGCTTTGGGATTGGCAATAGATGTTAGCTCAGAGCTGGTCTTCCTCAGCAAAAAAGAGGAGGATTAGCATGGATGTTAGCTCAGGGCTGATCTTCCTCTCACACATAAAAAAAGTATAGTTTTGATCTAAGCAAAAAACTGCTTCATCTCTTATTTAAAAACAAAATCTACTTCTTGTCTAGGCATATTCTACATTCAGAAACCCCTTCGGATATACCTTTGTATAACCACCATTTTGCACCTATAATACTTATCTTATAAACTATGCTCCTTGATGATTTTTAAATTGCTACTATTTCAAAACATCCCAATAGGAGCATCATTTATAATAATGGCAACTGGACAAAATGGCCTTTCTGATTAGTGCTAGCAACAATAAAGATGCTTAATAAGAGAATTTACAGGCTAAGACCAATCATGTTATATAATAAAGATTAACTAAAGAAAAATCTGTGATCGTTTTCTAACCACAGAAAAATAATTTATAAATATTTAAGCCCAAGTTAACAGGCATTTTTATATGCCTGAAGCCCCCCTCAAACAAAGCAAAGGTAAGCAGAGTCTCCATTCCAAATACTTATCACCAAAGTCTTCTAAAACAATGTAGCGGCAAGAAAACTGTGGTATTCAGAAATATTAAAACATCAAATTTATGGCAACTCAAACTGTTTGTTAAGAAACAGCTATAATTTACCTTAAAAGGGAGAAGGAGAGAGAAAAGGCAAAAAGGGTCCAAGCAAAACAGAATCCTACCTTCTGCTGGATCTAGTTGTTTCATCTATCACATTTTATGCCAATATCAACAATTCAAACATTAATATTAAAAATACTTCTTCTATTACAAAACTATACTTTTCTACAGTCTTGTGTAGTAAAAGGAATATCAAAAATATTTCTTAAAACAAACTTCCCTGTACATTATGTGAACAAACATTAAACACCTAAGTTATTTTTAATATGTACTATATAGTAACTAAGACTCATTCCAGAACAGAAAAGTTACCTATTTAAATCAACATTTCATTTTCCACACATTAGACAAATGCTCTCACTTTAACAGTACAAACCCTACTTGTGAAGTACAATAAAAATAAAAATGGCTTCACTGCCTTCAATGCCAAGAAGACCTATAATGTCTTATAACCATTTATTAATAAACTTAAATCAAAAGGCCTAATATAAATACTGTATACAAGTACACAAATTTATCAAAACTAACTGTTATCTCAAGTCTCTTAAAAAAGGTACCAAGGTTAATATATGTTAATGTTGACATAAAATATGGTGGAAAACTGACAACTAGTTTCCAACCCTTTAATAAATTCTATAATAGAAACATAATATTTGATACTTGTTTCAAAATACAGTATTTACAAAAGGACAAGAACTATAAAATGTAATGTACAATGAAATACTTTTCATCTAAAAACAACTATGTAAAGTATATAATGTCTTTGGAAATAAGTTGTTCTGATCATATCTAAACATTGAGAATAACAGGCTTTTTAGAATTAGAAGCGTCATTTAGCTTTATGAGTAGCTAAAAAAATCCTCCCACCCAAGGCCCCCACCCTTGCCTTGGAGTCTAAAATGTCAGACAAATCACTTCAACCTGGGCCGGCCCCGTGGCTTAGTGGTTAAGTGCACGCGCTCTGCTGCTGGCAGCCCGGGTTCGGATCCCAGGTGCGCACCAACGCACCGCTTCTCCGGCCATGCTGAGGCTGCGTCCCACGTACAGCAACTAGAAGGATGTGCATCAATGACATACAACTATCTACTGGGGCTTTGGGGGAAAAAAATAAATAAATAAAATTAAAAAAAAAAAAATCGCTTCAACCTAATGGCAGTGAAACAAAATGAGGAATTATCTCAAGTCAGTTTTAACTTTTAATACCTTATTCCACCTTATAATATCAAAACTAATAGTGTTTAGTCAAAAAACCACGATGGGGGCCAGCCCGTTGGTGCAAGCGGTCAAGTGCAGGCGATCCACTGCGGCGGCCCAGGGTTCGCCAGTTCAGAGTCCGGGCGCGCACCGATGCACTGCTTGTAGAGCCATGCTGTGGCAGCGTCCCATATAAAGTAGAGGAAGATGGGCATGGATGTTAGCTCACGGCCAATCTTCCTCAGCAAAAAGAGAAGGACTGGCATCGGATGTTAGCTCAGGGCTAATCTTCCTCATACACAAAAAAAACCATGATGACTAGTCACAAAACTAGAACTGTCTCAGAACTTGAATAAGCATAATTTCCAAAGTATTGTCCCAGGCCAAGAGTTAATATGTCTTAATAAAAATTATATTGTTAGTCTAAACCAGACAAGTGGAAAGTAAATCTGACACTAACCCTAACGTGACAGACATCTAGCTGTCCTCCCAGAATCTGTTCTCTCCTTCTTGCTCAATAATAAAATATTAAGTGAAACAGATGGCCACCTAGGTAAGACTCATTTCCCAGCCTCCCTTGCAGCCGGTTGTGGTCAGGTGACAAAGTTATAGCCACTGGTATGTGAGTAGAAGTGATATACACAACTCCCCTTAGGAAAAGGAAAGGAAAATGTTCTTCCCTTTTCCTTCTTCCTAGTGGCAGACATGATGGTAACCATCTTGGACCACAAGAGAGAAGCCTCATACTAAGAATGGCAGAGCAAGACGAAGAAGCCTAGATCATGATGACTCTGGAGCCTCCATACAATCTCAAGATTGTTTACATGGACTTTTCAAATAAATATAAATATATTTCTGCCTTTCTAAGCCTCTGTCACAGTAGCCAAGTCTGTATCTAATATAAATGATTACTGAATCATCTACATGACTGCTTCCTTATATCAGTGCAGGCAAACATACATTATGTACAAATGTACAGTAAATAGTATGTTTTTTCACATTTTAAAAATTATATACCAAACACCATTAAATTTGATTAATAGGTCTAATTTTCCCACGTGAAAACAGAGTTTCCCTGGAAATTCTGCAAAATTTAATGTAGATATGTATGTGCCGATAACAGGCAAATGAAAAATGCAATACTCTACTGAGAAAAAGGGTTAAAGAAGAAAACACCTTTCCACTTAAATTTCACAAGATTACGTAATAAGCTACACATATTTTTCTGCACTAAACTTAAAATCTAAAACAATATCATTATTCATCCATTTCCTTTTAACATTGTTTTCTCAAGAAAAAAATTAAATCCCAAGTTTCTTCCAGATATAAATACCAAGATATAAAGAAACTATTACACAAACTCAACATGAAATTCTAGCAGACAAAAAATGATTTCATATTTGAAAAAATTTACTTATTCATGACTATGAAAAATAAGTTTTGAGGTTACCTGAGACTAAGGTAAAAATGAAGACTTCAAGGAAGGGAATGCTGTAGAGTTGAAAAAGAAATCATGGTTGAGTTTCTACCTTTCATAGGCTTCAGAGACCCTCAATACCACCTTAATCACTCACGCCATCCAATTCCTACAAAAAAAAAAAAAAATGGAAAACAACAAACAAAACACATTACTCATGGAGGGAAAAAATACTGTACAAATACAATATGGAGAAACTGGTATGAATAATGAAGTGATCACTCTTTGTAAATAGTAAGCTATGCCTGAATGACCCATGCAATGACTTGTTTTTAAGTCCAAAACTGGAAAAATATAATAGGGTAAGTAGTTACTGTGAAACAACCCTGGCCTTATAAAGAATAATTTGCCTAGACTGGAGTCTACAGCTTCAGAGATATGGGACATTGAAGGAAATTCAGAGGGTTACAGACCTAAAAGAAAAGGAAAACAAAGCTTAAGAAACAACTTAATAACACTATTCATATCTGCTTTGTAAAGTCTATGAAGTGAAGAGAGAAGCAAACACAATACTAGGCCTTACAAATAATAAATAGAACTAGTCACAGTTGCAGCACAGGCTGCAATCTGTACAACTAGTCATGTACAGAATGCATGTGTATTCACAACAGAAAGGATTATAGTTATAAAGTCACATTAAATACCTAGATACAGAAACATAATCATCAAGGTCATCTTTGACAGGAAAAGCTGACAAAGAGATGAGAATAATCATAGGGAGACTATGTACTATATCCAAAAAAATAAAAACAAAGAACATAAGCTATACACAAGAAGAAAACTTCCTGACAGTATTTCTGAGCATAGTAACAAACTAAAGAGTTTATGGAATTTCCTAGCATGAAGGTCTTTAAAAATACTAGACTCCTATCTAGCAAGAATAGCTTGTATATACTCCTTCACAGGAAGCTTGGAGACCAGATGATATATGAAGCATCCTATGATTTTACATCAGTTTTCACAACGGTGCAAAGGCAAGAATAGTCTTTCTCAACTAGAACAAGCTAGTAATAATTCCATCTTTGAACTTCAGAAAGTATAATACTAATTCACTTTTTAAAACATTTCAATATTGCATCCATATTTTTAAAAAATTTAAATTCTAATGGAGCTAGTCACCCCTCAGTACGCCTCCATTTCAGAATTTTCCTGGATATTCCTGCATGTCTATTTTTGCAGATAAACTTTTGCAGATAAATTTACTTATTTTTTCAACAGGATTGTATCATATATAAATGACAGTGAAATGACAACACTAACAATAACTGGGGGGGGCGCATGTCACAATCTAGAGTTACTTCAATATATTATCTAAAATGCCCAGTTTTCAACAATTATGAGATGTACAAAAAAAGGGAAAATGTGACCTAAATTAATGAAAAATAGCAGTCACTACAAATGTTTTCTGAGTAGTCCCAGATATTTAAGCAAAGATTTTAAAACATCTATTATAAATACTTTAAAAGAAGAAAAAGAACTCATCTTTTAAATTTTTTTAATTATGAAAACAGTCAATCAACAAATAAGAGCTTCTCAATAAAGGTACAGAAATTATGTAGAAGAACCACATGGAAATTCTGAAGTTGAAGAATACAGTAACTAAAACAAAAATTTAATAGAAGAGCTCAACAGCAGATTCAAGATGGCAGAAGAAAATCAATGACCTTGAAGACACATCAGTAGAAATTATGTGATCTGAAGAACAGAGAGAAAAAAGGTTGAAGAAAATTGAACAGAGCCTCAGAGACCAACTTACCAACATTTCTGGAGTCCCAGAAGGAGAGATACAGAAGGAAAAAAAATTTTTTTTAATAAAATACCAGCCAAAAACTTCCCAAATTTGATTTTTTTAAAAGAAATCAAATCTAGAGGTCTTAGAAGTTCAATGAATCTCAAGTAGGATAAATACAAAGAGACCCACACCTAGGCACATCATAGTCAAACTGCTGAAAGCAAACACAAAGAGAAAAATCTTGCAAGCACAAAGAGTAAAATTACTCAGTATGTGCAGGAAACCACCAACATGATTAACAGCTGACTTTCAATCAGAAATAAGAGAGGTCAGAAGACGGTGGAATCACATATTCAAAGTGCTGAAAGAAAAAAGCTGTCAATCCAGAAGGCAGCAAAATTATCCCTTAAAAATGGAGGCATAATATACATAGTCTCAGATAAACAACGACTGAGAAAATTTTTTGCTAGCAGACCTGCCTAACAAAAAATACTACAGGAAGTCCATCAAGCTGAAGGGAAATGACACCAGACTCTAATATACAGAAAAAAAAAAGAGCACCAGAAATGGTAGATATGTGGGTCACACTAAAAAACTCTATATTTTTCTCATTTCCTCTCTTATCTTTAAAAGACATAAGAATGTATAAAGCAATGATTTTAACATTGTATTGATAGATTTACAGTATATATATGTAATATTTATAACAACAGTGGCACAATAGAGGAGGGAGAAAATGGAGCTATATTAGAGCCAAGTTTCTGTATTTTACTTATATTGAGTTAGTGTTAATATTAAGCAGACTATTCAAATGCATACTGTAAACCCTACAGCAACTACAAAGAAAATATCTTAAATTATATTTAGTTAAAAAATCAATGGAGTAATTAATATGGCACACTAAAAAATATTTAACACATAAGGAGGCAGTAAAGGAGGCACAGGGAAACAAAAACCTTAAGAGACACAGATAAAACGAATGGCAAAATGGCAGAGGTAAATCCAACCGTATCCATAATTAAATGTGAATGGTCTAAGCAGTCCTATGGAAAGGCAGAGACTGTCAGATTGGACAAAAAAACAAGATTCAACCATATGCTGTCCATAAGAGACACACTTTACATTCAAGACTGAAAGCAAAAAGAAGGGGAAAAAAGGATATACTATGGAAACAGTAACCATAAGAAAGCCAGAGTGGTTATATTAATATTAGACAAAATAGACTTTAAGACCAATATTACTGAAGACATAGAAAGATATTTCATAATGATAAACAGTCAATAAACCAGGAATATATTATAACAATTATAAATGTTTATGTACCTAAAACACAGCCCCAAAATAATGAAGCAATAACTAACATTATTGAAAAGAAAAACAGAAAATTTAACAATTATAGTTGGAGATGTCAATACTCAACTCTAAATAATTGATAGAATAACTAGATAGGAAATTAGAAAAGACACAGAAAACTTCAACCACACTCTATCAACCAACTAGACCCAACTGGCATATACAGAAAACTCCAGCAAACAACAGAATATATAAAGCACACAGACCAAATGCTAGGCCATAAAACAAGTCTCATAAATCTAAAAGGATTGAAGTCATACAAAGCATATTCTCTAACCATAACAGAATTAAATTAGATATCAACTAAATTTAGAAACTGAAAAATCCTCAAGTGCTTAGAAATTAAACTTCACACTTCTAAATAATATACGGGTCAAAAAATAAATTAAAAGAGAAATCAGAGAATATTTTTAACTGAATGAACACAAAAACAAACATCAAAATTTATGGGATGCAGCTAAAGCAGTACATGGAATGAAATTTTTAACTTTAAGTACATATTTGAAAAAAAGAAGAGTCTCAAATCAATAACATGAGTCTCTACCTTAATAAACCAGAAAAAGGACAAACTAAACCCAAAAGCAAGCTAAAAAAAGAGAATAATAAGGATTAGAGCAGAAATTAATGAAACAAAACAGAAAAATAGAGAAGAACTTGATTCTTTAAAAAAGATCAACAAAATTTACAAACTTTTAGGTAGACTGACCAAGAACAAAGAGAAAAAAACACAAATTACCAAAATCAGCAATGAAAGATGGGACACTATCACTGACACCAAAAACCTTACAAGAATTATAAGGGAAGGAATATTATAAACAAATTTATGCCAACAAATTAGACAACTTCTATGAAATGGACAAATTCCTAAAAAGACATATATTATCAAAACTGACTAAACAGGAAATAGAAAAATCTAAATATAACAAATACACAAACTGAAGAGTATTTTAAAATCTTCCTACAAAGACCAGGCCCAAATGGCCTCACGGATGAATTCCATCAAATATTTAAGAAAGAAATACCAATTCTTCACAAACTCCTTCACAAAACAGACAATGACAACACATTTTACAACACAATCTATGAAGCTAGAGTTACCTTGATACCAAAGTCAGACAAACACACCACATTAAAACTATACACCAATGTCTCTCATAAACATAGATACAAAAATCCTTACAAAATATTAGCAATCTGAATCTAGCAACACATAAAATGGCCTATACACTATGACCAAGTAGGATTTATCCTACGAATGCAAAGGTAGTTTAACATCTGAAAAGCAATTAATGTAATAACATATCATATGAAGAGAATAAAGGATAAAGCCACATTGTTATCTCAATAGACACAGAAAAGAGTATCTGACAAAATTCAACACCCATTCATGATAAAAACTCTCAACAAACCAAGACTAGAAGAGAATGTCCTGAACCTGATAAAAGGTATCAACAAAAAACCCACAACTAACATCACACTTCTTGGTTAAACACTGAATGCTTTCCTCTTGAAAATCAGGATGCCCGTTTTCACCACTTCTATTCAACATTGTACTTAAGGTTCTAGCTAGTAAAATAAAGCAGGCAAAAATAAAACAACTAAAGGCATCCAGATTAGAAAAGAAGAAACAAAACCGTCTTTATTCTCTAGTGATATGATGCCGTATGTAGAAATTTCCCAATGGATCCACAAAAAGCTACGAGAATAAACGAGTTCAGCAAGGTCACAGATATTAAATCAATAAACAAAAATCAATTTTATTTCTATAATGGAATGACAGCTTTATATCATATCTTCCCATCAAAAATTTGAATTGATCCAAATTTTTCTTATCCCTCAGCAGTTTCAAAATTTTCTTCAAGTAGATTGCTACCAGACATTTTATCTTTTTAGTTGTTATTGTTAACGTACACCTTTTCTTCCTTTATTAGTCCTAATGTCTATTATTTGTATAAAAAAATTATTTATGTATATTAACTTTATAAGCAGTTTCTTTACTGAATTCTCTTAATACTATTTGTTTTGTTAGTGCTGTCGAGTCAATTCTGACTCCTAGCAACCCTGTGTACAGCATAGCAGGACTCTGTCTGGTCTTGTTGTGCCATCCTCTCACCTTCTGGCGCTCTATCAGACAATGCTCCACTGCTGTTAACAGGGTTAACAGGTGGCCAATTTTTTTGAAAGTGGGTGGCCAGCTCCTTCTTCCTAGTCTGTCTAGTCTGAAAACTCCGCTGAAATCTGTCCACCACGGGTGACCCTGCTGGAATTGGAAATGCCGGAGGCATAGCTTTCAGCACCACAGCAACAGCAGCCAACACAGTATGACAACCAAGAGATGGGTGCTGCGGTTCCCTGACCAGGAAACGAACTTTCGTCACAGTGGTGAGAGCACTGAATCTTAACCACTAGACCGTCAGTACAAAAACAGGCAAGCAGATGAATTAAACAGAACTGATTTCAGAAACAAGCCCCCCCCAAAACATGGAAATTTAGTATATGATAAATGTGACATTTCAAACATGTAAAAAAGAAATGCATCATTCAATAATTGGAATGGGGACAACTGGTTAGTCATCTGGAAGAAAGTAAAGCTGGATCTCTACATTTATTGCTTATACCAAATATATTCAAAATAAATCAAGATTTTAAACAATTTAAGCCATAAAAAGTAATATAAAACCTGCAAAACTTTTTTCAAGTACCATAGTTCACCGAATATAAAACTACCAATCTTAAGACATGAAACTATTTTATGTGTCACTAAGAAAGAAAATAATGTCAAACTATGACGAGTCAGCGATTTATGTCATTCAGAGATTTTATAACGTGGAGGAAAAAGTGAGTCCTACAATCAATGGTGAACATCTTTTAAACCTTACACAGAAACCCACCCTCACCCCAGCCACGAAGAAAAAGATCACTAAATTCAACCACAAAAAATTAAAACTTCTAGGGGGTGGCCCGGTGGCGCAAGCGGTTAGGTGCTCATGCTCCGCTGCGGCGCCCCGGGGTTCACCGGTTCGGATTCTGGGCGCGCACTAATGCACTGCTTAGCAAGCCATGCTGTGGTGGCGTCCCACATAAAGTGGAGGAAGATGGGCACAGATGTTAGCCCAGGGCCAGTCTTCCTCAGCAAAAAAAAAAAAAAAAAAAAGAGGAGGATTGACAGATGTTAGCACAGGGCTGATCTTCCTCACCAAAAAAAAAAATTAAAACTTCTATAAGGCAAAAACAAAAACAAAATTGAAATAAGCAAAAATTGAGTGAAAGTAGTTTGCCTAACAAATGACACGGGCTCAAGCACATGATCAAAAAGATCACTGAAAATATACATATGGCCAGTAATCATGGAAAAAATGCTCAAATTCACCGATAATGAAATTTTGAAAAGTAACACTAAACGACAAAAAACTGACAAATATTAAAGAGTTTGACACTAGCTACTGTTGTCAAACAGATAAAGAAATTCTCATTTTCCTAGACTACTGATATGGGTGCAATCTTTTTAGTTAGGCAGTTCATCCACCAAATTATTGAATGTACACACTTTTTGGCCCAACAATTTTTCCCTTAGGAATTTATACTGCAGATATGTTTTAAAATATGTGCAAAGATGTATCCAAGAATATTCATTACACTGCCATTTATTACAGCAAAAAATACACTAACAACCTAAATATCCATAAATAGGTGGCTAGTTAAAATAATTATGTACATCCAAATATTGGAATACTACAAAGAACGAAATGAGAAGGAACAATATGCAAAGATATAGAAGTTAACAACAAAAAGACATGTTGCTAAACAATATGTATGGTGTGATCTCATTTGTGTAAAGATTATGTAAACACAGGTATACATACAAATGCTTGCATATGTAAAGAAAACGTCTGCAAGGACACACACATACATACACACACACACAAATGTTAATAGTGAACGGGAATGGGGAAAGCCTTTTTTTCACCTTCTACTTAAGTGTGTACTCCTCTTATAATAAACCTGGGTGAGGACTGAGAAATATTCAACAGGACAATTACCAAAAAATATGGAAAGAGAAGGAAATCTTAAAATATGCCCACTAAAACCGCTAATATTTTCACATTGTCATTTTAAAAGAATTCTCAAACAAGTAAAATTTACAAGAAACTTGAGAATTTTTATGATCATTAATTGACAGCAGAATATGTGCCACTGACAGATATGTAAATACTCTGAAAACTGTTAAATATTTAATTTTCTTTCACTTTGTTTGAAAGATAAAAGCACAAGTCTCATATATCTACCAACATAGGTCAACAAGAAAGGATCACCTGTCTTCCTAAAATAAGGCAACTGGGGCCTAAAAAAGAGACATGCAAGTAATCTAGTTAAGTGACAAGAAAATGGTCTTCACTCTATAAAACTAAAAACATTAATTCTTTTCAATGTATGGATGTTTATATCTATACACAGTGATATCATACTATGTATATGTAATAGTCATGCTATATATAAGGCGGAATAAAAGGAAAACGGGATTATCCAGTAAATGCAGAATACCACCCAACAATTTTGATAGGTGTGCTCATGTTCAAGCACATAGGCATCTATCACAGGTAAAAATTAAAGATTCAGTGAAACAGTGTTAGATTACCTCTATAAAATATGTCAGGCAAATGCCCATCCCGCCAGATCACTTGGCTGAATTTCCAAGCTGTTGATTCCTCCCTCTATCCTACAAAAGTACAAAAATACAGGTTATCCCCCCCAAAAAATCAAGATTAGACATATTCTTAAGTCAGGTAAAATAGTTACATCAAATGTGCTAAATCTAACAAAATTCCATGGTAGACACTGTTGGATTAAATAAAATTAGTAGCAATTAACACTTAGTTCAACCACAATGACCCTCAGTGCTAAATGGTATGACAGAGATAAGAAAAGACCCAGACACTAACCGGACTTTTTCAAATTTAACTTCTAGTTGAGAATTAAGGTTTCTTTAAAATCAGGGCAATAACCTAGAATTATCTTAAACAACTTAAAATAGGAAGGAGGGCACAAAATGTATTTCATTAAAATCATATGTTGATACTCTCTATTACTCAAATAGTACTATTTCCTGATGAAATCCCACAGAACACTTCCGTTAGCCCAGAAGTCTAAATATATTAAGAATACAGTTTCTGAAAATACGAAAATATTAAGTATTTAAAATTTTCAAGGCAAAGGTATTTATTTAATAAGGCTAAAATGGTCCATAGATATTTTTTAAATGTCATGCTGTAATTAACCTTTCAGCAGAGACTAGTACAGAACATTAACACCTCATATTGGTATTGCATTGATATTGGACAACATCATTTTCTTCGTGTAACTGGGATATTTTTTCCTGGTATATGAAATGAAAGTAATGAAGATTGAAAGCTGAAATTTTATTAGAAAAAAAGAATAGGCCAAATATAATTTTTTGTTCAGAAATAATAAAGTATTTTATGTAACAGTCCTAACACATTTTTAGGGCTCAATAAATATCCTGCAAATCAAGAAAAGCTTAAATGTAAAAGCAGAACAATTAAAGAAACTTTAAATCTTAACAAAAAACCAAGTATATTAATTCAAAGCTGTGTTTATATAATTTTAACAAGGGATTACAAAAACTACATCCTTTCTGATAATTCAGCATTTTCCAGTCCTTAACCAGTCAGTAGCTTTGTTGCAAAACTAGTTACAAACAAAAAATCTATTTTAAAATAATTTATTTCTACTAAGCTCTTAATTGCCTCAAAGTCTGGTTCCCAAACATTCAAAAGAGCAAATATGCCATTCCTCTCAATTACGTAAAAGTATTTTTAAATATCTATTTCTATGGTGATAGTATAAAAAAAGATAATAAAAGCTGCAAAACTCCACTATTATGGCAGACATTAAAAACAGGTAAAGTGAGGGCCGGCCCTGTGGCTTAGCGGTTAAGTGAGCGCGCTCCGCTACTGGCGGCCCGAGTTCGGATCCCGGGCGTGCACCGACGCACCGCTTCTCCGGCCATGCTGAAGCCGCGTCCCACGTACAGCAACTAGAAGGATGTGCAGCTATGACATACAACTATCTACTGGGGCTTTGGGGGAAAAATAAATAAATAAATTAAAAAAAAAAAAAAACAGTTAAAGTGAACCTGTATCTGCACTACACTACTATTCACTATTCTATGTTCTTTACTGTAATCAATTTGTAGAATTTCTAACAGAGCCACAGGAATAGAGTAAAGTTGAACAGAAAAAGAATGGCAAAGTCTATATACAGGACAGGAAACAAAATGTCTTCAAATTATACATTTTAGTATTACATTATGAATCTTTTTTAAAGTTAATTTGATACATCTAGTCCACAATCAAGACAATATTACATATGCCATCACATAATATGGTAACATCTACAGACTGGACAAATGCTTCTGAAATGTTAATATTCTGTTGAAAACATTTTCACAAAAAGCCTACTCACCTTCTTGCATCACTTTTTATTGAAAGCCCTAAATTAAGGCTGTTATACATCAAAGAATATAACCAGATATGTTAAGAGAGAAAGAAACAAAAACAAATAGTGAAGCAAGAAGAAAAGGCAACATGCCTCTCTCCCACATACAGACCCTCCCCCACACGCACAAAATCATACAACCTCAAAGTCTCAATCTATAAACAGAAATTCTGGAATATCTTTCCCATCATAACCTTTCCGCTCCATGGCAACCCACAATTTCCCCTAACTCACCTGCCACATAACCTCTGTTTTTGGAACCCTAATTAATTTAGCGTCATCTACCAATTTCATTTCTCCTTCCAAGTCTCTATCCCTCTGTCTTCTCTCCCACTCTTCTCCACCAAGAATGGGGAGAAGAAAAGAACCTACCAAGTTAGAAACTAAGACCCTGTAAGTACAAAAAGAAAGGTATGAAGGTACTTGGACAACCACCCAATGGTCAGTTAAGATCTTCCCCTTTCCCCGCCCCACTCTCCTTCTTCAGGAGTTAGCGAATATTCCTGCTTAGCAATTCCTCTAATTGAAGACTTTACTGACTAATTATTCTCTGATTATAATCACTTATGCAGATATAAACAGTCAGTTAAGACTAAAAATATATATTAAGAAAGAAAATAAATGAAATATTTTGCCGGGACCATTAGCTACCGTCCTTCCATTATTCAGTTTTGATAGACTGGCAGTAGTCCAATATATTTACCAGCAGGTGGTCTGATTCATTAAGCCAACATTTTTGCCATTGAGTCCACATTTTTGATTACCTGATATGTACGTAAAACATACTATCTAAGACTCCTAGACATGCATAGTCTCCATCCAGAGAAGTTCATAATTTCGCGAGGATGGTACACACACAACAAATAACACTCGTGATGAAAACATAAGTGCTATAATTGAAGTTTAAGCAATTTATTATAGAAAAATCAAAGCAGGGAGTAATTAATTCTCCCTTTGCTACCGTTCCAAAAGAAAAGGAAGAATTGACCTTTTTTTTTTTTATTGCAGTAACATTGGTTTGTAACACTGTATAAATTTCAGCCATCATCATTATAGTCTATTTCTGCATTGATTACATCATGTTCACCACCCAAATACTAATTACAGTCCATCACCGCACACATGTGCCTAATAAGCCCTTTTTCCCCCCTCCCTCCCCTCCTCCCCTCTAGTAACCACCAATCCAATCTCTGTCTCTATGTGATTATTTATTGTTTTTATCTTCTACTTATGGGTGAGATCATACAGTATTTGACCTTCTCCCTCTGATTTATTTCTTTTAGCATAATACCCTCAATGTCCATTCATGTTGTCACAAATGGCTGGATTTCATTGTTTCTTATGGCTGAGTAGTATTCCATTGTGCATATATCCCACATCTTCTTCATCCATTTGTCCCTTGATGGGCACTTAGGTTGCTTAGAAGTGACCTTTTAATGCTGATTTTACATTCAAGAATGCTAAGTAGTGTTTGCTTGGCTAAGTTTGCTTAGTAGTGTTCCTAGGACTTTACAAGTATTAATTCACTTAATCCAAACAACAAACCTATGAGATTGGTGCTATTATTATTCACATTTTACAGAAGAGAAAACTGAAGGTTAAGTAACTTACCAAAGGTTATAAAACTAGTAGGTGGCAGAACTAAAGTTCTTATAATGGTCTACAAGGCCCTCCACAATCTATTGTGCTATCCCTGTACCACCGCCCCCACCCCCATCTCATCTTTCAGATCTAATCTTCTATACTCTCCCCCTTGCTCACTTCACTCTGACATTCTCACACACTGACCTGACCTCCTTATCTTCTAACACGCTACCGCCTTAGGGCCTACTGTGCGGGTGGTTCCTAGGCCTGAAACACTCTTCCCCCAGAGATCCTCATAACTAAATCCCTTACCTACTTCATGTCTTTGCTCAATTATTAACTTGTTAATGAGGCTCTTTCCTGCCATTCTATTTAAAATTATAACCTGCCCCCACATACATTCACCCAATCCTCCTTTCATCTGTTATACATTTTTCATTGTACTTATCACCTCTTAACATATTATGTAACCTACTTATTCATGATGTTTACAGTTTTCCTGCCCCCAACTATAAGCTCCACAAGGGCAGGAATTCTTGTTTTGTTCATAGATACATCTCAAGTGCCTAAAACAGTGCTTGCACATAGTAGATACTTAATATTTTTTAAATGATTAAAGCTGAACTCCAACCCAGGAAATCAAGCTCTAGAAGCTTAACCACCACACAACACTCTCTCTCAATTATGGAATCACAGATAGCAAAACTAAGGCATCTAGAGAAGTCACATTATCCTAATGAAACAGTGTAACCCAGTATCAAAACCAGCCTATTGGGGTTTTGGCGACATTTCCCTTCAGCTTGGAAATTTCCCTAAAAAGGCTTAAAGGTCTTAACAACAAAGAGGTCCAATCTACTGATGAGTCTACCGTAAACTTTACAAAACACTGTATCAAATGGAAAACGATAATTCTCAGCAATGTAAAGAATAGTTGAACCCTACCTAACATAATTCCCAGTCTTTGTTTTAAAAGAATGCTAATAACAAATTTCAGAAGTACACTGTTAGAAAAACTACAAAAACTGCATGGACTTTACAATAAATAAGAAGAGCTTCTTTAGTTTTTTCAAATATTTCATATGCTTCATCTTTGGTTCTAAGAACCTAGACAACTTCTTTCTCATAAAGTATTTTCAAAGTTTATCTTTATGTCATTTGCAGGGCACACTTTCAGTCTACCAAAGTATGTTTCAAATGTCATCTTTGCCTAGAAAAGTAAGATTGCAAAAGATGAGGTTTTATGAATAACTGTCTCAAAATCCAGATAAGAATGTGTTAGCAGAAGAAATCCCCACAAAAATTGTCAAGAATATGAATTTCTAACTCCATAAATAAAATTTAATATAAAAATGAATCTAATCAAAACTTAACCATTTCATAATTATTTCATTATACCATGTACCTTAATGTTACTTTCCAATATGACCATTCTAGAAAAGCTATTCACTGATAAAGAATATAGTTCTTGGTTAACTAAGATTATCTTTTTTAAAGCCCCATTTTTAAAGTTTCATTGAAATGTCTATGCTTACAAATGTTTAACTGTTTATGCTCCCATAAGCACTGCCTAATAAAAAGGCTACCTCTGCCCTTTAAATGCAGTCAAGAAAAGCCCAAAGCAATGGAAGAATAAATCACAGCAAACACGGGCCTAAGAATCTGAAATGAAAAACGCTTCAAGTCTTTTAGCATCTTTTAACTAGATCATGTTTTAAGTAATTAGTCAAGTTCTACTTTTACCTTAGTTCTTACTTTTGTGATTTAATGATGCTTTCTGAATGATGTTTTAAAAAAGGTAAAGAAAAAAGCTTGTTCCAGGCAAGAGATTTCTATGAATACGGTTAGAATTTCTATTCAGTAACAAAGCACAGACAAACGTGTTCTTTTCATTTACACTAACGGCTTTGAAAATTAAAGTTATTAGAACTTTATCTGAATGATGGTCTAATGGTATACTTTTCATGACAAGATCTATCCCAAGGAGGAATGACAGCCCAACAAATTCAAACCAACCACCCCAGAAACTGCCCTACCCAGGTCTTTCTGGAACCATTTTCCATTTCTAGTTTCACCAAAAATCAAGCCAAAATCTTATAAATTTCACAATTAATGTAGTTAATCCACTTAGTTGAGAAAGAAAATCCTACAAAGGAGTAATCAAATTCTTAAAAACAGTTGATGAAAGTAAGTAAAATAAAGCCACCAACTGAAAATTTCACCTGCCCTTGACCTTTTCAAATCACTTAACCAGTAAACATTTGTCAAACAAGAAACCAACTGTCCACCCACATTAGAAAACACAACAGTAAGTATTTTTATAAACTCCTTAAGACTATAAACCACTAACTAGATAGAAGTAACCTTTAAATCACCTATCGAGGGGAGACACCTCCCCAAAACTAATCCTATCACAGTGGGGATATAAACTATCAAGCAACTACGTAATCCGTCCCCAAATTTACTAATAGAAATTAGTTTTTAAGATTAGTGAGCCACTAAAATCAAGGAAAAGCTGCCTTATTTTTACATGAATTTTTACCGAATACACATTAACTGTGTAAATAATTGTAAAATACTTTGTCCTATGATCATCAAGATCACTCAGGCAAATTTTCAAATGATCTCCTCAAAGATGACACAAGCATACTCTGATAAAGTACTTCACACAGTTTACGAAGTGCTTTCACATGTCACATTTCATTTGACCTCCTACAACTACCTGGGCAGGTATTATTGTTTGTCTCTTTTCTATAGATGATGAAACTGAGGTTCAAAAGATTAAGTACCCAAGGCTACACAACACCTAAGTGTCAAGGCAAACACTTCAACCAGATCCTCTATCTCCTAATAAATGCCTATTCTAACTTAGCACCACAGGAAAGGGTCATTCCCAATTTAAAATATATTTAATGTTACTCTTAGCAATGTCCTGGGAGTCAAAAAAAAAATAAACATCTTTGAAGTTTAAGTATAACATCAATGAACATAAAATGTGAAATTAAAATGCTATCTACAATAATAGTTATGATGTAAATAAACAGAGAAAATTAAATTCATCTGATGTTTATAACACAAAAATTATTCTACTGTAATAACAAAAGGAACCCTAGAAAAGATTATAGGAATACCCATTTAAAAAGTAAAGGTTAGGGCCAGCCTGGTGGCGTAGCGGTTAAGTGCATGTGCTCCACTGCGGCGGCCCGGGGTTCACCCGTTCAGATCCTGGGCGCGCACCGACACACCACTTGTCAAGCCATGCTGTGGCGGCATCCCACATAAAGTAGAGGAAGATGGGCACAGATGTTAGCCCAGGGCCAATCTTCCTGGGCAAAAAGAAGAGGATTGGCATCGGATGTTAGTGCAGGGCTGATCTTCCTCACAAAAAAAAATTAAAGGTTAACTATTTAAATTTGATTTTTTATAATGGTAATTCTTTGTGAACAAAAATATACTGTTAAAATATTATTAAAAGTCAAAGACAACAAGAGGGAACTGGAATTATTTTAATATAAAATATAATTAAGTACTCTCATTTAAAAACTTGCAAATAGTCCATAAAAAGCCAGTTTATCTTTTGACAATTTTCACCTTATTCAATACCAGAGTCAATCACTCTCATCTCCTCCGTCTAGAACACATGCCCAGAATTACACTAGGCACTAGACACAATGTAGAGGTGTGACCACACATAAAAGAAACGGTTTTTAATCTGATGAGGAAACTGAAATTTGCCATCAGAGTCAATCAGAGAATATCTCAAGAAGTGGCTGCAAAGGAGTCCAGTGATTTCTCCATAATTGCAATAACTGTATTAAGCTTGAACAATTCATGAAATATGTTTGTAGTGAGATTATTTTTCACATAGTAGAAATCGATTTAACAAGTTAACTCATTTAGAAACACTAGCTTCTACTAATGTAGAATGGACATTTTCTTATTTGGGGCTAATTTATTCCATTATAAAACTAGAGAATGTAGAAGCAGGACATTTTATCTTTCCTTTTCAATCTATGAATTAGAAATAGATTAAATTGGCTGCATAATACATGATTTTCAGTACTGTTTTGAAAAACGTTTATTAATATTAAAATACTATTACATATTACTGGAATTATTGAACATCTTAAATACAAATAATCTATTAAACAAACCTATCTTTAAAGAAAATATCCAGAATTCATAACCTCATTTTAATTAACTAGATATCAAAATTCTGTTTATGTGATAGATGCCTAGCAAACAGCATGCATCTATTCCTTGACACTCTCTTGAACTGGTTATAACTGACCTCCCAAAAACTCCCAAGGTGTCCAACACTGTAGTCTGTAACTGAAGCAAACATCTATATAGTGCTTAAAAGTTCACAAAGCACATATCCATATACCACTATCTTCAAAGCTGAAATAACCCACTAGATGGAGATGATGCAGGTTCACAAAAATTAAGGGACTTGAACTTCCAGTCTAGATAAGATGGCATAGATCTGTTTTTCCCTGCCCCTCTTCACTAAGCACAACTATAAACCATGGAAATAACACAAGAGACAACCAAAGAAAAACTCTGAAAAGTGGTAAGAAGGCAGCGAACCAGTTTGGGACTCCAGTACTGGAGAAACCAAAGAGCAGTGGGGTGTTTTTCGTCCCCACACCCAACAGAAAAAGGCAACCCAGACTGGTATTTCCCGACCCAATTTAGCAACAGAAGGTAGACCAGAGAGTCACATTCCTCCCCCAAATTAAATGGGAATCTCTCTGCAATATCAAGCGAGGGAGATCAACCAGGAGCCTAGCCAACAACAAAGACCAAGGGAAGCAACTCTTCCTTCCCCACCTGACCTGAGACTCCTGTTTTCTACCTAGAGGCAAGTGGGCAAAACTGAGGGACCCAGACAGAGCAAGCAGCTCTGTTGGAGCCAAGACTCTCCTCTCTCACCCAGAGACACAAGACAGGGAAGAATGGGGGGTGGGGAGGGAGGAACACCAGTAGGAGGATCCCACCACAATCCTCTCCCATCAAAAGACATCCCAAGCCAAGAAGCTTGGCATGGGAAAATCCCTTCTGCACCTCAGACAGCACCAACAAGGACCAGTGGGAGCCCAGTCAGCATCAGACAAATCAAGTTGACCACAAAGGCTCTGAAAAGAACTGCCATTAGAATCACAGCCCACAAAAGTGGGCCAAGATCTGTATGTTAAACCTGACTGTCTGCTAAAATAAAAAGTGTAAATATGGTCCAGAGGCTCCTAACATTAATAGATAACATAGAAAATGACCCAAGAAAATCACAACATGAGTGAGAAAAGATAACCAACTAAGGCCAAAACAGAGATGAATCAGATGTTGGAATTATTTGACAAGGATTTTAAAGCAAACATAATAAAAGTGTTTCAGCAATCAACTTTAAATTCTCCTGAAAAAAGTGAAAAAATAAAAAATCTCAGCAAAGGAACAGAAGTTATAAAAAAGAAGCAAAAGAAAATTATAGAACTAAAAAATACAACAGAAAATTTTAAAACTCACTGGATAGGCTCAGTACAAACACGGAGATGATAGGGAAGAGAATCCTTGAACTTGAGGACAGAAAACTAGAATTCACCCAATCTAAACAACAGAGAGAAAACAGACTGAAGAAAAGTTAACAGAGTCTTGGGGAACTGTGGAGCAATAACAAAAGATCCAACATTCATGTCAATGAAGGCCCAAAAAGAAAGGAGACAGAGAGATGGCCTGACACAGTATTTAAAGAAACGATGGCTAAAAACTTCTCAAATGTGGCAAATACAAACTCGCAGATCCCAAAAAGTGAGCAAACTCAAAACAGGATAAACCCAAAGAAATTTTACACCAAGACATCATAATTAAACATTCAAAAACTAAAGACAAAGAAAGAACTTTGAAGATAGCCAGACAGAAATGATATATTACCTATAATGATACAACAATTCAAATGACACCAGATTTCTCATCTGAAACCATAGAGGCCAAAAAAAAAGGGGCAAAGTATTTTTTGAATACTAGGAAAAAAGAACTGCCAACCAAGAATTCTATACCCAGTGTAATTACTCCTCTGGAACGCTCTTAGTCCATTAGGGCTGCTATAACAAAATACCACAGAATGAGCAGCTTATAAATAACAGAAATTTACTTCTCACAGTTCTAGAAGGCTGGAAGTCCAAGATCAGGGTGCCAGCATGGTCAGGTAAGGGCCCTCTTCCAGGTTGCAGACTTCTCTTTGTATCCTCACACAGCAGAAAAGGGGTAAGGGAGCTCTCTAGGGCCTCTTTTATAACAGCATTGATCCCATTTCTGAGGGCTCCCCGCTCATGACCTAATAACCTCCCAAAGACTTCAACTCCTAATACCATCACATTGGGCATTAGGATTTCAACATATGAATTTTAGGGGAATACATTCAGACCACAGCAAGGGACAATGGGAAAAATTTTAAAAGCATTCTCGAAAGAAGACAAACTAAAAGAATGTGTCACTAGCAGCTCTACCCATAAAGACTGGCTGAAGAAAATTTTCCAAACAACAGGAAGAACAGAAATATAGGTATACACAAAAGACTAACTTTTCCATCATTAATTTTATAGATCATACTTGATGACCAAAACAAAAATTATAACACTATCTGATACTCAAGACAATTATATTTAAAAGTTGAGAAGATAAAAGGTAAAATGGAAGTGAAGTTTCCACACTTCAGTCGAAGCAGTAAAATGTTGATACCAACAGACTGTTATAAGTCACATATGCATACTGTAATAACTACAACCACCACTATAAAAACTACACAAGACAGACTCAAGAATATTATAAATAAATCTTTTACAAATTATAAAAGATGAAATCCAAAAATAGGTTCTAGTAATCTACAGGGAGGTAAGAAAAGAGAAACAAAAAACGAAAAGCTAAGAAAAACAAAAACCAAATAATAAAATGGCAGACTTAAGTGCTATATATCAATAATTACCTTAAATGCAGATGGTCTAAATAAAACAATTAAAAGACAGACTGGCAGGGGACCGGCCTGCTGGCGTAGTGGTTAAGTTCCCATGCTCCACTTCGGCGGCCCGGGGTTCCCTGGTTCAGATCCTGGGTGCGGAGCCACACACTGCTCATCAAGCCATGCTGAGGCGGCATCCTACACAGAGTAACTAGAAGGATGTACAGCTATGACATACACGTATCTACTGGGGCTTTGGGGAGAAAAAAAGGAAAAAAGGAAGACTGGCAACAGATGTTAGCTCAGGGCCAATATTCCTCAAAAAAAAAAAAAAGTATAAGACTTGCACACTGAAAACAACAAAATATCACTGAAAGAAATTAACAAAGACCCAAAGCAATAGAAAGACATCTGGTGTGCATGGATGGGAAAATTTCATATTGTTAAGACGAAAATATTTCACCAAATTGATCTACAGATTCAACAAATCCCAACAGTTGTTTTCGCAGAAATGACAAACTAATCCTAAAATCCATATGGAATTACAAGGGATCCAGAATACCCAAAAAAGAGAACAAAGTTGGAGGACGCATATTTTCTGATTTCAAAACTTACTACAAACCTACAGTAATCAAGACATTGTAGTACTGGCATAAAAACAGACATACAGATCAAAGAACAGAATTGCAAGTCCAGAATTAAGTATCTACATTTATGGTCACCTGATTTTTGACAGGGTGCCAAGACAACACAGTGGAGAAAGAATAGTCTTTTCAACAAATAGTGCTGAGACAACAGATAGCCACATGCAAAAGAATGAAGTTGGACCCCTTCCTCACATCATATACAAAAATTAACTCTAAAAGGATTAAAGACCATATGTAAGAGCTAAAGCTATAAAACTCTTAGAAGAAAATATACCAGTAAATCCTTGTGACCCTGGATAAGGCAAACCCTTCTTAAATATGACTTCAAAAGTACAAGCAGGAAAAGAAAAAATAGATAAATCTGACTTCATCAAAGTGTAAAACTGTTAGAATAGCATCAAAAAGAATAAAATACTTACGAATAAACTTAACCAAGGAGGCAAAAGACGTGTACATTAAAAACTACAAAACACTGATGAAAGAAATTAAAACAAACAAATGGAAAGACATCCCATGTTCATGGATTGTTAAAATGTCCATACTACCCAAAGAAATCTATAAATTCAATGCAATCCCTATCAAAATTCCAATGGCATTTTTTACAGAAATAGAAAAAGCAATCACAAAATTGATATGAAACCACAGAGAACCCCAAATAGCCAAAACAATCTTAAAGAAGAACAAAGTTGGAGGACTCACATTTCCTAATTTCAAAACATATTACAAAGCTACAATAACTAAAATAGCATAGTACCAGTATAAAGACATACATACAGACCAATGGAACCAAACAGAGCCCAGAAACAAACCCATACATATATGGACGACTAATCTTCAACAAGGGTACCAAGAATACACAATGGAGAAAGAATCAGTTGTTCAACAAATGTTGCTGGGAAAACTACATATCCACGTGCAAAAAAATGAAATTGTACCCTTATCTTACACCACACACAAAAATCAACTCAAAATGAATTAAAGACTTGAACATAAGAGTTGAAAATGTAAAACTCCTAAAAGAAAACATAGGGGGAAAGGTTCATGACATTGGTTTTGGCAATGATTTCTCGGATATGACTCAGCAATTTCACTCCTAGGTTTATACCCAAGAGAACTGAAAACAAATGTTCATATAAAAACTTGCACATGAATGTTCATAGCAGCATTACTCACAACAGCCAAAAAGTGGAAATAACCCAAATGTTGGCCAACTGATGAATGGATAGACAAAATGTGACATATCCATACAACAGAATACAAAGGAATAAAAAGGAATGAACTCCTGACACACGCTACACCATGTAACATTATGCTAAGTGAAAGAAGCCAGACATAAAAGACCACCTATTGTACGATTCCATTCATATGAAACGTCGAGAACAGGCAAATCCAGAGAAACAGAAAGCAAATTAGTGGTTGCCAGGAGCTAGGAAGAAGGAGGAATGGAGAGTGACTCTTAATGGACACAGAGTTTCTTTTTAGGGTGATGAAAATGTTCTAAAATTGATTATGGTGATTGCTGCACAACTGTATGAATACACTAAAAACCACTGAATTGTACATTTTCAATGGGTAAATCATACAGTACATAAGTTATATCTCAATAAAGCTGTTTAAGAAAAACTATGATGCCTAGAATTTGCTTCAAAACAATATGGAAGATCTAAATAAATGGAGAGACATCCCAGGGTCATGGACTGAAAATCTCTACATAATAAAGAAATTCTCTCCAAACTGAATTATAGGTTTATTCAATTCCTATCGAAATCCCAGCAAGATTTTTTTTTTGCAGACATAGACAAGATTATTCTAAAATTTATATGAAAAGGCAAAGGAACTACAATAGCCAAACTAATCTTGATAAAGTGGGAGGAATACTCTACCCAATGTTAAGGCTTACTATACAGTTATAAAAATCAAGACAGTGTGGTACTGACAGAGGGACAGATACATATATCAATAGAACAGAACAGAGAACCCAAAAGCAGACCAACACAAATATGCCCAACTGATTTTTGACAAAGGGGCAAAAACAATTCAATGGAGGAAGGATAGTCTTTTCAACAAACAGTGCCAGAACAACTGGACATCTACGGGGAAAAACAAGAGTCTTGACCTAAACCTCACAACCATATACAAAAATTAACTCAAAATAGACCATGAATTTAAACTTAGAACATAAAACTATAGGACTTTTTAGAAAAGAAAAAACAGGAGAGATCCTTCAGTACCTAAAGAAAGGGTTCTTGGACTTGGCACCAAAATCATGCTCCATAAAAGAAAATAAACCACACTTCATCAAAATTTAAAACATTTGTCCTGTGCAAGACAAACTGTTAAAAAGATGAAAAGATAAGCTAGGGACTGAGAGAAAATGTTTGCAAACTATGTATCCGACAAAGGTCTTATATACAGAATACATAAAGAACTCTAAAAATTGAACAGTTTTTACCAAATATTCTGATTAGAAAATTATCAAAGGACATAAACAGACAACAAATAAGTACAAATAAAGATGTTCAATATCATTAGCCATTACGGAAATGCAAATTAAAACTACAATAAGATATCCCTATATACCTATTGGAACAGCTAAAATAAAAAACAGAGATAGTAACAAATGCTGGCAAGGATGCAGAAAAAGTAGATCTCTCATACATTGCTGATAGATACGTAAAATGGTACAGCCACACTGGACAATAGTTTGGAAGTTTCTTATAAAACTAAACATGCCCTTGCCATTCAACCCAGGAAGCTCACTCCTGGGCATTTATCTCAGAGAAATGAAAACTTTTGTTTACACAAAATTCTTTACACAAATGTTCATAATCGCTTTATTCCTAATAGCACAATACTGAATATACCAAAAGTCCTTCAACAGGTGAAACCGTTAAACAAATGACATAGACATTTGAAATTTTTGACGTGACAAAACTAGAGAGATGGAGAATATGTTGCCAAGGGCAGGGAGGGGTTTGGGGTAGGCTGCAGATTTAAAGGAGTAGGCAAGAGGTTTTCTTTGTGGTGATGGTACAGTTCTGTACCTTCGCTGTGGTGGTAGTTACATGAATTTATATATGGAAGAAAATTGCATAGAACTATACACACACGAACGCAGGTTAAAAAAATGATGAAAACTGAGTAAGTTCAGCAGTTTAGTTAGAAATTTCCTGGTTTTGATGTCTTACTAGAGCTTTATAAGAAGTCATCATTGGGAGAAAGCTGGTAAACAATACACAGGACTAATTTTGCAACTTCTTTTGAGTCTATAACTATTTCAAAATACAGTTTTTAAAAAAAATATGAGAGGGGAGAAAGAGGGTAGAGGTACAGATGAAACAAGACTGGTCATTAACTGCTAACTGTTGAAGCTAGGTCATGGGTATATGGAGGTTCATAATACTATTCTATTTTTTATCTATTTGAAATTTTCCATAATAAAAGGTTAACAAAAATATAAGGAAGCCACATATCAAAATATTAACAGCAGCTTCTCCAGTTGGTGATTTTCTCTTTTTGCTAATAATGCATTTTAAATTTTTTCTGTACGATAAATTTATATAAAACAATTTTTTTAAAAACCTGCCCATATGGTCTTTTGTCTTGTTTCACTCACTTTTAAATAGTAGCACTACAGAAAAAATATTTAAACATAAAAAGAACCCCATTGATACTTCTTCCTCTCAAAATACACTGCTTAATGTGAAAATTATTTCATCTAAATACGCAATTTATATTTCACCCAATTACATTTCACCTGCAAGTTCCAATATCTTTTTCTAAAATTAACCAAAAGGATCTTGCAAGAATAGATTTACAATCAGCACAATAACTCACCATTATAGTGATCCTCACACAACAGAACAGATGTCTAAGTTCAAGACACTCTAAGACGTTTTAACTATTCCAGTTGGGTTTGAATTTGAAATGTTACCCAGGTTATCATAATTAACTTTAAATTGTTTTGTTTAAAAACTGTATGTGGTCTTTTTAAATTTTTCAAACATTTTTTTAAAAAGCAGATGCTGAAAAGTTTACAATGGTTACAAAACCAAGCTGAAGAATTCAACAAACACACGTGAATCTGAATAAGTAACAAGAAGTCACAGAATACTGAAAAGAGATTCTCATGATGCAATTATTTTTTATTTAAATTTATTTATATATCAAGCAAAAATAATATAATACCGTTTCCCTCAGTAATAATTAAAATTAATTTTAATTAAATAAGTAAATTAAAATTAAATTATAATAGAAATAACAAGAGACCTGAGCTCTGCACTATCTGTGAGACCCTGGGTAAATCACAATCTCTCTGAAACTCCTTATCTACATACTGAAAGAGTTATACTTGTTAATCTTCCAGTTCCAAAATCCTGTGTACTGATGCTCTAAAATATACTTCATAACCTTTGACCCACGATCATTCTAATGACAACTTTGGAAAAAGATTTATAACAGATGTGATACAGAGATGCCAATTACATTATAAATAACTTTCATAGGTAGAATATTATTCTCAACATATTAGATCAGGGTTTCTCAACATCAGCACTACTGATATTTTGCACCGGATAATTCTTTGGTATGGGGACTATCATGAGCATTGTAGGATGTTCAGCATCTACCCACCAGATACCAGTAGGATCTCCCAGCCTGACAACCAAAAATGTCTCCAGACATTTGCCAAAATCACCTCTGGTGGAGAATCACTGTATTAGATTAAAAATTTCCAGGGTTCTCTGGAGATGGGAAGGAGGAAAAAGAATTTTTTTGTGACATAGGAGGAAAGGCTAGGAATGAACAAAACAAAAAGGTTCGATTTCAACTCATGTACTATAAAAAGAAAAGGTACTCTTTTGTACCAGGCCTACTGGAAAACACGTTAACAAAACGTTGTGCGTAGCTAATGTAATAATAATTATGAGAATAACAGTATATAAAGCTTAGGAGAAAATCCACAGGTATTCCATCTGTACTTTTTTAAGCATCCTCAATAAAAAGAGTCAAGGTTTTTAAAACAGAGATTAATGAAGTTAACATAATTCCTCTTCTCCCTAGCATTTATGAGGAGGCTAAACATTTTCAAGTTACCTGCTATTCTCTAACCCTGGGAATACCCACTGAAAAACACATCCACCCACAGTTAAATACAATAAGCATCTATCGGCTTTAATCAAGTGTAAAATGCTACAAATGCCATGAAAAGTAACACTGAGGAATATCCTCAAGTCCTTTAAGTATTTAAAGGCCAAAGACATTCAGTGTGGGGAAACTACATTTAAATGTTACAAAAGAAAATTAAACGTTCACTTCACTTAAAACACTCACTTTTCGGCTTTTTAATACTCACTATAAAATCAACTGGGCCATATTTTCCACCAAACAGAAAAATACCCAGTTTCCTTAGTCTATTCTCGGATAGGTCACCAGACTGGGAATAAGAGACCCAGAGTCTATTCCCAGCTGCAAAACAGACTGGTAATCTCAAGCAAATTATTCACTCAGGTTAAGGTTGTACAGCCGTATCATGCTGACAATACTGAAAATCTGCCCGAAACAAGCACAGAGAAACCCAGGACTTCCTCCTGCACCCAAAGGACAACTGCAAACGTATTTTTAGATTTATTAAATCTAAAAATCTGAATAAGATTTTATTTATAGCAACATTTAACATACTTGAAATTTCAATACTGTGTGGTGCCTTTACCATTGCCCTCTATAAAATTAATAATAAATGTTTTTTTAATCACATCATGCCCGATTTTGTAAAACTCTACATGCAAACTACATAAATCATAATTACTATGTAAAACAAAAAAGCTCTTTTTAATTCAAGCTCTTGGGAAGGGCTTTACCTTTTGCACTTCCTAACTCTTAACTACTACACGAGTAGTCTTTCCTGGCACTGTAAAAAGTGCTTCACAAAGTCTGGAGAGCACAAGTTTGCCCCATAGCCTAGTTCCGGAACGGCCTTAGGACTGTTCTTACCACTAAACACGCAGGTTTTACCGGCGCAACCAATGTGCGGACACAGGCGAACAGTTTTTGCTCTTGATACGAAGTAAAAAACTGTCTAGTAGACCAAGTTACCCGTCTGACCTTTACGCACACCATAAACTGTAAACATAATGCAGTCCAATGGAAGATTGGGGAAAAACAGGGTTAGGAGGGGCGGGGGGTGTCAGTTAACGTTCGGCGGCCCCCGCTGTCAAGAGACACTTGTTAGCACGGACACCCACTCACAAAGTCTGGGCGAAGGGGCCCGACTGCGCCGCGGCCCGACCCGGAAGACCGGCGTCTGGGAGGCCCCACCGCCCGCCGAGGCCGGGGCGCACCAGCCACCCGGGCAGGAAAAGCCCCGGCTTCTCCGCGATCCTCCGCCAGCCGCTGCACACGGGCGCACTCACGCACGCGCGCTCACACTCACACACGTACACACACAACAAAAGGAAGCCCTGCGAGCCGCGTGCGGAGGTTTGCCTGGGGCGCTCAGAAAGCCCCTCCTCCCGGCCCCCAGCGCGCGGCCCAGGGCCTGCTCACTTACTGGAGCCCCACCCCCGCCCAGGGCCCGCGGGTACGCGGATCCCGGCGGCCCGGCCGGCTCTGCTCTGCCGCTCGCGGGCGGCAGCACTCTGGGCCCACCACTCGCGCAGCTCCGCGCCGCTGCTCCGCCCGCCCCTGCGGCTGTCGGATCCGGCAGGAGGGCTGCCTACCTCCGGGGGAGGGGGGGGCGGTTCTTAAGAAATAAAATTATTTTACGCTTAATTATCCGTGCTAAAATTCCCCACCCCTACAAACCATGGGATATTTAAGCCCGTTTCCTTACTGAACCACTAATCAAAATAGTATCCAACACAACACTCCTTATAATAAAAAATCTTTCTGTAACCTCTTTCTTAATCTTTCATCTTACTGGAGTTCTCGCTCCACACCTAAATGTACTCATTTTAGTTTTCCCTTGCCTTCCTGTTTTCAGCCTAAGAGCTGCATTTTCCCAAAAGAATAAATAATCTTCTCTAAACCATCTTTCCAATTTTACTGTTTTGTGTGTGTGTGTGAGAAAGATTAGCCCTCAGCTAACATCTGGTGCCAATCCTCCTTTTTTTGCCAAGGAAGATTTGCCCTGGGCTAACATCTGTGCCCATCTTTCTCCACTTTATAAGTGGGATGCTGCCACAGCATGGCTTGACAAGCCGTGTATAGGTCCACACCCGGGATCCGACCTGGGAACCCCAGGCCACTGGGGCAGAGTGCAAGAACTCAACCGCTATGCCACTGGCGGGCCACCCAATTTTACTCTTTTGAAATTTACTTTTCTAAATAGTAACAAGCTTCCTCATAAATCCCTTCCATTACATCTCCCACTTACCTATTCAAAACCTCTCGCAACTTCTATAATTTTTATCAGCTCCTACCAAATCACTTCATAAATAACTTTCTCAAACACTGCATTTTTTCTGTTCCCTCATTCCCTCAAAGCTAACACTCCCCAACTTAACACACAAATTTGCCCCAAATAGCCCTCAAATTTTGTGAACCTATTCCAGAGAGGCCACTACAGTCACTGAAAAATCCATTTCCTAAGCATACCCCCAATAACTTGACAATGATCTTTTCAAATATTCTCTACCAATTCATTTGAATCACTCATAACTCAAGATTACCATGCCCACTTCCCTAAAGACTCTAATTATAGAACCTAATCAAATTAACACATTATGTCTACCATTATACATACTGATACATGCAGATGCGTATACAGGACCCTGCAAAATGTCAAGTGGGTATTTCTGTCTAATCATGTGAATATTGGCTCTTCTCAAGTTTATAAAGAAAACTCTTCCATGCCAACCAAGATTTTCAGGCCTCCAACCCCTATCTTGTGAAGTCATCTATCTATGTTAAATTAATATAATTATCACTTAAAACACTCTCTCCATTTCTACTATAATCATTCCCAACACGTTCCTTAAGATATCCACCATTAGTCTAACCCACACAATCCACCCAAACAATCAGAATACACCCCCCTTTGCCATGGCCCAGCTATGTCTGAGGCAGGTCCTGGTAACAATTCTAGACAAATCAGGCAGGTTACAGCGAAGTTGTAAGTTGAGCAAAGTGACATCCTGGGGCCTTTTAGGCCTTCAAAGCTCTGGGTCTCCATAGGTCCTTCATTATTAAATTTGGTGACTGACTAGATGTAGAAGTAAGGGAGGGAAAAAAAAGTGATGAATGACCCCGGGCTAGGTTCTAGAACTAACCCTGAAGCAAAGATACACTGGGATGGAACACCAATACTATGTATTTTGTGCCCTGTCATATATTTCTCACTGCCGCTTCATGTTTCCGCCCTAAATATGCTCTCTCTCTGAAACATGGAGTAACACCAAAACCCCTGTTCTGAACAGGGAGAGTCAGAAAGTTTTCTTTGCTCAGAGCCTGAGTTAATCAGTTAATTATGTGAGGAATATAATGCAAATACAAAGGATTTGATGCATACAGCATTGGTCCCTTAATGGTTTAAAATGTCAGTTACCAGGACCACAGCAAGGCACTGATGGAGAATCTCAAAAACCACAGTTAGGTAAGCACTTGAGAGTCAAGTCTTTGATAGTACAAAGGAAAAGCTGATAATAATGCTCAAGATTTCAAAACAAAAAAAGTAGGGGCCGGCCCGGTGGTGCAAGTGGTTAAGTGCGCGTGTTACGCTGCGGCGGCCGGGGTTCACCGGTTCGGATCCCGGGCGCGGTGCGGCACCAATGCACTGCTTGGCAAGCCATGCTGTAGCAGTGTCCTAAATAAAGTGGAGGAAGGTGGGCACGGATGTTAGCCCAGGGCCAGTCTTTCTCAGAAAAAAAGAGGAGGATTGGCAGATGTTAGCACAGGGCTGATCTCCTCACAAAAAAAAAAAAAAAAAAAGTAGCAATGTTTCAGTTTTAGCTATAGTTTGTGAAACTGGCAAGACAGCTCCTTTAGAGATGTTCAATAAATGATAAACAACTAGAAATAAGACAAGAAAGCATATTTAGAACTGTATATCTGGGAGTCACCTATACACAGGTAACAAATGCAATGAGAAGACAGAGCAACCAGCCTCCTGAAAACACTAAGAAATACATGAGATAAAAAGACATTACAGGGCCGGCCCCATGGGCGTAGCGGTTAAGTGCTCACACTCTACGGCTGGCAGCCCAGATTGGGATCCCAGGCGCGCGGTGACGCACCGCTTGTCAAGCCTTGCTGTGGCGGCATCCCACATAAAGTGGAGGAAGATTGGCACAGACGTTAGCTCAAGGCCAGTCTTCCTCAGCAAAAAGCGGAGGATTGGCATCAGATGTTAGCTCAGGGCTGACCCTCCTCACAAAAAAAAAAAAAAGGTCATTACAGACAAAAAAAAAGAAAAAAATTATAGAGGCCATTTTAGATCCCTTAGGACACCTCCTTCCTACCATCCACCCCATTCTACTTTTTACCTGAACCTCTTTACATACACAAATTATTAACACACAATTTTTGCAAGTTTAATGTGGTTTTGAGGCACTCAAGTAGAGATCAAGGATCTCAATGTCTCTATCATTTATGCTATTTTTTTTAAAAAATTGTTATGGGCCAGCCCGGTGGCATAGTGGTTAAGTTTGCATGCTCCGCTTCAGCAGCCTAGGGTTCGCCAGGTTTGGATTCTGAGAGTGGACCTACACACCGCACATCAAGCCATGCTGTAGCAACATCCAACATACAACAGAGAGGAAGATTGGCACAGATGTTAGCTCAGGGCCAATCTTCCTCACCAATCAATCCATCAATCAATCAATAAATAAAATATTTTTTAAAAAAAGTTATGCACCATTTCCTATCACCTTTATAACATCATGGGTGGCAAGGGCTGTCCCTATACGCTCAGAGAAGGAGTAGGCTCCTGGCATTAGTTTTTTCCTAGGTAGCATTATGTTTTATCCACATTTTTTCTGCTACAAGCTACTCACTCTCCTCTGCATCTTACTCATTCCTATTCAGGTCAACTCCAACCTCCTCATTCATTTCTGTTCTATCTATCTACTAGCTTCTATCAGCTTGTCCATGTTCTATTGTCAGCAGACTACCCCATGTCTTTTGCCTTTCATCTTTTTTTTCTTTCATTGTCTCATTTCTAATCCACAAATATCTCTCAGTTGAATTTATATCAGTATATTACATATGAATGGTTATGATTGTGCAAGTATAGTTTATTTATAAAGAAATTGAAAGAACTGGTGAATATAACAAATCCATCTATTTATCTCCATCCCCTTGCCACAACAATTCAGATCACTGTCATCTCTTGCCTTGATCGTTGTGACAACCTCCTCAGCTTATCTCAGACTTGGCTTTTCCTGGACAACCTGCTTCTCTCATGCTTTAGCTATCCACTCTCCTACTCCTTCAGCTTGATAAAAGGACCAACAGCTTCTTGCTCCCCAGGGCCACTCCCACTGTTCTCCTATCACTAAAAAATCTCTTTGCAGTTCACATTACTCATTTAAACCATTCCATCTGCAACATCTATCAAGTTCCAGAATAACCTCCCCCACCTTCCTTCCCCCAAAACTTCAATTCTACTTTGTCCCATTTTCAGCCATTAGTCTCAGTGACTTCAACAATGATGCTGAAGAACTTTCTACACCCTGTCCTTCCTCAACTCCTAAATTCTGCATCTGCACTTCAGCCACCCACACATATATACTGAAAACAGGTCATCAACTGAAAGTGTTGTACCACTAGGATTGTAATTTGAGACCTTGTATTTTTTTTCAACAACTACTTTATTTTCTAGTTCTATATTGCTCCTCACCTCCTTTTGGCTTTGCTTATCTCCCTACACAATTTAAATCTGTCCATCAGCCATTTTAGTACTGCTCTCTCCAGAATATCATGACTTTCCATTATATTCACCATGCATCTCCCCAATGATAGACAATCTTCACCATCTGTCTTCTCCCTACCCACACACTGGGTGTTAGGCACCATCAGCAAGCTATGAAATCTTCCACAACTGATTTATTCTAAATACAATTCTCGATCTCATTGACTAATCTAAATCATTTTCATATTTAAATCCTTAACCTCAATCTCTTCCATAAAATTCTCTCAAATCACACCTTCTCCACCTATAACCAAATCCTCTTTACAGCTATTCTAAAATGCTGTATCTTCATCCATCTGTTACTTCTTGCCTCCAGTTTTGGAAAAAGAGTTGTCCCTCCTTAAAATAAACTTCTTAATACAACTCCTACAGTCAATGCTTCCATATTTTCCCAACCCACTCCGTCCTTTACCCCCATGCACCCTGGTCTCTGAAATGCTCTCTTGAAGATCAAAAAATAATTCCACGTATCAAATCCTATGACCCACCACCCAAGTCTTTATCCTCTTTTCAGCAATGACACTTGAACTACCTCCTTTGGTTTATGTCACTGTACCACTTGATTCTACTATGGTCTCTTTAGTTGCTTTTTCTGTCTCCAATGACTCCTGGTCCTCTTCTTAGCCCAAATAGTGGGTATTTTCCCAACTTCTGTCCTGGGGCTTTTTCTAATTCTCTCCCCCTCAGGGTCTCATCCACTACATTGCTTCTACATTTTCATTCCTCATATGGATATCTTCCCCCAGGTCCCAAAAACAACATTTAAACCATCACCTTCTGCTACAGTCTAATTTATTCCCGAGCAATTAGAATATTTAATGATTTCTTATTAATTAGATTCTTCAACTACTGCTTCAATTAACACCTCAATTATCAGTCCAAATAATTTCATAGCCATCAGCACCCTATCAATTCCAGAATTAGTAGCTTCAATTATCAACTCTATGTACCTATTCCCAAATCTCTAGTGGACCTCTTTCCTCAGCCGAATCCAGTATTTTTTCCTCAGCCGAATCCAGTATTTTTAACTCTAGCTAGGTTATTCCCCTTGGATTCTTCCACTGCTGCCTCTCACACTGGTGCCTCACACACTGGTCAATGCGTCTTAAAACCAAAGCAGCCATTCTTCCTCACCAAAATAGTTCTGCTAACTGATCCAATAATTTCTGTTAATGGCATCATCATTCTCACAGTCACCCAAGTTGAAAGCCCTAGAGTTCCCCTAAACTTTTCTTTTTCTCTTTTTCTCTACTGTTTCCCAAAAGCCCATTTGCCATCAAACTCTTCAATTCTTTCTTTGAAATATTTCTTGTGTCTCTCCCTTTCCTTTTATTCCCACTACCACCATCCCAACTTAGACTCTCAATATTTCACACTTTTGTCCATAGCCTTCTAACGTTGTCTCCTAGTCACTAGGTTCTCTTCACTGCAAACAACAACAACAAAACCGGTCACCATATAGTTATTCTTAAACCCACCTTATTTCCCCACTCAAAAATCATCAATGGTTCCCCACTGCATACTGGGTCAAGTTAAAATTCCTTAGACTTCCAAAAAATATCAACTACTCCATTTTCCAACAATCATGAATGGACAAATACACTGTGGTATATTCATATACTGTAACCCCACAGAGGAATGAAAAAGAATGAACTACTTCTATATGCATCATGGATGAATCTCACAGACATATACTGAGCATAAGATACCAGACACAGAAGTATGATTCCACTAATATGAAATTGAAAAACACAGAAAACTACTCTGTTGTGATAGAGGTCAGAATAGTAGTTACTTTTGGTTGGAGATGACACATGAGGGAGCCTTGTGGGATGCTGGAAACGTTCTATATATTGAACTGGGTAGTGGTTACATAAATATGTGTATCTAAAAAATGTGTATCTAAAAAAACTCACTAACCTGTATCCTTAAGATTTTTGAGCACTTTATAAAAGTTATATCCAAATAATTTTTTTTAAAACTAGTTTAGTCTGGATTTTTAGATGTTTTACATCTACTTTACAGCTTTATTTCTCTCCATTCATCAACATGAGCCCTAAATTCCAGCTAATCTAGACCACCAACCCCTAAACATATCCAGAACTTTTCTCACTGTCAGCCAACCCTCATCATCTTGCCTACTATAATCCTATGTATCCTTCATGGTCTAAACTACACACCAATTCCTCCACAATGTCAAACCAGTCACAGTACTTCGTCACAGACAGATATGTACACATTTTTGTCCCTGGATAAACTCCTGAAGAACATGAACTATGTCATATGTACACATGTATCCTTCACAATGCCTACCGTGGAACCTTGCACAAAGTAGTAAGTATACAAAAATATTCCCTGAATGAATAAATTCTGGCAGTCCATCAAAAGCACCCTTCAATTTAACCCCTCCTTCTCAAACCCATCCATCACTGTCTCTACTCACAATTCATTCCTCAGTTTACATATTTAATCATTTGACAAATAACTGAGGGCCTACTATGTGCAAGAAACTCTAACTACCTACTCTAACGTACCCCACTAAACTACTCAAAAATGTAATTCAATTTCAGCTGCTGCTATTTGAATCTTTCCACAACTCTAAATTTCCAGTCATCTTTCCCTGCTCTTTCCATCCAATCATATCCCATCCACTCATTTCTAATCCTGCTGCTATTAAACTAATTCAAGCCCTTCTTAGTTTCTCCAGTAGCCTCCTAACTGGCCTTCTCACCTCCAATCTTACTCTACACCACCACACTGCCCCCGATCTATTCTATATGGTACACCTATTGTCAGATTAAGTTATCTAATACACAGTCCTTGATTCAATTCTCTACTCAAAAAAGTTCAACAGCTATACATTAATGATATATGTTAACTTACTTTAATCCTATGTTAACATACTTTAATCCTCAAATCTTTGCAACAACCCTTGCAGGAAGGTATAATGATTATCAATTTCCTGATGAAAAAACTGAGTCTCAGAAAGGAAGTAATTCTCTGCATAATCATAGCGCTGGTAAACAGAAGAGCCAAGACTAAAACCTAGCTTCTGTTGGCTTACTAAGCACAACATTACATTATATCAAATACAAACTACGTAGCTTAGCTTTCAAGGCCATCCATTTCCTACCCAACACCAACGGACTCTTCCTACTTTGTCATATTATGCCCTACCCATAAATTCTGTGTTCCAAACTACAGAATGTGATCAATTATTTAGTAAATAGTGAAATCAGTTTAATGAGTGACAGCCACCTTTTTTCTTTTTAGCCAAACAGAATAGAATAGAAAACATCTGAGTGCATTCAACCTGATAAGGACAGTTACTGTTGTTGTATGCATGTTTTATACATACATACAAACATTCATACATGCGTATATTAGGTGAAGATGTGACATGTATTTCTTACTGTGGGTCATAGTAAAAAAAATTAAAAACTAACTCACTATTCCCCACATATCTTTGGTTCTCACCTCCAAGCCTTTGCTTTTGCTAATCCCTCAGGTTGGAATGCTCTCTTTCCAGTAATTTCTGCCAGTCAGAATCGTATCCATCCCTTCAAAGACTACCTAAAATGCCAGTTCCATGCCACTAAATGCAGTCCCAGGTTTTCCCCTAGTCAAATGTTTTTTCCTACCTTTTAACTTCAGTAACATTTGGTATTTTTCTTACGATACATTTGTGATCATAGTGTAGTTACTTGTGCATAAATCCAGCTTCCCTATTAGAATATAAATCCCAAAGCATTTATTCCTGACTATATCTAACAATGCTTTTGCATATAACAAATGTGCATTAGCTGTTGAATAAGGAAAACTCATCCCATCATTTTCTGAAACCTCAGTTATAAACCAACATCATAAATAATTTCTACATTCCAAACTTCTGTTAACTCTTACCCTTCAACTAGTCTTACCATCTTCCTCCCCAAAACAGTCATTTCAAATAATCCTCTTTACCTTCAATCTTCTCTTACTTTCCTCTAAACATAACCTGTCATATATCAATAACCTTTTTCTTCCTTCAGAATCATACTTTCCATCGGATAACACCTTTCCTTCTCCATCTGCTTATCTTCCACTGTATTCCTAGGTCTCTAACATCCATAATGATAGACCCTATATTCTTTAAACAAATCTTTCTTTTTCTCTTGAACTAGACTCCTCAATTATTTCAATTCATTTATAGTGTACGTATTTTTGTCAGGCCTATTAAATTATTTGTAGAAAAAGGCAGGTTATGAATAAATAAACTGAAACAAACAGAAAACATACAGATAATTTAAATCTCCTAAATTATCTCAGATACTTTCTCATTCATTCATTTATTCAACAAGCATCTGTCTACTGGATATATGCCCTCAATTCTCTGTCTATTCTATTCTGTAATTCAGAAAGCAGCTTTGAGAAAAGCATGCAGGAAAATGCCAGAATAACAGAGCCAAGCTGACTCATGCTTTTCACTCACAGAGACCAAGTAATTTGTGGGGTACAGGCTCAAAAAAGGAAAAACTAAAAGTTACACTAGACATAGATGGAAATAGACCCCCTAGTTGTTCCAGGGGGCTCAAAATCTACCCAGCAAAGGTGAATTTGAAAAGGAACCAGTAGGAGTAGCTAAAATGAAATAGGTAGAAAGCATTCAGACAAAAATAGATCCAGACTCTAGGTTCATTCTAGGGCTGCAAGAGAAATTTGGAGCAATTTAGTTGCTCTCCTGAGATCCCTAAGGAATTCTTTCAAATATCTAAGCTAAAGTATGGTACACTTAAATCCTTTCCCCAAACCTTAGCCAATATTCATTTCTCCATTCTCTGAATTCTTACAGTACTTACTGTCTGTAAATCTCATTTGGGAATTTAATCATAAACTATCTTGTTCACGGTAATGAAACTGTTAACAAATATACTCAGAATTTATTTACATATTAAAATCAGCATGGTCCTCTTTAAAACAGTTACCTTGGGAGGCTACCATTTATTCATTTATTCACTTCATCCATCCACTCATCTGACGCACTTAACCAATATTCATCTAGCGCCTAACTAACTACAAGTGAAGCTATTGCCACTGTTCAAAATATTTCCAACTTCCTCTTTGGGAGTGTTTTCCAAAGTCAGTTAATAAGTCAACCCAGAAAGTCATTCTCATTTCTGTGACTAACTGAATTTAAACCAAAACTATTCTTTATTCATTCTACTTGATATCGACAGATCTTCAGCATTTCTAAAACTCAAATCTTTGCAAATGAAAAGATTTGTCACCAATGAGACTATGCAGAATAACATTATGCCTTGTATCATGTGTAACTGTGCCATTCTGGAGGGATTATGAACTCCTAGAGGATAGGGACCATGATTTACTCACCATTATAGGTTCCCTTCCCCAACAGCACACAACAGGTACTCAGTAAATAGGTAAATTGTTTAGAATGTGCTAGAGGCGTAGAACATAATTCAGAAAAGGTGTTTTTAAAAAGTTCTGAACACTACTACTAAAAATGACTACCAAAATACAAAAATTCTCGTCTGGAGGTATACTTTTGATATTTGTTTTAGAAAATCAACTTTCTGAAATCTTACACTGTTACTTAATTACTTCTCAACTGTCTTTCTCCCTCTAAAAGAATATAAATACTATAAATTCCTTGAGGGAAGAAACTTCATCTAACACTTTTTCATTATTCTAAACATGAATTAAATCAAATCAGACAGATTCTTAAAACAGCTAAAAATCTCTAAGCAGTCATTTAGGCCTGAGGTTAAGAAAATCTAAAGTAAACCAGCCCCCAGCTCCAGACCAGATTTACTCAGATTAAACTAGCCTCAGATTAGAAGAAAATCTTTGGTCCCGCCCCTTTGATGTTTCTGCAGGACTGTTCCATTCCAGTCCATTCTGTCTTCTTCCCTTAAATCTAAAGGCCTTCCTCAGTGATATCCCTTTTGTCTTTGACTCTCTCAAAAACATACACATACATACAATTTTGTCTACAATACCCCCATAGTGCTCAGCAATTTCACACAGTGCCACTATTATCACTAACAGTGAACACAACTTTCTATCATTCATTCAACAGGTATCTACCAAGCACTTAAGAATCAAACTCTTGTGAGTTTCCCCAGAGATTGCAGAAAATCTCAGCTCTAGAGTAGGTTACCATCTAGCTACCATTTGCAAAACAAAGGGGGAATAATTCCAATAAGCAAATACAAGATTTAGCAGTACATAATCTACATGTGAATGCTGTTCTTATTCAAAGTTAAGGAAGATTCTCAAGAGATCGGTTACTTAAACAAGCCTTCCACGGGCCGGCCCTGTGGCTTAGCGGTTAAGTGCGCGTGCTCCGCTGCTGGCGGCCCAGGTTCGGATCCCAGGCGCGCACCTACGCACCGCTTCTCCGGCCATGCTGAGGCCCTGTCGCACATACAACAACTAGAAGGATGTGCAGTTATGACATACAACTATCTACCGGGGCTTTGGGGGTAAAATAAATAAGTAAATAAAATCTTTAAAAAAAAAAAAAAAAGCAAGGGGGGCAAGACTATTCTTTCTTGTCTCCCAATATCTGTCACGCTGACTTGGTGATGGTGATATTGCACCTCGTATGCAAATTTCAAAAATGCCAATATCTTATGAATCTATCCTAACATATAAGCAGCATACTTGTTTCTACCATATTCCCAGTATATTAGTGACTTAAAAATGCTAATTTTCTTATAACTGCCACAAATCTCAGTCTCATTACTGTAACTTAAACCTCCTTCACATCAACTATATCCAAATGTCCTCAGAATTCTTTACCTTTTCTTCAGCCTCCTACAAAATTATCACCACCTCCACTATACCCTGTCCTTCATCCTCCCCTACCTTTATCACATTTCCCCATCCCTCTCTCCCTCCTCCACAGAAAAGAAACGCATATCCACACCAATCCATTCCTTCCTAAAACCATAAGAATGGCCATAGAAGCCTGGAAAGAACAATCAAGAGTCATTTTAATCCATGCCCAGATTCCCCACACTAAAACTCTCCAGAAGACTGTCAAAGAATACTGCACAGTTGACCTGGTAACTAATTCCAAGATGAACGACTATCACTGCCAAGCAACTCCTCCTCATCTCTAACCAGCGATGCTTATGCTGCAAAGATGCTGTTTCCTATAACCTGGTCTTTCTTACAGGTTCATCTATCAAACTCTCCTTTATCATCTCATCCGGTATTTCCAGTCTAATTTTAAATACTTTCTCATTTCAAGAAAGCCCTTCCTAATCTAAAGCCTCATCTAACACAGTGGGGAAGTCAAGAGATACAGCCTAAGGTTGGTGGACTCTAAAATCAAGGTTTAAGCATATTATTTAAGACATAAAGACATCGAATAAAAAAGCTAAAATAACTATCAAAAGTTGGAAAGGAGGAGGAGGAGAATGCCAGTGACACAAACCCTTTCCATTCATAGTAAGAAGTCTTTTGACTCCTTCATAATGTCATTTTGATCAATCAAGAAATAATAGTACATGCATATTACTTGGAGACCTGAAGAAAAGTATGATAAGAACTACAAAAATTAAGCCCGGAAAGTGGGACTGCAATGGATAGGTGAGACAGGGCTATTGCTTTTTATTATAAGCTCCCTCAGGAAATTTCATTTTTTAATTATGTACATGTGTTATTTCATAATAACTTAAAAGAGGAGAAAAATAATGACATACTATATTTAAGACCATTAAACTTACAAAAATTATGAGAACTGATAATATACACTACCTGTGAGGGGAAGGAAAACAGGCTCTCTCAAACTATAATGACAATAAAAATGGGTACATCCTACTATGTAATATATTGAAGCCCTTAAAAAGAATGAGTAAATCTAAAGAATGAGTAAACCTAAAACTGACATAGAAAGTTTTCCAAACTTTTTTAATAATCCTGAGTTATTTCTCTAAGAAAAATTTTAATAAAAGCCCCTCTCCACTCTAACGTTAAATTCTCCTCCTCCTTTAGAGATATTTGCTAAACGAATGAATGATTGAATTTCCCATCTCTCTCCCAAATTTCTTTCCATCTTTTCCATTAATCCCTCCACCCTCTACTTTCATAAAAAGATTTTTCATACTACTCTTTCCTCAGATGAATTATTATTAGAATGTAATATGTATAGAGCTTTTCTTAATAACTAAAGGTGAATAATCTTCAGGTAAATTTTAAGAGTATGGTTCTAGCCCAGGGGTCCCTTTTGGAAATCAAGTCTGATGTGAGCTCAGCAAATCCAATAGGCCTTGGTTCATTTCCTGATATGGAAATGCTAATGCTCCCTCCAACCTTGCTCTAGAATCATCCAGTCTCTTCAGGTTCCCCTCAAGATAACCAGTCCTGACCTCCTTGCAACCTAAGACCAAAACAGATATTCTAGATCCTCCATTCTGCAGGCCCACATTTTATAAGCTGATGCATCTTCTTCAGTACCATCATGCCTCAATGAGGGTGTATCAGGAACTGTGAATGGCAAAAGGTCTCCCACCAGCCAGTTACCAAACCAATCCAGTCAATGAGACTAATTAGAGCTACAAATGGAGCCCCCAAAGAAGGGCCACCATGCATGAACCCCCCACATACCATTAATTATAACCCTGTGTATTGCAACCCAGGCTGAATAATTCGGCACCAGTTCTCCTGGACCAGATAAGCTGGAGAGTGAAGAAAAAAACCGCCAAGTCAAGTAATTTCTGTCCTAGCATGTGCCAGGATTGTGTTCATCCAGCCTCTGGTAAGTGACAACACTTCAAATTTGCTAAAATCTAAACTCCATGGCATAAAGAATCCCTGTAGTCCAGGTCTTTTTCTTAAGGTCTGTTTCAGACTTTCTCATACTCACTGGTGCAGGTCTAAAATGTCTCGGACCAAACCAAGGACTAAGGTCTAATTCTCAGTGACCCCAACCACTGCCGGAACCCACACTTACCAGATGTCATCTACGCAAGAGCCCAAACAGGTTCGGAACTAGGTCATCCTGGCCCATCTGGAATAACTCTTTAGTCCTTGGGCCAACATTTATTAATTCTACTACATCTGTCTATTGTATCATGCATTCTCTTCACAGTCTCTAGTATTGAGCACTCCCTCTTGCTGCAAACGCTATCCCTTCTATTCACGGAAACTCCTTATATCCCTTCTTTCCTTTCCTTAGAAACGCTTCAGTTCTTTCCATAAACGAAATATCTAATGTATCTGCACAATGAACACCCCCCCAGAATCCTCAAGACTCCTCCACAGCCACCCCCTGCATTCCTCCACCTATCCGGCATCTTTCCCTCCGGCCTCTCTCCCTGCACACACTCCCACTATTTCCTGCAAGGATTCCCTTTTCTCCAACCCCTGCCCTTCCCTTCTCCCAAAGAACACACTCTGGCAGCAACAGTGACTGAGGCCTGCGGTGCATAAAGCACTGCACCAGGCACGGTGGACAGAGACCTGGAGTCTCCCCAGCCTTTTCACATCCACACCCAACACCCTCTGGCCTCCCCGTGCAAACATCCCACCTCCTCCCCTACCCCTGACACCCCCCTCAGGCCTCGGAGGCCGCCTTCTCGCCTCAGCCACCCCCGTCATTATCCTTTCTCAACCCCCCAACCCACCATCCGCGCCCTGCTTCCTCCCGTCCCCCAGCCCGCTCCTGCATTTCCCTCGGGCTCGGCCGGCCCCCGGGCCACCCCCCGCCTCGCCACGGCTCGCTCCCCCCGGGGTCAGGCCGTTACCGCCGCGCGCTCCCCCCGCGCGCCGCCCCCGCCCTCCCCCGGGCCCGGGCCTGCCAGGCCGAGTGCTTTACCGCGGGCGGGCGCCGAGTCGCGCGGTCACCGACTGCAGGCGGCGGCAGCTCCAACCTTTCTAGGGGCCTTGAGAGGAGGGGAAGGGGGGAGGGGGGAGAACTTTTGCTGTGGCAGCTTCGGCAACAGCTCCCACCCCAGCGCCTTTCTCCTCTTCCTCCCCCTCCTCCTCCTCCTCCTCCTCTTCCTCCTTCTCTTCCTCCTCCCAGGGCAGTAGAGACGCAGACATGCCGCGGCTAGAGCGCCGCCGCGGTCGCCGCCACTGCCGGCGCGGTGCATTGTGGGAAGCCCCGCACACGGGAAGCGCTCCGCGGCACCCGCCCTCCCGGGCCGGGATCGGGCTGGGAAGACCCAGCGTGGCTCTGATTCCGGCGCCTGCGTGTCACCAGCCCAGCGTGGCCCGGGAAGCTGGCCCCGAGCCGCGGGTCCCCCGGGCTGTGCCTGGGAGGAAAGCAATTTGAAAAGATCGGGACTGAGGAGAGCTCTTTGAGAGGGGATCCTCCTTCGGCCTGAATCAGTGCCTAAGCGCCGTGAGAGAAGTGGAGGACTCGGGGGTCTCGAGCGCTGCAGGCCGGGGGGAAAGGAAGGGGCGAGGACCTAGGTGAAAGGTTATCTGCCAGAATTTCTTGGTTTTTTCGTTTCTCCTCTGTTACCTAGCCCCCTCCCCTCCACCGCCAGTCGTTGGCCTCCAGCACCCCAAATGCCACCTTTTCCGGAAGCGGCAGCCCTGCGCCGTTGAAACTGGCAAACCCCATTAGTGTCTGCAGACTGAGATGCAGGGTGTGAGCATAGAGAAAGATGAAGAGCTCCGGCCCTGGACAGTGTTGCGCAAGGCGTTACATGGTATTTCCCCACCCACTTAACCTGGGGCTCAAACCTTCTCGGTCTATATGGTAAAGACTTGGTAATGATCTGTGTAGAACTAGAGTTGCACAGTTCTGTCTCATCCCTTGGAGGCCCCTTAAATTTCCCTGGCCAAGCTGTGACCTCCTTGATGGTGCCTTCAATCAACTAGCGTTAGGCGCCCTGAGGTGTTTGTGCATACTGCGGTGGTTTACAATTGCTCATCTTTGTGTCCCCACCCTAGCACAAGGTCAGCTGTACAACATAAAAGATGCTCAGTGAATGGTGAGTGATTATGAGCGTCAGAATCTTACCGTGGGCTGGGACACTTAGTTGCGATTTCTTCGTAATAGTCTGAAGATTTATTTAGCGTCTCTCTGCAATACTTAAGCATAACCTCTAAGAGGAGAAGAAAAAGAAAGGCGTTAAAATATCTGCAGTATAACCATTTCTAGAGTTCTCCTTCCCTTGTCCACACCCACCTTCCCACCCCTTGCCAACGGAATGTTCATTTGAATAGTGCTTTTTGGCGAAACTCCAAACTCGGGCATTATGCACTTGTGATGGCACTGAATTAGATTAGTGTCTGCAAGGTTAATGTTCCCCCAGGCACTAACCTTAGTAAATCGTGATGCCTGTTTAGAAATAGCTGAGGCCCAAAGGTTCAGCCTAATTTAGACACAGGTAACTAAAAAGAGCAAGGATAAGCCACAGCTCCACGATCAACTCTCCATGTGTTTTCTCCATTAAAAAATATAAATGTTAATAAGGTGACAGTGCATATTCTGAATGCTAATTGCCACAAAACAGTGATACAAGCTACAGCAAGAGACAGTTATCTGGAGGACAGCCTTCTGGCAACTTCTAGCATCTGCAATGGCATCAAATTCAGATGTTAAAATAAAAAACACTGCTGACAGCAAAGAAGCAGACTCTGAATATTAGGTAATAGGAAAACTAATAACTGAAAAGGATTGAAGTCCTGGAGGTTACATCCAATGGGCTAAGATTGATTGGTTTGCCATTAGGAATAGATCTAGTTCTCTACTCAGCACCATAACTAAGAAACAATAGAGAAACAGCTGTCTAATGTGTGCAGAATAAAGAGCACTATAAAGGTAGTGACAGCAGACGTGATGACAGGGAGCAAGTTTAAGCCTTTTGTAGGTTAAACTCCTGGAAATATTTCTCAGCCCCGGTTTGCCTCTCCATGCTTCTCTTGCTCATCTCCCCAAACACCAGCCCTAGACATTCAGCCTACTTTCCTTTTTTTTTTTAATTTTTTATTTTGAAATAATTGTAGACTCACAAGAGTTGCAAAAATAGTACACAGTCTCATTTACCCTTAACCCAGCCTCCCCCAATGGTGACATCTTATAAGGTTCTAGAAAGATGAAAACCAGGAAATTGACAATGGTATATTACCGTTAACTAGACGACAAAACTTACCTAGTTTTCACATTTTTTTAAAACCTGCATTCATGTGTGTATGTGTATACAATTTTATTCCGTGTATAGATTCATGTGACCATCACTACAACCAAGATATAGAACTCTTCCATCACCACAAAAGAACTCCCGCATGCTTCCTTTTTGTATTCACAAATCCGCCTCCTCATCCCACCCTGCTACTCCATCCCTGTCCCCTGGTAACCACTAATCTGTTTTCTATCTCTGTAGTTTGTCATTTCAAGAATGTTATATAAATGGAATTATATAGCATGTAACCTTTTGAGATTGATGTTTTCACCTAAACATAATGCCTTGAGTGCCATCCAGGTTCTTGCAGGTAACAAACATTCATTCCTTTTTATTGCTGAGTAGTATTCCATTGTATGGATGTATCAGGGTTTGTTCATCCATTCCCCAGGTGAGGTACATTTGGGTGGTTTCCAGTTTTTTGGGGTTTTTTTTTTTTGCTATTACGAATAGTACTATGCACATTTGTGTATCAGTTTTGTGTAAACTTAAGTTTTCATCTCTCTGGGATAAATGTCTAAGCGTATGATTGATGGGTCATATGGTAAGTGCATATTTAAGTGTTTAAGAAACTGCCAAACTATTTTCCAGAGTGGCTCTATCATTTTACATTCCCACCAACAATGTATGAGAGATCCAGTTTCTCCCCATCCTCACCAGCACTTGGTGTTATCACTCTTTTTTATTTTACCTGTTTTAATAAGTATGTGGTAATATTTCATTGTGGTTCTTTCTCTTTTAAAAAGAGGTTCTGTCTCCCCAAAACTGGCTCCTTAATAGGATGCATGCTATCTCTCTAACTCCTACTTTTGTTGGTATGCTTTTTAACAAGCTCACAGGCCCCTTTTGTTGAATGGTTTCATTACATATCACTGTAGACAAACACAACTCTCATGGGTAAGTTATAAAGTTTCTTAAAAGTTTACGTTTATATAGTTTGTGTCTTTTTTTACTCCCTTTTTGAGATGGCTCCAGGAAACATCTGTGAGCGGGCCTAGAAATTTCTTTTGGGAGATGATATACATTAAACTAAACTGCTCAGGATGCAGTCCACAGGTGGCAGACTTTAATGCCCAATGAGGCAAGCAGGTAACATGAATAGGTGAAGCAGTCCAGATGTAAAGACAATTGATAGTCAAAGGGGCTGTGAAGAGCCGGGGAGCTCAAGCCAGTCTAGAGGACACTACTCACTTTCAGCTGATGATTTCCAAATGGGAATGTGAAGACCAGGAAATCGAGAGAAATCAGGAATCTGAATTTTTGGGTGAATGCTCCCAAATATTAATGTTGGCAACTAATTCCATTTCTTTAAAACAGGAAAGCATGTCAGACAAAACATGTCTGTGAGCCAGATTCAGCCTACAGCCGTCTATCTTATCTGATGTGGCCCAACTCATAGAGGGCTGGCACCACTGCTCTGACTGGTGGAATTTTCAGTGCTTCTCAGGCCCTCTTTCCTCTCCTCTGGCTCTGGGGTGAGTTCTCTTCAGTCTTGGCCCTCTGGCTTCTTTAGGAGAGGAATGTACTTCCATCTCTTGTCCCCAAAGACTTCACCAGTCTTCGGGACCTCTTTGTACTAACCACCTTTCAAGCTTCCTGGACTTCTCAAGCTCAGGAGTAGGTGGAAGTACTATCTTCTCTACCCATGTGGTTGCCTGCAGCAAAAGCCATTTGTCAAGGGTGATTCTACCTTACGGAGAAACTTGGCTTCTTTTTGCAAAGCTCTAAATTCATAGCCTTGTCAGAGGTAGATCCACAGGAGCCTGTCTCCACTATATCTTGTCACTCCTACTGGACCCAGGAAAACATGGCTTTTCCTGTTCCCATGGGCCATCTTCTGGGACACTTCCCCCTGAGTTCCTGCTTCAGATCCGAAGGTCACTTCCCAGATCATTAATATATTCTAAAACTAATGACCAAGATAAGGAAATAATTCAAGTGTCCATCAACAGATGAATAGATAAAGAATTTGTGGTACATACACACAATGGAATATTATTCAGCCTTTAAAAGTTAGGAAATCTTGGCATTTGTGACAACGTGGATGACATTGTGCTAAGTGAAATAAGCCAGTCACAGAAAGAAAAATACAGCATGATTCCACTTTTATGAGGGATCTAAAGTAGTTAAACTCGGGGCTGGCCCGGTGGCGTAGTGGTTAAGTTCACACGCTCTGCTTCAGCGGCCCGGGGTTCACAGGCCTGCATCCCAGTCGCTGACCTATGCACCACTCATCAAGCCATGCTGTGGCAGGCATCCCACATATAAAGTAAAGGAAGATGGGCACAGATGTTAGCCCAGGACCAATCTTCCTCAGCAAAAAGAGGAGGATTGGCAACGAATGTTAGCTCAGAGCTGATCTTCCTCACCAACAAAATAAATAAATTAAAATAAATAGTCAAACTCATAGAAGCAGAAAGTACAATAGTGGTTTCCAGGAGCTGGGGGGCAGGGGAAATGAGGAGTTGTTATTCAGTGGGTATAGAGTTTCAGTTATGCAAGGTGAATTAGTTCTAGAGATCTGCTGTACAATACGGTACAGCTAACAATACGGTATTGTGCACTTCAAAATTTATTTTCTTAACAAACCTCATGTGAAGTATTCTGACCGCAAAAAAAAAAAAAAAGAGAGAGACATGGAAACTCCAGGAGGTGTTAGATATATCCGTTACCTTGATTTTGGTGATAATATCACTGTGGTTTGCATATGTCCAACTCATCAAATTGTACACATTAAATATGTGCAGTTCTTTGTATATCAATTATACGTCAATAAAGCTGATTTTTTAAAAAAACTAATGTATGACCTGCTCTCTTCTACTTAGGGTATAGAGTTTAGATAACACATTCTTAAGTTTAGGAAGACAAATAGCCCTCCACCTCTTGGGAGCATCTAAGGGAGGTACTGGGTTGCATTAAAGTTCATCAGCTGTGAGATGACTGTGGTTTGGAGGGATACAAAAGAAGACATGAGTGAAAAGTCAAGATTCACAAGAACACAAGAATGAAAGAAAACAAGGTCTTGGACCAGGGTGATATTGATGGGAAAGGAAAAAATAAAATAAAATAGAGCACATTATAAGGATAATATCATATTAGGATCTAGAGATTAGCCTGGTGGTTAAGTCCACAGACTGCAGCTAAACCCTCCTGGGTTTTAATCCTGCTTCTACCACTTACTAGCTTTGCATCCTTAGTTACTTAACTTCTCTGTGCTGTCAAGCGCCCCATCTAGAAAATGGGGCTAACAATAGTAACTTCCTCTTAGGGTTGTTAAGAATATTAAATGTTTACATGTGAAATATTTAGAACAATATCTGGTATATAGTTAAATGTAGATATTACTATTATTATTGTTGTTATTATTGCTGTTGTTATTCTTCCTATTAAAAAAGACTTAGAGGTAGTGCTGAATCAAATTTCCTAAAAATGGAATTCAATAGGGAAAAAAAGTCAGTTCCTGCAAGTGGATTGAGGCAAGGGAAAAGATAGAAATTATACAAGTACAAAAAAATGATTTAAGTGGCAAAATATCTTAGAGAATGTTTAGCATGGGGAATAAAAAGGGGATATGATAGGGGCCAGCCAGGTGGCACAAGCGGTTAAGTGGGCGCGCTCCGCTGCGGCGGCCTGGGGTTCGCAGGTTCAGATCCCAGGCGTGCACCGACGCACTGTTTGGCAAGCCATGCTGTGGTGGCGTCCCACATAAAGTGGAGGAAGACAGGCACAGATGTTAGCCCAGGGCCAGTCTTCCTCAGCAAAAAAAAGAGGAGGATTGGCAGATATTAGCACAGGGTTGATCGCCTCACAAAAAAAAAAAAAAAAAGGGGGGATATGATAGCTAGCTGGAGCTAGGAAAAAATAAGCAATTAAGCTGCAGAAGAAATATGTAACATTATTCAGAGAATTTATTTCTGAGTATAATCTTTGCCTCAATAATTTTATTTATAAGGCTGATGAAACTGGTCTATTGTAAAGATGCTTGCTGTTTTCTACTCAGCAAATACCAGTGAATCAAGTTCCTACCTCTTCTTCCCCAAAGTTTAAGCAGAATGGAGACAAGTTAACTGCTCTAATATATGTTTATGTATTAAAGCTGTGGGTTTCCATAAATAGCGATAATGGCAATTGAAAATTTTTATCATTCTGGAGCTTTCAAAGATTTCATGTATTTGCGTATTGCCAGATAGTGCAATTTAAGGCAGAGATGAACTTTTTCTGTTCTGTTTTTACTACCTTTTTATAATTTAAGTAAAAAAGCGTGTCAGTAGTCTAGACTTACCAGAGAATATTAAAACTACCCTGTTTCTAAACAATTGTGGAGATCAACACAGAAAAGGAGTTAGCTTCCCCCAAAATGACCATCTTCCTACCTGCCAGTGTTCAGTGTAAACATTTATTAAAAGCCATGTACCAGGCTCAACAAAAGAGGTAAAAGAGGTACTTGGTTGTATTCAAGTCCCCGGGCTGTGAGATGACTGGTTTGCAGGGGTTCAGGGGAGACGTGAGTGAAAGGTCAAGATGCACAAGGACACAAGAATGAAGTGCTGGGGTGGAGGCTGTGTTACCTTTTCATTCACTAATTGATTTTTCATATAGGCAACCATTTTACACTTTCCTGAAGATTATGCAGTTATATAAGAACACGAGTGCTGGGGTTCAAAGAAGGCGAGGACATGGTCTAAGCTCTCAAGAAGCTCTTAGACTAATGGAGGAGAGAGATAAAAAGTGAGATAATTTCAGCATAATATGCTGTGATAACATAGAGGTATGTAGAAGGCTCTCTCGTTGATGGAGCCTATGGACTGGCTTATCGTTCTGATACCAAAACAACCCCTTCCACCTTGTTCATACGTCTAAAAACTTACATGTGAAGTTCTGGACAAATATAAAACATTATGCAGGACTTTCTTTCGCCTTTAGAGAAGAATTTATCTCCTGATAATTAAAAAATGTATAAGCTCTGAAACAAACCCTTTCCATCACACACACACACACACACACACATCTTGAAATAATTGCAGAATAATCCTCCATACTCCATGAACAAAACGTGACCAAGTAAGGCTGAAAAGCAAATGCAAGTTGAAAATTAGGTGCCAGTGATCTATAGCAGTAGTAGCAAGGGGAAGTGATAGCATCAGTGACAAATAAAGTAGATAATCGTCTGGTGGGAAGAGGCTGTTTTACCTTTTCGTTGGCTAATTGACATTTCGTAAAGACAACCATTTTACACTTTCCTGAAGAAGATTATACAGCTATATAAGTTTCATTCTTCCCTTATGAAAAAACGGGGAAGGGGAGGCCCCCAAAATCAGCTGATTTGGGGTTTGGTTTTTGTTTGTAACAAGTTTCAATGTCACAGCTAAGGTCATCACCCATTTAGCCCAGGCCCCATATCGTTTAAATCTGCACGTGTGCTCCCCAGACCTCTAGCACGGACAGATATAAGATCCAAAGAACTGATGTCCGTAGGGAGAGTGCCAAGTCAGCATGCAACTGTTAATCTTTGGAGCATTTTTCTCAAAAAGCCAGGGAAGTGTGCAGTACATTGGGAAAGTTTCTGTCTTTTTTGTTTTTTAATGTTTTGGTGTTTATAAGATTAAACATCAGTTATTTGAAAGTTCTATTTATACCAAATACCATAATCCCCAAGATGCCAAATAGTAGAGCTATTACAGAAAAGAAAGATAAAAGTCTTTAGTACAATTTAGTTATTGTAAACCTTTATTACATATCCCTATGGCACACAATGTTGTAAGAAAAATTGTTACCGTCAGTCTTAAAAATCACATAGGTTGTCTTTTAGAATCTTGGAAAATGAGGATAATGGCATAAAAATCTGGATATATAGTAGAATAACATAAAATGCACTGAAAACATTCGAGAAGTATGGATTTTAATATTAATTCAAACATTTAATATTTACCTTTTAGCTGCTTTACATTGAGTAAGAAAAAAGTGTACAAATACATATCCCTAGAGTGCCGTGGCTTTCCCGACAGACCCTGTCCTCTGTTCTGACAGGCTTGTTTACCGAGGGACCAAAAGTCCCTTAGGACACAGATAGACATTTTGACTTCTTTCTGGGCAGAGAGGAAAGAATAATGTCACACGGAGCAAAGACATTGTGAGACCACCTCTCCAATAAGAAAAAAGGTAACATCGCTAGGGTGAGGAGCAACCTCGCTTCCTTCAATCACCCAACAATGATTTTTGAATGCCTAGTATGTGTCAGGCTACGTGCAGAGTGTTAGTGATGTTCATTTCCTTGAGAAATCCATACATTTGTTCCTTTATGCATCGACCAAATCATTATTGAATGTCTGATACTACACTAGAAATACTATGGTAAATAAAATACTCTTCCTCCTCCAAAGGAGCTTGCAGTCTTCAGGTGGAGTAAAGCTTGCGGAGAAGCTGCTTCACCTCGGGGTGATACGCTCTCAGACAGGGATAAGCAGGGGGTCCTGAGAAGACACACCCACCCCACAGGCCAGGACAGCTTCCCCAAGGTGACATTTGAGCTGAGACCTGAAAGGAGGTGGGTGGGGGTTCTGTTGGAGTTCTGGGCAGAAGAAGGAGATGGCACGACAGAGCCCTAGAGCCAGAGAGAGCTCAGTGCATTCAGGGACCTGCTGGTTGTTCAGAGTGAATGAGTGCAGGAAGTGGTGAAAAAGATGAGACAGTGGCGGAAAGCACCAGCAAGCTCCCGAGTGCCTTGTGTGGGCCTAGTGGAGGCATCTGACCTTTATCCCGACATTAGGTTTCCCCCAAGTGAGGCTGGATGGTTAGCAAGAGGATCTTAGATGGACCACAGACCAGCATTTTTAATTTTGGAGCTAATGACTTTAATATGCATTAGAAAAATATATAACCCATGCATCAACATATTACTTATCCCTTAAAATGAAGCTAAGCAACAAAAGTGATTCAATTTATAGACAAAATATTAAATATATTATATTATAGTTGGTACCCAAACAACCATAAATGACTGATGTTTGAGAAAAAATGCCTGAGACCAACAGATTGCCATTGAAAGATTTTATGCAGGGAAGTAACGTGACAAGACTTCTGAGTTAGAAAGAACACTCTGGTCGTAGAGAATGCATTAGGGCAGCGTTCGTCAAACTTCTGGTTTAATTCCGTTAGTGGATTCTGAAATCAAATTTAAGATTGTAACTGGCAGGATTTTTTCAATGAAATGTAATAGGATAGAATAAATAATATCAGACAGCTTCACACATAATCAGAGAGCATCACACTTTACTATATATATATGCATGCGTGTGAGTCTTTACTGGATCACAATGTAAAATGTTTTTCTTCCTGTGAGTCAAGGTCAAAGAAAGTTTAAAAGCCACTGGAAATCACTGGAAATAGACCAGTTAGGAGACTGTTGCTGTAATTTGTTCATTCATTCAACTAGTATTTATTGAGCACATATTATATGAAAAGTGCTGTTCTAGGCACTGAGAATACAGTTGGTGAACAAAATAGATAATGTCCCTGATCTCACAAGGTTTATACATTGATGAGGAGGGGATACAATGAGCAAGTAACCAGACAAATACATAAGACAATTTAAGAGATGGCAAGTTTTGAAAAGCAATAAATCCAAGGGAGAAAGGTAAGCTCCACACAGGCTGTTTTTTCACTGCTGTGTCCCAAGCACTGACACTAGGAATAGTGCCTGGCACAGAGTAGCTGCTCAATAAGTATTAGTTAAATGAATGAATGAGGGATGTTGTTGGCTTGACTTAGGCAGTGACAAAAGAAATTAAGAGAAGTAGATGAGTTCAAGATATACTTAAGAGATAAAATAAACAGGGCTTAGTGAGAAGAAAAGATTTGGGGCTGAGAGAGAAAAAGAAGAGGAATGATTTCTCTACAGCGTAGTCTACACATAGCAACCAGAGTGATCGTGTGATTTCTCCACTCCAAACCCTCCTGTGGCTCCCTATTGTACTGAAGGTAAAACTCAAAATCCTTACAATGGCCAGAAAGGCTGCACATGATCTGAGCTGGGGTATCTCACTGACCTCATCTCTAATAATCTCCCCCTGATTCTCTCTGTTCCAGCCACACTGACCCCTTGGTTAAGTTCCTGGTCAAGGCCTTTAAACTACTTGTCCCCTCTTCCTGAAATGCTCTTCTCCCAAATATTCATGTTAGCGCAGTCCTTGCCTCCTTCAAGTGTCTCTTTCTTCGTGAGGTCTATTCTGACCACCTCCATCTAATACTACAATTCACTCTCCATGACATTCATTGTAATTCATTTATTGTCTTCATTGTCTCTCTCTCCACGAGACTGTAAACTCTCCTCGAGCCTAGAGCACTGCTCGGCACATTATAGGTCCTCCATAAATATTTGTTGAGTAAAGAATGAAAGATGACTCTCAGGTTTCTGGTTTGAGCAACTGGGTGAATGGTGGCTCATGAGGCAGAAAACACGGGAGGATGTGGCTTTTGGTGGGAAATAAGTTCAGTTTCAGACATGCTGAGTCTAAGTGTCTGTGAGACAACACCCAGGTGGAAATGTCAGTTAGGCAGTTGAATATATGGGCCTGGCACTGGAAAGAGCTAATTTGAGGGTTACTGGATCACAAATGGCATTTGAATGGATGACACCAGCAAGAAAATGGATGTAGAGAGAAGAAAAGAACCTTGAGAAACAGCAGGAGGTGAGAGATATCAAAACCAGATGAGCCGATGAAGGAGAGAGAGAAGGAGGAGACAGGGAATTAGGAGGAAAACCAGGAGTTGTGGAAGTCCATAGGAAAGTAGTTTTAAGAAGGAAGATATATTAGTCATCTATTGCTGTGTAGCAATTACCCCAAAACTTAGTGGCTTAAGACAAAGCGCATTTATTATCTCCCTCTTTCTCTGGGTCAGGAATCTGTGCGCTGCTTAGCTGGGTCCTCATTTTTTTTTTTTTTTTGTGAGGACAATCAGCCCTGAGCTAACATCCGATGCCAATCCTCCTCTTTTTTTTGCTAAGGAAGATTGGCCCTGGGCTAACATCTGTGCCCATCTTCCTCTACTTTATATGGGACGCCACCACAGCGTGGCTTAACAAGTGGTGCATCAGTGCGCGCCTGGGATCCAAACCCGCGAATCCCGGGCCGCCGAAGCAGAGCACGCACACCTAACCACTTGCACCACTGGGGTGGCCCCCTGGGTCCTCTTTTTTCGAGTATCTTACAGGGTTGCAATCAAGGTGTTAGCCAAGGCTGTGGTCTCATCTGAAGTGTTGACTGGGAGGTGATCTTCTTCCACACTGTTGGCAAACTCTTCCTTGTGGGCAGGATTCAGTTTTCTGAGAGCTGTTAGGATGGGAGCCTCAGATCCTTCTCATGTGGGTCTCTCCATAGGACACCTCACAACCTGGGAGTTGCTTCAACCGAACAAACATGCAAGAAGACTCAGAGAAAGAGTGTGAGCAAATCTTTTATAATTTAATCTCAGAAATACCATGCCATCCCATCTCACTTTTGTCTCACTTTTGTTCATTAGGAGAAAGTTGCTAGGATCAGCCCACTCACAAGGGACGGGATTACAAAATGGAGTGAATACCAGGAGGTGGAGATCACTGGAATTCATTTTTGAAACTGCCTCCTACAGAAGATGTGTTAGCAGTGTTAGATGTCATAGAGTGATCAAGTGTCCAGGAGATTTGGCAATGAGGGGAAGCCATTTGTTATTTTAGAAAGGGCTGGCTTAGGAGAGTGTGGATGCCATGGCCAGACTATGATGGACTGACAAGTGAGTTAGAATAGAAGAAGTAAGAGTCTGCAATACTAGACAATTCTTTCAAGATGCTTAGAGATGAACGACATGATAGAGATAGGGTGACTGGAGGAAGGAATGGAGTCAAAGCCAGATTGTGGGTTTTTTAAAAATTGAAAGAGATTTGAATGTGTTTGGGTAGACGTGAATAGAAAGGAAGAGATTGTGGTTAGAGATAGAAATGAATCACTCAGCTCGTTTTATAAGGGATGGAGAAGACCAGTAGTGAGTCCAGGAGAAAGATGACAAGGGCCTAAATAACTACCTTTTATTAAATCCTTCTTTGCCCAGGCCTATTGTATTAAACACTTTACCTGTATTATCTCATTTAATTCAACTCTCAAAGGTAAGACTTTTATCACCATGATATAGACCAGGAAATAAACCAAGAGAAACTAAGTAACTTGGCCAAGGTCCCAGAGGAAATAAGAGGAGTAGAATTTGAAATCAATCTCTAGGTCAGTGGGTCTCAAAGTATAGCCCCGGACCAGCAGCATCAGCATCACCCAGAAACTTGTTAGAAATGCAGATTCTCAGGTCCCACTCCACACCTAGTGAATCAGGAGCTCTGGTAGTAGGGCCTAGTAATTTGTGTTTTAACACGCCCTGCCCTCCAGATAACTCTCAAGTTTGAGAAGCACTGCTCCAGGTGTTACTGTCTCTCAAGGCCCAAACTAGGGCAGATGTGATAAAGATACTGAGAAAAGGACAGACTGGAGAATTATTTAGAAAGTTAAAGGAAGAGTAACTGGGTAAAGAAACCCAGGATGACTTCTAGATTTTTGACCTGAGTGACTGATGGAGAAATCACCAGAAGAGAGAAGAGGTTTAGCACAGAAAGATGATTTCATTTTGGATAGGCTGATTCTGAAGTTCTTGTAGGCAAACAGATGGAGCAATTGAGTAGGCAAATAAATATATGCGTCAGATGGTTGAAGGAAAGGTCATGACAGAGACAACCCCAGGCCACTTGCAGGGCCTGGGGCAAGAATACAAATAACCACATACTTTAGACCAAAATATTTAAAATGTGTAAATCAAACTAACTTGTTAAATAAAATACACTGTCTCCTTTTACTTTGACAAATATATCTTCATTTTTATTTTATTTATTTATTTTTTTTGTGAGGAAGATCAGCCCTGAGCTAACATCCATGCCAATCCTCCTCTTTTTTTTTTTTTGCTGAGGAAGACTGGCCCTGGGCTAACATCTGTGCCCATCTTCCTCCACTTTATGTGGGACACCACCACACCATGGCCTGACAAGCGGTGCATCAGTGTGTGCCTGGGATCTGAACCCAGGCTGCCAGCAGGGGAGCGCGTGCACTTAACCGCTACGCCACGGGGCCGGCCCCCAACAAATATATCTTCATAATGTCAAAATTTTTAAAAATATGTGTAAAGTGATGGTTTTTATATGACTGAAAGTTGGCAAAATGGCCAAGACCACTTGGGAGTTTGATGGGTTGACGATTGGGATGAGTCATAAAATATACACATAATTCATGAATTACTCTTTATTTCCTTCATGAAATTTATTTTTCTTGCCTTTATTTCAGGAAAATTTTCGATAATGTTGTTGCAATGAAGATTTTCACATAATTTGTATTCAATTGACAATAGTTATTCAAAGGGTTAAAAAATAAATGTAACTATTCAAAATACACAAAATTTTAAATAAATTTTCATAAAAAGTGTAAATCAGTTTTTGGAGGGGCCAAACTGGGACTTGGCCAACTGCTGGCTGGAAATCATTGCTGAGCTGAGATTTTTATCTGACTCACTAACTGGCAGAACCTAAGTTTGACTTCTCGGTTTCAGGAGACAGAGAGAGCGATTCTTACGTGCAAGCATCAAAAAGCCCCAGGGTGGCTGTTTAAAACTGGTAGGTACCATTTTTTCACCACTGACAATATTCCTGGCACAGTTAAGCACTTTTTTTGCACTTTATATCCTCTCCTAACAACTTATGAAAGGCACAATGATTCTCATTTTGCTAATGAAGATATTGGGGCTCAGAAAGGTTAAGTAACTTGCTCAGAATCAATTATTATGTGGCTAAGAGCTGGGAAATAAAGAAATGGGTCAGGGTCCAGCCCAGTAGTGTAGTGGTTAAGTTCGCACACTCTACTTCAGTGGCCTGGGGTTTGCAGGTTTGGATCCCAGGGGCAGACCTACACACCATTCATCCAGCCATGCTGTGGTGGTGTCCCACACACAAAGTAGAGGAAGATTGGCACAGATGTTAGCTCAGGGCCAATCTTCCTCACCAAAAAAAAAAAAGGAAGGAAGGGAGGAAGGAAGGAAGGGAGAAAGGAAGGAAGGGAGAAAGAAAGGAAGGAAGGAAGGAAGGAAGGAAGGAAGGAAGGAAGGAAGGAAGGATGGAAGGAAGGATGGAAGGAAAAAGAAAGAAAGAAAGAAAGAAGGAAAGAAACAAAGAAAGAAAGAAAGAGAAAGGAAGGAAGGAAGGAAGGAAGGAAGGAAGGAAGGAAGGAAGGAAAAAAGAAAGAAATGGGTCAGTATTTCCATGTGTCCCTGGAGAAGAGACACCACCACCAATAACAAAGACGAGAGCAATTCACACATTCATAAAGCAGAGGATATAGAGATATACTCTGGGGGCTTGATCGAGGACCATTCATTCTACCTGGAGAAAAACACCAAATCCCAAGATTCTAAGACTAACATTTCCTAGAATTCTTACTTTCAAGATATTACTTGAGACTAGAAAATAGAAATTGTTGACAAAATACCGGCCAATATTGCACAGCACAATATTACTGTGCCATATTACACAGCAGGTAATAGACATGGAGGTTCCCCCCTATCTCTCCTCACTCACCAGTTCCTCTTCCACCATTTATCTTCCAGGGTTCTTTCTCCAATCCAATTTCCTATTCCACAGACTCACCCTATGGGAACCTAATCAACTCCCCAAGCTTTCAAAATCTGTCTTTCCGCGGATGACTCCCCAAATCTAGAACCAGTCCGTATATCCAACAGCCTTGGGTGGAAGGCTCTACTAGCACAGCCTCCAGGCATTAGCTACTGATGAATTCATCCATAGAAGGGCCATTAAAAATACATTTGTGTTTTCCCATCAGAGATGTAAGAGTCCTTATTAGGAAAAATTCAGAAATTATAGAAATATAGAAGAAAAAAACGTATCCATAATATCTTCACCCAGAAGTAATGGAGTCTACAGAAGGTAGAGATATTTGCCCTAATCCTAATATGCCCTGTCCTAACAGAAAAGGCATCACAGCATAGTGTCGAAAGGCTTCAAACACTAGATTTTTCTGGGTTCGTGACCCTGGTTCAGTTATTCAGTAGCTGTGTGGCCCAATTTGTGAAATGGGCAGTGATCAAAGTAATGCATGTAAAATGCCTATCAGATAGCAAGTGAATAATACATGTTCATTTGAAATTTCTGTTCCAGGTGCAAAGTAAGAGCAAAGCAAAAGCAGGCAGAGAGAATTTTTTCAGCTTTTTCTTTTTGAAGGCTGTTTGGTTTTGGAACTTGCATTCTCTCCTGTTCTGAGGCTCCCCACGTCTAGCCTCCTTCTGGTCCAACAACTAACGGAGCTAGATATCCGCTGAAATGGTCAGGAAGCCGCGGAAACGCAGTTTATGGGTTAAAAAAAGAGCTTTTTGCCCTTTGAACTCAGGAGTCCTGGGCTCAAGGGTTTCCAGCCTTTTTACCGCTAAGAACTTTTCAGTTATTTTTCCCTGAAGTTGTAGAGGATTTGTGTACACAACAAAACTGCATTTATTAACTAAAAAAAAAAAAAAGTAAATCAAAGAAATGTAAAAATTTTTAAGTTATCTTTCATGTAAGTTATTTTTTGGTGAGGAAGATTAGCCCTGAGCTAATGCCTGTTGTCAATCCTCCTCTTTTTTGCTGAGGAAGGTTGGCCCTGGGCTAACACCCATGCCCATCTTCCTCTACTTTATATGGGACGCCTGCCACACTGTGGTTTGATGAGCGGTAGGTGGGTCCACACCTGGGATCCGAACCTGCGAACCCCAGGCCGCCGAAGCAGAGCGCGCGAACTTAACCACTATAGCGCCGGGCCGGCCCCTCATGTAAGTTTTTTAAAGTTCTTTTTGTTCTAAACTACAAATTATGTTTAATGAATGTCAGCAATTTAAGTCAAAACTACTTAAAGTTGAAAGTTTTAATTCTTTGACAATTTAAATCTTATTAAATATTTTTATAAAGATAGAACACTAGCAATTCCAGCAACATTTATTTTTTAGTTATCTTTTGCTATATAACAAATAACTCAAAACTTAGTGGTTTAAATTAATGATCTCTTATTTTCCACCCTTCAGTGGATTGGCTTGCTGGTTCTACTAGTCTCTCCAGGGCTCATTCATAAGACTGCAGTCATGTGGTGGCTCACCTGGAGCTAGGGCGTCTAAGATGACCTCTTTCACATGTCTGGGGTCTTTGAAGGGATGGCTAGGAGGTTGAGACCTGTCTCTACATGGTTTCTCATCATTCAGTAGTCTGAATGAAGGTGGCTTCCTTACGTGTTGGCTGGATCCCAACAGGAAAGCAGAAGCTACGAAGCCTAAGGCTTAGGCCCTGAACTGGCACAGTTCCGCCACATTCTATTGGTCAAAGCAAGTCATAAGGTCATCCCAGATTCACGTGAAGAGAAACAGATTCCACTTCTTGATGGGAGAAACGGCATGAGTGGATGGGGATGGAAAGAATTATTGGCAGCTATCTTTGCAAACAGTTTACCACAATCCACCTGGTTGCCAATGTAAAGAATTGGTTATTTACATAGCTTCAAATATGTTATGCCTAGACCTACATATATACAAATTTAAAATAATATGATATATTAGATAAAAAGATTTATGATTAATAATAATAATAATATTTAATATTATAAAATGTTTTTCCACCATTCTGTGCAACTACTGTCAATACCAGAAGAATTATGATTTAGAACATGAAGGGAAGCAAAAAAAATGGATATTGAGCACTACTGGGAAACACTTTGTTATGCAATAGTCTATTATACTCATGTCATCTGAGAGGAAGGATTTGACAAGTTAATTGTCTAAATACTTACCCTGCTCAAATCTTCTCCAAACTCAGAAGCAGCATCTATCTCCAACGTGGGCATCAGGAATTTAGAGGCAGTTGTCTTTTGTTTGGGGGACGTAGGCAAGAGATGTGAAGTGTTTCCCCAGGACCTGAACAATGTTAGCAGAGTGGATGTTTAAAGATACGGGTCACACCATACCTGTGCTGAGTGCTAGATCCTAAATGACAAAGGTGCCCAGGTAATCCTCAATTAACCTACATCGTGTATGTTTGCATATGCAGGGACCTTTAAAGTACACAATTTAGGGCAGGACTCTCTTGTCTAATTCTAACAGAGGTACTGGGTAGTTACCACTGGAAGGCCGTAAAATGGAATGGAGAAGAGATAATCCAGGGAGAGTGGGTGGGAGGGAGAAGAGTAGTGGTCCAAAAAGTATGGAACTCTGGAAAATAAACCCACTGTTTACAGAATGGATGGACCGAAATATCCATCAGTATGGGACGTGACTAAGTAAATTATGATGCATTCATTCTATGAAATACTAAAGAACTCCTTTCTCTAGTTTTCTCTCTCTGTCTCTGTCTCTGTCTCTCTGTTTTTGTCTCTGTCTCTCTATGTATAGTCCATATATGCGTGGACTCATCTCTGAAGTGAAACATAAAATAAAAACAGCCAGCAAGGTGTAGCACAATAGGTATAAAATGATTTATATTATATTTATATTACACACACAAACACACACACACACACACACACGTGACTGCATAGAAAAAGGACTAGAAGCAAATACACCAAACTGCTAAGAGTTTAGAGGTACAAAGGGGAATTTTCACACCTTATTCAGCCACTTAGAATAAGTTGTTGTCTCAGAACATGAGTTTTCTTTTATGTAAAATAGAGATAATAATAGTAATCATCTCACAGATTTCTTTCTAAAAAATTGAGATATAATTCACTCACCACAAAATTCACTCTTTTAAAGTGTACAATTCAGTGTTTTTTTAGTATATTCACAAGTTGTGCAACCATCACCTCATCTAATCCAGAACATTCCATCACCCCATAAAGAAGCCCAGACCCACTAGCAGTCACTCCCATTCCCCCTTCCTCCCAGTCCCTGGTGACCACTAGTCTACTTTCTGCCTCTGTGGATTTGGCTATTCTGGACATTTCATATAAATGGAATCGTGCAGTATTTTTCAAGGTTCATCCATGTTATACCATGTAACAGTACTTTGTTCCTTGTTATGGCTGAATAAAAGGCCATTGGATGAGTGTACCACAATTTGTTTATACATTCATCAGTCGACAGACATTTGGGTTGTTTCTATTTTTTTGCTATTATGAATATTGTTGCTATGAACATTTCTGTACAAATTTTTGTTGTGGGCATATATTTTCATTTCTCTTGGGTATGTATCTAGGAGTGGAATTGCTGAGTCATTTGGTATGTTATGTTTAACTTTTTAAGGAAACTGCCAAACTCTTTTCTACAGCAGCTGCACTATTATACATTCCCATCAACAATGTATAAGTTTTCCAATTTCTCCACATCCTTGTCAACACTTGGTATTGTCTATCTTTTTTATCACAGCCATGCTATTGGGTATGAAGTGGTATCTCACTGTGGTTTCTATTAGCATGTCCCTGCTGGCTGATGATGTTGAGCCTCTTTTCACATGCTTTTTGGCCATTTGTATATCTTCTTTGGAGAAATGCGTATTTCCTTTGCCCACTTTAAAATTGGGTTGTCTTCAGGGGCCAGCCCCATGGCTTAGCGGTTAAGTGCGCACGCTCCGCTATTGGCGGCCCGGGTTCGGATTCCAGGCGCGCACCAACGCACCGCTTCTCCAGCCATGCTGAGGCAGCATTCCACATACAGCAACTAGAAGGATGTGCAACTATGACATACAACTATCTACTGGGGCTTTGGGGAAAAAAAGGAGGAGGATTGGCAATAGATGTTAGCTCAGAGCCGGTCTTCCTCACCAAAAAGAGGAGGATTGGCATGGATGTTAGCTCAGGGCTGATCTTCCTCACAAAATAAAATAAAATAAACTTAAAAAAATAAATAAATAATTGGGTTGTCTTTTTATTGTTGCATTGTAAGAGTTTTTAAAATATATTCTGGATATTAATCCCTTAACAGATATGTGATTTGCAAATATCTTCTCCCATTCTGTGGATTGTCTTTTCACTTTCTTAATAGTATCCTTTGAAACACAAAAGCTTTTAATTTTGCCAATGTCCAATTTATCTATTTTTTTAATTGTTTGTGCTTTTGGTGTCATATTTTCAAAAATATTGCCTAGTCCAAGGTCACAAGGATTTACACCCACGTTTTCTAAAAGTTTTAGCTAGAAAACTGTAAATTCTAACTCTTACATTTAGGTTGTTGATCCATTTTGAGTTAATTTTTGTATGTGGTGATGGGTCACAGAGTTCTGACGATGCTTCAACGAAATGAATATTACAAGGCACATCGTAAGCTCTCAGGGACTGGTAGCGAGTATTATTATTGTACTATTTGTCTAAAGAAACCACCAAACACACAAGAGTTATTGAACAAACTGTAGAGAACTATCAATCTTACCACTTCATGATTTTTCTTTTCGGGAAAAAACACAATCACGTGGTTTGATTGCCCACCATATTCACCATCCTTGTTGACTGCTAGTTGTTTCCAAAAGATGAGGACTTGGCACAGGCAGAGATTTCAAAGCAGAGGCAGTTCCCAAGGGCAGCCTCAGCACCATCTGGACCATGAGGCCCCTCTGGTGAAAGCGTAAAGCCTCCCTCATGACCCCTGGACTGCATACGAAGGAGACATGCATTTTGACGTAAGTCTTTGTCATGGAACTTTATAGTTTCATCCTTGTGTTCCTATGTCCATATTCACATATATTTCTTCACATGAGCTTTATGTAGATAGAGTTAATTAACTTCTGAGGATTCACCCACTACCCAGAGGCCCCAATTAAGTCAGTGCCCCAGCTACCCAAATATGCTGAATGTCTTCTCTTGATCTTCAGTATTCCCAGTGGCTCCATGTGGGTCTTTCTTTGGGATAGTTTTGCTGAAATCTCAGTGTTTTTAATGAGGGGAGAGGGAGACTTTGCCCCTGGGGTATATCTGGCAATGTCTGGAGATATTTTTGGTTGTCACAACTGAGGGGCACTACTGGCATGTAGTGGGTAGAGGCCAGGATACTGCTAAACATTCTACAATGCACAGGACAGCCCCCCAAAAACAATGCTTATCCAGCCCCAAATGTCAATTGTGTGAGGTTGAGAAACCTGGACTAGATATATATGAGTTGATTATGCTTACTAGGGCGGCAAGATGTGATGGCTCTGGAATAAGACACACCAGGGTTCAAATCTCAGCTTTACCACTTACCACCTCTGTGACCTTGAGCAAGTTCCTTAACCTCTCTGAGCCTTAGTTTCCTCATCTAATAATCACTCTAATACATACATATACCCATCTAATACATACAACAGTCCTCTAATGTATATATATTTAAAATCATCTAATATACACATAATTTGTGGCATAGTGACTGGTACATATTAAATACTCAAATATTAGCTCACATTAACATAGGTGATAACAATATCCTAATAAAAATAATACTTTAGGGTTTTTTTGTAAGTCAGGTTTATTGAATTAATTTACATAGAGTAAAATCATCTTTTTAAGAGTACAGTTCAACGAGTTTTGACAAATGTGTGCAGTTGTGTAACCATAATGAGTATATCAAACAGTTTCAACACCCCCCAAATTCCCTCATACCCCTTTGTAGAAAATCTCCATCCCACCGATCAACTTTCTGTCCCTACCATTTTTTTGCCTTTTTCAAAATGTCATATAAATGGAATCACAGAGCATGTAGGCTTTGAGTCTGGCTTCTTTCGCTCACATAATGTTTTTGCGATTCATCTATGGTCTTGTGTGTATCAGTAGCCTTCTTCCTTTTAATTGTTGAGTAGTATTCCATTGTTTGGATGTACCATGGTTTGTTTATCTATTTACCAGTTGACAGACTTTTGATTGTTTCCAGTTTTCTGGCTATCATGAATACAGCTGTTGTAAACATTAACATACAGGTCTTTGTGTGGACACGTGTGTTTATTTCTTGCGGAATAAACAGGTTTAACATGAGGAGTGAGGTTGCTGGGTATTATGGTAATTATATGTTTAACTTTGTAAAAAACTACCAAATTGTTTTCCAAAGTGACTGTATCATTTTGCGTTGTTGATCTACAACCTGCCTAGCACTTGGTGTTGTCAGTTTTTGCTTTGTTTTGTTATTTAATTTTAGTTATTCTAGAAGGTAGGTAGTGGTATTTCATTGTGTTTTTAATTTGTTTTTCCCTAATAAGTAGTGATGTTGAGCTCTTTTGTTTTGATTTCATTTTACAACATGCAACATAAAGCATTTTGGATGCTTTAAATATCACAAAAACTATATTAGGTAGGTCGAAATAAACATGTTCATACCAACAAGAATTAAATGCATGCCTTCTCTCCACCCCACCATCTCCAAAGTGACTGCTTTCCATTTCCCATAAGAAAAGAAATGTCTGGTTTTGTACACTCTCTAGCAACCCGGAGCTGCAGCCAATCTGCGTCATCCTCACCGTGTAATTAGAGGCTGGAGGTGCCCACGTGTCTCATTTTTAGGATGCTGTGGGCTACATTTGGCCCAGATTAGGTTATACTTTAGGCATTTTACTGCATCTCCTCTTTTTCCCCTCAATGTTCCATTTCTCAGAAGGCCCTTAAAAAGAACAAACAGATCTGGGTTGGAGTGCAGTTTCGCTCTCTGAGGACAGTAGGGTGATACAGACCACCATCAGGTATGCTCTCTAAAGCAGGAAAGGAAAGAAAAAAACCCACCAACCCTCCACAGTGCAGTCTTGGACTCCAACCCAGCAAGATAGGACTGCTTCACTTACTAAAATCGTCTGTCCACTAGAATCCTGTTTGTCTCACCGAGTGGGCATTGGCCTGCCCACATTGTCCATATTTTCCTCTCCCTTCTCACACAGAACCCATCATCTCCACCACTTTTCCATGCTCTCCTAGTTAGGGTTGCTAGATAAAATACAGGATCTACAGTTAACTTAGGATTTCAGATAAACAATAAATAATTCTTTAGTATAGGTATATCCCATGCAATATTTAGAGCTTTCCTCCACTGCAATATTGGAGGAGCTAGCTTATTTTTATTATTGGAGTCAAGCTCTTACTTGGGGAGAGAGACAAGAACCTATTTGATTTATTTTAGACCTATGCTTGGTTTTTTATTTTTTTTCAGAAGCAGGAAATATAGACAACCACTTATTTTCCCCATTCCTGCATCAGTCATGAGACTTTGGCAGCAGAAAGAACGAGAAATGGACGGCAGTGACCTACCTTTCACTAATAAGTCCTGTAAAAAACAAAAAAGCGAAGCTTCTTCAGGGCCGGCTCTGTGTACAGTCAGATGAAAAACTGACTACCTCTCCTGTGCAGCTCTGCATGGCCAGCAAAAGAAGCGAGCTAATCTTTATTAAAGGGTCACCATTTTTGGAATCAGCCTGACATAAATTCTTTCACTTAATTTTAAACTGTTTTGAGTTATTGCCCTGCTAGCAAACTCACTAATAGTGAGCTTCCCCTGTGGAGAAGGGCACAAGCAAACTCAAACCCTCTGGCCCCTCATTAAGTTGTTAACAGGAAAGAAATGCAAAATATAAATAAAAGTAAATAGAATAAGCATTACTTTTAAAATAAGAGAAAAAATATTTATTGACTGCCTCGTATGTCCAAGTTCCCCACGTGCATTAGCTGAATGTATCCAGTTTTATGTAACATACTTGTGAATTTTGTGTTATGAAACCCTGAATGTTTGATAATTTCCCCAGTGCTAGTGGAGTAGTTTGGATCTGAATCAGGATCAGTCCGATTCTGGAATTGGGTTTCCCTACTACTAATCCACACAAGTCTGACACCATAATTATCTAGAAGGAAAGAGAAACTTCCCAGTAAAAATGCTCAGGAGTATGTGGGAATTATCACAATGGATCAGCCCCGTGGGAGAAGGTCTGTGATTCCACCAACCAAGCAGAACCCATCCAGGTGGCTTTGACAGTGATATGAAGGATGGGTTCAAGGTGCTACAGCCATGGATTGTTTACGAGGCAGCACTGGGGCTCCAGTGAAGGGTCGGGGCTAGAGATCGGTGTCCAAAAGTCATTAACACAAAGAGGAATAAAACTATCTTGTAATTGCCAGAGACCAGAGCAGGGAAGAGATCAGGAATCCAGGCAGGCAGCAAAGTCCAATCACGTTTCTAGCCACCAAAGCACTATGAAGTGACTGAGACTCTGAGGTAATGTCTGGGCCAGCCATGGCTTGGTCAGGGACTGTGACCTGTGTCCTTAGGTGTAGATGCCAAGAACAAGAGTTAACAGTCACATAGCACTTTACAGGTACCAGGCTCTGCTCTGAGTCCCATACATCTATTAACCCATTTAATACTCACAACAACTCTTTCAGAAGAGTGCTCTTGTTATCTTCCTGTTGTCCATGAGGAAACTGAGGCAGAGAGAAGTTAAGTAACTTGCCCAAGATCCCCCAGTAATTGGCAGAGCTGGGATTCCAACAGGAGCGTCTGGCTCCAGAGTCCGTGCTCTTCACCATCACGCCATACTGCTGTGTGGTAAGTATCTGTGCTGTCCAGGAGGCAGACAAAGGCAGTGTTGCTGAGGTCTGAAGAAAGGATTGAAATTATGTGTTGGGATCAGCTTACCAAAGAAGGGCATCGAATGTAGAGGAAGAAGTCAGTGGAGAATGACCATGGTTAGAGGAGGGATGAAGAAGGGACAGCCCTGAGGCAGACAAAGCAGGAACAGTCAGAGGGGTGGGAAGGGAATCAGAGTTGTGCAATAGCAGGGTAACAGAAGGAGGAGAAAGCTTCGAGAAGAAGGGTTATCCACAGTGCCTAGTGCTGCAGGGAAATCAAGAAGAGTAGGGCCTGGGAAATGGTCATTGGAATTGGCAATTTGAGGCTTGTGTTGATGAAGTTGTGGGTTATTCTATAAGGATACAGATTTAGCTGCTGTAATAAAGGCCAAAACAACAGTGTAGAGTGTATTTCCCCTCACATAACAGTCCAGCATAAACAGTTCAGGGCTAATACGGCCATGCCATCTTGTTGGGGACCCATGCTCCTTTTATCTTGTTGCTCTGCCATCATGAGCATGAGGTTTCTATTTCACGTCTAAAATTACTGCTCCGTCATCCCTCTACAGTCTAGCCAGCATGAAGATAAAACACAAAAGTGGATATAGCATGCCCCTTCCTTTTAAGGGGATGATCCAGTAGTTAAATACATGGCAAGGCCTAGCTGTAAGGGAACCTGGAAATGCAGTCTTTAGCTGGGGAATCTGGTACTCAGCTAAAACTGATGGGTTCTATTTCTAAAGGAAGAAAAAGATGACAGATATGGGGACACAATTCTCTACCACAGAGGTCATTGGTCACCTTTGCAGGTAGTTTCCTCTGGTGGGCCGTAGGGAGTTCATAGGGAGAGGAAGGAGTAACCAGAGAGGAGGAAGTACCATCTGAGAAGGTTGGTGGTCACTGGAAATAGAGAAGATGATGGTAATTTGAGGAGTAGCAGAATAGAGAGCTTGTCTATACATGTCAGGGAGAACTAGGTATGTTTGTGGAGAGCAGAAAAAATCAAGAGGAAAGAGAAAGAGCAGATGCTGGAAAGGCTGAGGACAGCTGGAGAGGTCAGCCTTGGACACTGCTTTCTCTGAAACAAGAGGGAAGAAGACAATGAGTAAAGATACAGAGAAATTTTTTTTTCCGAGGTCATAATAGTTTATAACATTGTGAAATTTCAGTTGTACATTATTATTTTTCAGTCACCATATAAATGCGCCCTGTCACCCCTTGTGCCCACCCCCCCAACCCTCTTCCCCCTGGTAACCACCAAACTGTTCTCTCAGTCCGTGTGTTAGTTTACCTTCCACATATGAGTGAAATCATGCTATGTTTGTCTTTGTCTGTCTGGCTTATTTCGCTTAACATAATACCCTCAAGGTCCACCCGTGTTGTTGTGAATGGGACAATTTTGTCTTTTTTTTTGGCTAAGTCGTATTCCATTGTATGTATACACCACATCTTTAACCAATCATCAGTCGATGGACACTTGTGTTGCTTCCACTTCTTGGCTATGGTGAATAATGCTGCAATCAACATAGGGGTGCATAAGCCTCTTTAGATTGTTCATTTTAAGTTCTTTGGATAAATACCCAGTAGATGGATAGCTGGGTCATGAGGTATTTCTATTTTCAATTTTTGGAGGAATCTCCATACTGTTTCCTATAGCGGCTGCCCCAGTTTGCATTCCACCAGCAGTGAATGAGGGTTCCCTTTTCTCCATAACCTCTCCAACATTTGTTATTTTTTGTCTTGGTGATTATAGCCATTCTAACGGGTATAAGGTGATATCTTAGTGTAGTTTTGATTTGCATTTCCCCGATGATTAGTGATGTTGAACATCTTTTCATGTGTCTGTGTATCTTCTTTGGAAAAACATAAGATACAGAGACATTTTAATGTGGAGAGTAGGGAAATTGAGCAAGCTTGGGTTCACATGGCCCCAATCCCAGTCATGTAGGTGAGATCATCTGCCTCTGCAACTGTGTCTCCAAATGTGAAGGCTGCTGGGAGCTCACAAAATGTAAGGGTGATGCTCCATGTGCCTGACTAGCATCTGATCGCCTAGGGCCATGCTGCCTCTCAAGAGGAGATTAATGAATATGCACTATCACCCTCCTGCAGAGTTAGAAGGCTATGGCAGAACTGCTTCCAACCTGGAAAGCCAAACAGACTTTGGATACAGAGATGGCCCCCAATAAATATTTGCTAAATCAATGAATAAATGAATGCATGGATGAGTGAATGAAAAAGATACATTTCACAATCTATGTCTCTGGATAGTTGCACATGTTCAGAACACTTAAATTCCTCTTCAAGTAGTGTAAGATCTTGCAGGCTGACATTCATTTCAACAGATTCCATTTCCAAACCTTCTTCCTTCTCTAAAACAGGAGAATAATGTGTTCCCTGGAATTTTTGAGATGTTGTGGACCGTACCAGACAGTATCTAGGTCTTTTGTTTGAGTTGTCAGAGGAGCTTGTGGGGAGCCACTCAGGCTAAATGTTGACTCCCTCCAGTTAAAAGAAATCGCATCAGTAATAGGTTGTTTTTTCCCTAAAAGGAAAATATCCATTCACGGAAATTCTTTGTGTGTATTTCTTTCCAATTGCCATAAGGTCACCTCACTTCAGATGTCAGGCAAGCCGTAACAGAATCAAGAATCCAGATATTTCAGACAAAGAAAACAACTTCTCCCCTATTCCCCTACCTTCAGTTTATGTAGTTAACTCTCTTGTCTCTTCTTTCTATTTCAGGAGATTATATCCAGGAAGACGGTGAAATTAGAAGGAGAAAATCAGATCAGATGTTACCGTATCAGCCATCAACCACCCACAAAATCAGAAAGCTTTTATTATGAAGTTATTGTACGTGGTGACGTGTTGAGGACTAAACAAACAAAATGACAAAGAGCTAGTGGCTGCTGCCTGGGCTGGTGTCAATATAGGCTCAGAGACCCCTCCTGTAGGACAGTCCCCATGGCCACTTGAGACCTTGGCCCTGCCCTGAGCCTCTTTCTGAAACAAGCACACTCTGTTGCGGAGACACAGAACATCTTCACTGCAGAGGGAGAATCTCCAGGTTCAACTATTACAACTGCAGAAATTAGAAGCAAGCAGAATGATTACATCATTTCTAATTACAATTCCTCTCTCTGACTCCAACATGAGGAAACAGTGTGCTCACTTTCATCCTCACCTCCAGCCTGCCAGCTCTCCAAGCAGCCTTCACCTTCTGAAGGGCAAAGCTGCCTCTGGTCTTCTACCCTTGGGAAGCTCTCTGAACTTGTCTCTTTCCAAGACAAGATATTCTTTAAAGCCCTGGCTTTCTGGCACAAGACAAAAACAGGTGTGCAAGGAAGCTAAGACAACTGTTTTCTTCCTTCTCCAAGAGGAGTGGCTTTTGATGAATACTTTTGGGGAACTACCTCTGCCTCTTCCACGCTCTCCTAGAACACCGAGATTTCCGATGTTCTCGGCAGGGGAGCAGGGCACTAATATCAACACCCACTGTTGGTCTCAATCCCTCCCTGCCTTCCAGATTATTCCACTAGCTTTTGGCTGGGGACCACCCTGTCCTCCCATATCACTTTTGCTTGACATCGGAGCCTCTGACTTCTCAGCCAGCATCCCAGAATGGCCAACGGCCTTCTTCCTGCCCAGTGCACAGGGAGCACTTTCTTACCTTGCTCTTCATTATTGTCCATCTGTGATCTCTCTCTTTTCCACACTACAAAGACAACACACAGAGCCGACTGCACATTTTCAAGATGTTTACAAACAAAAGAGTAATTGCACTAAAGTTACAAAGTAGTATTCGTGTCTAATCCTTGGTTACAAATTGGTGCTAAATCTTGTTTCTCCTTCTCTGACCATGCGCTTATGGTCACCTGAGATTTGCTCCTCTCCCAGGTCTATCTCAGACCATGCCAGGGTCACCACGCTGACCCAGCCAGGGCCCGGCCTCCCCTTCTAATGATAGAGAAACTAGACTGTGGTGCTTTTGTGTCTGAATCTTGCCACAGCCCTTCTGGATGCCTCTGATATTCATACCCAGTGTTTGGTTCTGGGTGTCACATTTTAAGAAGTACATTGACAAGTTTGAGAGAACAACCAGGTGGTGAGGTATCTGAAAACCATCTTACACCAAGAATGGTCAGAGAAACTTAGGACACAGACTAGAGAAGAGAGGACCTGGGGAGTGGATGTGGCCATCATAAACCCTCCAACACTGGACGAGGGCAGAACCCAGACTGATGAGATACATCTGCTGTTTTCAGCCCAACCCAAAGATATACCTTACCCAGCTATACTGAAGTGGTACAGACTGTTCTAGAAAATGATAAGTGCCTCTTTATCTAAATTGTTCTAGCAGAGATTAGCTGGCCCTCCAGCAGAGATGTTCCAGACAGGATTCTTTTGTTGGGTGACGGCTGGCCTTCCAACTCCATAATTATCTATTTCTATGAAGAAGACAGAGAAAGAGTCCAGAGGTTTTTGGTAACTGTGATCCCCGTTAAACCTTGCTGCCTGCTTGGCTCTAGACATCAGTCAAATTTCACCTATTATTATTATCCTTTGAAATTCTGACATGCTCTCCAGGAATTTAAAATATTCCCTTCTGCAGGATGACGCAGCTTGCCAGCTTTAAATTTCAAACTTCAAAGCTGCTTTGGAAATAAAAGTTTGCTTTTCCAGTTTTAAAGATTTCTAGCCACAGGAAACCTCTGTTGAACTTTGGAAATTTGCTTTTGAAATCTAGACCTATTGACCGACTTACTGGTGAGCTTGAATGTCGCTGTGGCATGTGCAAGCAGTCTGATTAGCTTACCTTTGCTCTCTGAGAGGTTAGGCCTGCCTGGAGTCTAGAGTAGTCTAGAGCAGAGGTTCCCAACTCTGGCTGCCACATCAGTGTCACCAGGAGCTTAAAAAAAAAGTAAGTGCCCAGACACCCTACTCAGAGCTACTGATTTAATTGGGCTAGGATCAGGCTCAGGTGTGGGGAATTTTTAAAATTCTCTGGGTCATTTTAATGTGCAGACAGAAGTAAAAAGCTGTTCTTGAAGGTTTGAGAGCTGCTATTTGACCCATGTTCTTCTCAGACATCGTTTCGGATCAAACCAGTCTATTTGGGGTCTAGAGGCATAACAGAGCTATCATATTCCAAAACACCATTCAGGAATACACAGATGAATTCTCTATATCTGTTTTGATTCCCAGTAGACCTCGTGCCTTGAGTCTACTAGATCCAACTATGATGATGGAGTGTGAGCGGGATGGAGGTTGAAGGATGTTTTTACATCTCTTATGACAAAATGGGTGGGGTTATGGCTAAGCTAAATTCACCTATGGGTGTTCTGAGAGTTTCTGTTGGCCAGCACACAGCTGCCCCATACCTGGACGAAAACATCTTTCTCTGAAGCTTCCAGAGTCTCAGACAAGAGAGAACACTCCTTTAAGGAGGCTTTTTTGACATGCTGATTCACAGCTGTTTATATTCAAGAATAGCTATCCACTGGGAAAATCACATCTGTGCTGACTATTGGAATAGTAACTGCCCACAGGAGTTGATGAGCCAGCAGACTCATCCTTTTGGATGGTGCTGGACCCATATCATCCCGCACAAACTCCACGAAGGCACAGACTTCATGGGCATCCCCCACCCTCATACCCTTAAAGTCTAGAATAACCTCTGACGCAAAGATTGTGCTCAAGAAGTGTATTCAACAGATGAACACATGAAGAAGTGAATCAAATGATAATCAGGGCCCGGATAGAACTCCAGAGACTATCAAGGTTACTTAACAATAAATAAATATTTATTTTCAGATTCTGGTTTCCCTAGAGCTTCCCAGAAATGCTCAGATACCAACAGAGGAAGACCTGGACAACTCCACACGTTAACCTGGGGAGGAACCTAGGGTGGCCAGGACAAAGACGGGTCAGTCTACATGAAGCTTTGGACCTGCTTCTAAATGACCAGCCTAAACTCTCTCATTGTCAGAGTTCCCCATCCTCCATCCCCTTCAGCCAGAGCATCATGGAAGTCTCTCTCCACAGAACTGCCTCCCCTGACCCAGGGGTTGCCTGCTATTAACTAACCCACTACTAACTAGTAGTGTACTAACTAACCCACTCCCCTGCAGGGACAGCCCCTCTGAGATCCACTTCTTGTGCCCCAGGTCTCAAGCTCGACTCCCCACACCCTTGCATAATTCCGGTTTTACCAATCATAGCACACCCCAGCCTGCCCAGCTGGTGATGCATCGCCAAGCCCTCCTCCTCCTCAGAGAAAGCAGCTTGGAAAATCTTTTTTTTTGTACCTCAAAAAATTACAACGAGGCTTGTCCAGCCCTGGCAGTGTCAGCAATCATCTGCTGGAGAGGCATACAAATTTGGGTAAAAAAAGCCAAGCAGCTGCATTCTCCCAATCCCCAGGGCCCTGGAACACACCCCACAAAAAAGCCAAAATCCTTTCTTGGAATATGGAATATGGGATTCGATGAAAAGATTCTGACCTAACCACCTTTCTCCTGGGCTCTCCCATTTTCCGCCTAGGAGAGGCCTGGCTATAAAGGGAAGCGTTCACATCTATTGATTCTTAGTTTCCCCGTCAGCCTGGCCACCGACCACATGACTGGGCAGAGCCTAGCAGTTCTCCCTGAGCCTCTGACTGGTACAATAAAGAATTTTTACTTTGAGGCTCAATCAGCTTTCTGATGAAAGGAATTCACTATGTCTCAGTGTAGGTATTGCTTGTGTCAAGTTGCATGTGGAAAAATCAGATCTTGAACCCAATAATTAATGTGTTGAGTCTCTTGTATTTAGCATTCTCTGGCTGAGAGTCAAAATGAGGGATTAAATGCTGGTGATCTGGGCCCTAGCATCATCAGTGGCTCTAAACAAGTCCCCTCTATGATGCATCATTTAGACTAGGAAGACTGTTCCCTATGGCCCGCACCTCGAGGGCTGTGCATCTTAATTGAAGAGGGAAATATTCAAGCAACTTGATCAGTAACAATAACCTGTGATTGTTAACTACAGGTTAATGTTCTAAGAAGAGCAGCACTCAAATTTCTAATCAAGGGGCCATTGTTACTGATAATAATTATCCCCTCTCTGCTTATCCCTATCTTTGAAATATGCATCCTGCACAGGGTGGAAAGTGATCACTTGTTTAAGAAACTTCACTCTGTCCACATGGTCAAAACCACTGATAGGTTCACTTATATGGGAGAGTGGAATTAGGGACTGAGAGGCAAGGCTAAGAGAAAGACATTACATTTAAAGCAGCATCTAGTTAGCAGCCGCCTGATGTAGATTTCTCCAATCCCCCCTAAAATACATGCAGACAGAGAAAAAGATTAAAAACTCTACGTCATCCAGTCATGCAAAAAATATTCATCTGACAAGCACTGAGTAAACAGTCACTGCTTTCAAGGAATTTCTGGTGCAGTCACTAAACCAAACTCTGTCTTAGTGAACTATTGCTGTGTAACAAATTACCCCAAATTTAGGAGCTTAAAACAACATTTATCTTCTCACAGTTCTATGGGTCAGAGTCCAGGCATGGCTTAGCTGGGTCCCTGGCTCTGGGTCTCTCACAAAGCTATAGTCATCTCAAGGTTCAAGCGGGAGCCACCTGCTTCCTTCCTCACTCACGTGATTGGTGGTGGGATTCAGGTCTTCAGTGGTTGTTGGACTGAGGACCCCTGGGTTCTTTGAGGGATGGGCCTCTCCACAGAGCATATCACAACATGATGGCTTTTGAGGAGTTGTAATAATAGAAACAGAATTGAGTAAACCCAGAGACAAGCAGGAACCCCTCCCAATTCTCCACCCATCCCCCACTCACTGCTGAGAGTTGAGGGGCATCTTAAAGGTTTCATGCTTATGCATCTGTATCTAGATTTTCTTCTTGTCCCTCCTTTCGTTGATTCAATCCATTCAGTTAATATTTGGGGGCTCTCTCTACGTGCCAAGAACTATGTAGTGGGAATACAGCAGTGAACAAACATATTTCCAATTCTTTCTTAGAGAGTTTACATTCCAGCAGAGAAGACAAATGACAAATAAATAAGAAATGTTTAGTATATCCGATGATAAGTGTTATAGAAAAATAAGGCAGAATAAGTAGGAGAGGGAGTGCTAAGAAATGTGTGTGTGTGCGTGTGTGTGTGCGTGTGTGTGTTTGCATGTGTGTTTGTATGTGTGTGTGGTGGGAGGTTATAGTGTGAGAACTGGGCAGAGGACTGAAGGAAGGCAGAGGTCTCGGGATGGCAGTGTCCTTGGCGTGTTCAGGGAACACCAGGGAAGTCAGTGGGGCTGGAGCAAAATCAGTGAATTCGAGAACAGACAGACACGAGGTCCGAGGGGTAGTTGGGTAGTGGAACATAGTGGAGTTCGCTGCACGATTGAAGGTCTTCATAAAAGCCATTTGAAGACTTTGGATTTTCCTCTGAGATGGGACACATTGGGCGGCTGAAGTAAGACCACTTGGTTGCTAGGTTTAAGAAGAAACTGGCAGTGGGGCAAGGGTGGAAGCCGGGAGACCAGTTGCAAAACTATGGAAATAATCCAGGCAAAAGTGGTAAGAAGTGATTGGATTCTGGATATATTTTAAAGAAGAATAAATGGGATTCAATGAAAGATTGAATAGGGGATGTGAGAGAAAAAGGACATTCAAGATGACTCTCACGTTTCTGACCTGAGCTACTAGTGCCATATACAGGGAAGAGGAACACTGCCATATACAGGGAAGACAGGGAGACCCGGAAATCAAGTATTCTGTTTCAGATGTGTTAATTCGAGACGCCTATTAGACATCCAGATGGGCATTTCAAGTAGGCAATTACATAAATGACTCTGGAGTTCAGGGGACTGATTCTGGGCTAGAGATAGAAATCGGGGAGTCATCAGTTTATAGACATTATTTAAAGTCATAAGACTTGATGAATTCACTGGGAAGTTAGGGTAGATAGAAAAGAAAAGAGATCGAAGCACTGCACCCTGGGACACTCTGACACTGAGAGAGGGATGACAGGAAGGCAGCAAAGTGGTTAATAAGGTAGGGGAGAATCAAAAAACAGTGGTGTCTAGGAAAACAAGTGGAGAAAGTACTCCAAGTTACTGGATCTTCCTTTAGTTTATCTCAGGGTTTCCCAAATGCTAATGTACACAAGAATCACTCTACAAGGTTTATACACCATACCTTATTTACTTATTTTGTGGGAAACTTAAAGGATTTTCAAGGTAATTTTGCCTTGGCTGGAATTTAGCTGTAGGAGCTGACTGAAGAATGTCATTGTGGTAGGATGGGATCCACTGTAGGTGCCAGTGTGCTAGGAGGATTCCAAACTAAGGACAGAGGCAGTGTTTACGAAGGACTCAAGTGTTAGGGGTTGATTTCACTGAATTGTTTTTTGACAATTGCAATTTTTAAAACGTTTTATTATAGAGAATATCAGATGTGCAAAATTAGCAGAATAATAAATGATATAATAGCTTCTGTGTTCCCATCCCCCAGTTCAACAATTATCAACTCATGGTCAACCATGCTTCTTTTATATTCCATCACTACTCCCCATACATTTTGAAACAGATCCCAATATCACATCATTTCATCTGTAAATATTTAAGCATGGATCTTTAAAATAAAGACTATTTTTACACATTAACAAAATATTAACACAATTTCATTATCATCCCAACTGTTAACAGTTTCTTATTTTAAGAAATCTAGTCAGTGCTCAAATTTTGTTTGATAAATATCACAATTTTTTAAAGTTTTTTTGTTTTTGAATCAGGATTCCAATAAGGTCCATAGACTGAGAATGGGGATATATCTTTTAAGTCTCTATACATTCTCCCCTTACCATTTCTCATACATATATATATATATATATATTTTTTTTTTTTCTTGACAAATTATTTGTTGAAGGGAGCAGGTAGAGTTTCTTACAATCTGCCTTTTGCTGATTGCATCCTCATGTTGGGGACAGGGAAATGTTGAATATGTTCCTCTATCCTCTGAATTTCCTGTAAAAAGGGAGTTGAATCTAGAGGCTTAATCAGCTTTGCTAGATTTTTTTTTTTTTTTTTGGCAAGACTACTGTATAGCTGCTGCTGTTTTCTTCGGCCAGGAGTCCCTTAATATCTGTTTGCATTTCTTTTTTGTGATGTGGGAGGCTGTTGATGATCAAAGCCTGGATCCCTTATTACACTGGAGGTTGCAAAATGTTCTAACTCTTGCCTTCCTTCTTCACTTATTAACTTTAATACTTCTATGAAGAGAAACTTCCCCACAATCTGTATTTGGTTTCTCAGTGATATAGTTAATACAGGAAAGGCAACATAAATGCTTGATTTCTTACCTTTATTTATCAATTTTCAAAATGAGTTGGTCTCTGGCATCCTCCCACAGAGACTAGTTAGGGCTTTGGGGCTGGGGGAGGGGGATATTGTGAATACATGAATTTAATTATTTGATGTGTTTCAATCCATTGCAATTATCCTCACTGATGCTCAAATTATCTATCGTCAGCCAGTGGAAGCCCCTTCCATTGGTTCCTGAATCCTTTTAATGCATAATCCTCACTATCTGGTATGACAAGATGTTCGGGTTTATTATGTATATTTCCTACCCAAACCTGGAATCAGTCATTTCCCCTCAAAGCCCTGGTTCCTCTGAATGGAAAAAGAATTAAAGTTGTTATGTATCGTATTGGGTCTCAGAATCAAAGAGCCAGGCCTTAGGTGTTGAAGGAGATGTCACCTCAGTGAGCAAAGCTGTACTAGAGTCCTCCAGAACTCGGAATTTAACTGGGCACTATTCACACCAACCTCCTCTCAAGCTGTTGATCTAAGAAAAGGATGCTATTATCTCCCAAGCAGACAGTGTGGGGCCAAGCTGACGTCTTTGTTTCATTCAATCCAAGTAAGTAAAAGGAGAAAAAAATGGAGTCCATGGAAAAATGTTACTGAGGAAGAGAAAGGACAAATCCTTTCCTCCCTAAAGAATAAGAGGAGGGGACAAGTCCTTGAAAGTGCAGATTACTGCAGGACAAGAAAGAAAGTGCTGGGACATTGTTCAGCATCCTCAATAGGATGGAAGAAGAGATGTCTTTCATAAAACATGAGCAGACAGCCACAGGATGAAAGCAAGCTGAGAAGAAAAAGAACAAAATAAATAGAAAGGTAGATACATGAGATAAAGAATTTGAAGGTAAAATTAAAAACACAAGAGCAAAATTATGATTAGGCTCTATGTCTACATATATAACACTGCTGTTTTCACCTAACAATATATGAGAAACATCTTTCCATATGTCATTAAGCATTTTTTACCATGATATTTCTAATGACTGGACTGCATGGGTAATTCAGCAGATGAAGGATCACACTTCATTGAACTTATCTCCTCACATTAGAAAATTAAATATTTTCCAGGTTTTTCTGCAGTTACAAGTAATACGAATAGGACATACCCTTGCACCTCTGTCCATGTATTCAATAACCATTTATTGAGCATCTAATCATTACTGGACACAGTGCTAGATTCTGGGGCACATGGTGAAAAAGATGGACACAGTTCCCATCTTCATGGACCTTGCAGTACAACAGGAAAACAGGACAATTAAGTAAGAAATTCCAACACTTTTCTGATAAATGGTAGAGAAATTATATGATGATAAGGAAACACATGGTCAGGAAGCCTAACCTATTTTAGATTTTCCTGAGAAAGGGATATTTAATCTGAGACCTGAAGAATGAGAGGAGGTAAACTAAGAAAAGAATTGCAAATAATATTTGAGGGAAAAAGAAGAGCATGTGCAAAGGTCTGAATATGAGAAGAGCAAGGCATACTCAAGATGAAAGGAGTTCAACGGCAGGTCATGAAGAGCCTTGTCACTGAAGGATGTTAAGCATGGGAGTGTTATAGTAAAATTTTTTGCTATAGAAGAAGCACTCTGGAGCACAATGGACATTGGATTGTAGCATAGCATGACCAAAGATAGGCCATTTAGGAAGCTGTTCAAGAGCCCAGGCAAGAAAATGTGCTGGGACAGAAGAGGGTGTTGGCAGTGAGCATGCAAACAAGCAAATGGACTTGGAAAATATTTAGGAGAGGCTGATTCATTTGATATGAGTGGTAAGGGAGAGGGGATTCAAAGCTGGATCCCAGGTTTCTGACGTTAGCAACCAGGTGGTGCCATTTAATAGTAACAGGAGAAAGAGATGGGAGAAATTATGAGTTTAATTGGGTAATGTTGAGTCTGAGGTTCCTACAAAGTTCCTAAATGGAAATATCCAGTATGCAGTTGGATATACATATCTGGAGCTCAGGATCTCTCCTGAGACGTAGACTGGGATTCCAGATTTGGGATCCATCAGTGCATGGGTTGTAATCAAAGCTTTGGGAGTGGTTGAGATCTTACAGAAAGAATGTATAGAGGGAGAAAGAAAAGCACCTAGGGCAGACTCCTGGGGAACAGCACCAACATTTAAGGGATGGGCAAAGGAAAAAGACACTTAGAGGGAGTAGCCAGAAAGGAAGAAAACTAGAAAACATTCAGTTTTATAGAAGTCATGGAAAGAGCTTGTGTCAAGAGAAAGGGTGTGGCTAACAGCATCAAATATTTCCAAGAGATGAACAAAGGGGCTGAAAAGACTCCATTGGATTTAGTGACCATCCGCATGGTGTGACAAGAGCAGTGACAGTGGTGAGTTGGGCGTAGTGACCAGATTTCACAGTAAAGAGTTAGCTGAAGGTGAGGAAGCAGTCAATCTCTCCTTTGACTTTTGACCCAATTTGAGAATCACTGTCTTTTACTCAAGGCAAGTTTAACTTGTCTACATTTATTTTCATAATGGTTTTATTTAGGTTTTCTTCCTTCATTTTGTTTTACACTTTCTCGTTTTTACATTCCATTGCTCTTTCTTTTCTATTCTATTTTTTGCTGAGTAGACCACTGTGTTTACCACTAGCTCCTGAAGTGAATTGAAGGGTAAACAGCCTGCTTTTAATTCTACTGAATAGTGGAACCAGAATTCAAACTCAGGCCATCCAGAGTCCGCACTCGTAGCCACTGTACTACACCGCCTTTCTTGTGACCCAAAACATCCTAATAGACAGAGCAAATTAGTTTCCCTTTGAAAATAGTTACACCATATGGGCAATAATTTCACTTCTAGAAATATACCTTATGCATACATTATGAGAATTATGCACATAAGTATTCACTGCAGCATTATTTATCATAGCAAAACAATGTGAATTTGCATAGACTTTCCTTTTTTAAAAAATAACATCCATCAGCCGTCCCTCTCTAGTGCTTGACTTGTTTTCTAGTCTGTGTTAATGCTCTTGTATCTGTATTTTGGTTGTAAATTGATCACAACCTTTTAGAAGCTGATTGAAAAAATATTCACGTTAAAATTTGTGCCCTGTTTGCTGCCTGAGTTTGCTGACTGTTTACGACACAGAACAAGACGACGTATAGGATGGAGCAACTCTGAGTCCATCTGAAGGAAGCAGAAGGGGCAGTATTTTCTGGCATCAGAGTTGAACATATTACAAGACCTAGGAAATTTGGCTCTAAGATGTCCGGCAATGAAGCAGAAAGAAACACAAAAAGTTGCATAATTTTCATTGTCCAATAAGACAGAGAATTCTAATTCTTCTGTGGAGGCAGCTTTTTCTGAGATCTAAAATCAAGCAGGAATTTATTATGTGAATCCTCATATAAAGGGTACTGAGAGACGCTGAAGACTATCTGTGATACCGTGATTCACAATGAGAAGTATATATTTGGTCTTCGTCCTGTTCCCGGCACAAAGGTTTCAGAACCCTTGGAATTTCCTAAGCTATAAGAGCAACAGGATCATCTTTTGTTAGAGTATTTGGTCTTTTGTCCTCAGTTCCTGAAATCGCTTCAGAGCCATAAAGGTGAAATGGAGGTCTTGTTATTCATAAGGGGCTGGTTACCAGGGGAGCTGACCACATGATTAGAGGGTTAGAATAGCCCCACCCCCTGACCTCCAAGGAAGGAGAGAGGGGCTGGGAGATTGAGTTCAATCATCACTGGCCGATGATTTTGTCCATGATACCTATGTAATGAAGCCTCCATAAACACTCAAAACAAGGGGCTTCAGAGAGCTTCCGGGTTGGTGAACACATGGAGATTTGTGGAGCGTGGTACTCCTGGAAAGGCAGGGAAGCTCCTCCCCCTTTCCCCATAGCTTGCCCTATGAATCTCTTCTGTCTGGCTGTTCCTTTCCTGAGTTATATCCTTTCATAATAAAGGGTAATCTAGGAAGTAAAATGTTTCTCTGAGTTCTGTGAGCTGCTCTAGCACATTAATCGAACCCAAGGAGGGGGTCATTGGAACCTCCCATCTCTAGCCAGTTGGTCAGAAGCACAGGTGACAACCTGGAGTTTCGATTGGCATCTGAAGTGGGGGGGTGACGGAAGAGGGACTGTAGGACCAAGCCCTTAACCTGTGGATCTAACGCTATCTCCGGGTAGATAGTGTCAGAACTGAGTCAAATTGTAGGACACCCAGCAGGTGTCAGAGAATTGCTTGTTGGCGTGGGGAAAAAACCCCCTCCACATGGTGCTCAGAATTGGGTGCTCAGACTCCTTCCAATCTTTAAACAGCTTATAAAGAAATCCTATTAAACTCACTTGCCTGCATGGCTCTCTATGAACTTGCCGTAAAAGCAACACAGCGAGGTATCGGCTCCTAACCAGGGGAAGGTACTTAGGCTAACAGCTGAAAGGTGGGGTCCAGTATTTCATCTCCTGGTCATATTTTTGTCTTCCTCTTATCTGGGGAGTTCTACCACCAGCAAGGCACTTTCAAATCCCATGCTGCTTCAGCTTTGCCGTGAGAGCCCCCTCACGTGAGCACGAGCTGGGGGTGGGTGAGAAGAGGTTGTAGCCCAAAAAGGCCAGCTGTAAGCTAAAATTTCTTCGAAGATTTGCAATTTATATTTAAAATCCATGTGAATTTTACAGTCTGTTTCATAATGTGTTATATATAAAAATGTGTTTCCCCCTTAAAACTTCTAACAAAATTGGTGCTCCAGGATGATGGGCTGTATTTATCCCGTTTGAGTATCCCTTAGCAATCCACCTCAGACTTCCCCACTCCCACAGACACACCATGATTTTAAGTTGATGTTGAGACAGTACTTCCAGAGTCTAGATTAGTAAACTGCTGCTTTCCAATATTAAATGTCTTAGAACAGATCATCATATATTCTTCTAATATATAGAGAAGAGGGTCTACATAAGCTCTGGTAGACAGGTGTTCAAACAAGAGTTGACACTACCTTGTGAATATTTATGAGTTGGACTTCCTGTATAGCCATCAGAGTAAGCCACTGTTCCACAGAGGTCCAAACATCAGGACTCCAAATACCTATTTCTCAGGACAGATCTTTTAATCTCTAGAATCATGATTGATCAGGTCCTACCTGAAGTCCCAGGGAGGGGATGCCTGGGTAGTGGACGCTTAGCAGGGCTTCCCTCACTAGAGTAACAAGGCTCTAACGAGAGGTTTGATATCTCCCACTTGGCATAGGCCCTCTGTGAGAGAAAGGATGCTCTAAGAACTTTGCACATTGAGTCATTTATTCTGTAAGCTCAGTCCTATCCAGTTGGCCCTTTCTCTGGCTAGGACTCCTGGGTCTTAAAAGCCCAGAGTTAGCTAAATCAGCTCTGGAAGGAGGGGTGTTGTGCAAATCCTCTAGATGGGTTTAGGGCTGGGCTGGACCATCATATGTGTTTACAGAAAGGTGGAAGGCCCAAGATCATTGGGAAAAAAGAGATATTCTCCTGAAATTGGAGGCCACGGCCTCCATGAGCAAGACTCTTAGAGTGCAGGCCATGAGTAGGCCAGTAGCCATCTGAAAGCTCCATCGAACAAGGAAGAAAATACTTCATTGTGAAAAAGTATCTAAAGCAGATGGTGGCCACCTCTTCCATAGAAGACCCTCAGAATGGCCTCAGCAGTACAGCTATTAAAAGAAAAAATTCCTCTCAATGAACAATCAAAATGAATACGCTACAAATTGTACCCCAAAAGAGCTAGCAAATTGAACTGTTTGGTACCATTTTTAAAGAGTCATTTAGGGCCGGCCCTGTGGCTTGGCGGTTAAGTGCGCGCGCTGTGCTGCCGGCGGCCCGGGTTCGGATCCCGGGTGCCCACCGACGCACTGCTCCTCTGGCCATGCTGAGGCCGCGTCCCACATACGGCAACTAGAAGGATGTGCAGCTATGACAGACAACTATCCGATGGGGCTTTGGGGGAAAAATAAATAAATAAAATCTTTTAAAAAAAAAAAGAGTCATTTAAATACTGGCAAAACCACTATTTCAGACTACATGGTTTGGCCAGTGGGAAGCACCAGCAAGAGGTAAGGTGGGGTATTTATTCCTCCAGAGCCCTCCTTGCAGAGCTGTTGGTTGGCAGTGGCTGTATTTCTCTACAGAAGGCTATGGTCCTGTTGAGTAGCCCTCTCCTACAGCTACAGTTCTCACTGAATTCTGATAACTACTCCCTCCCCTGCCCCTTCAGGTTTGGGGGTGGTAGGGCTGACCTGAGATGTTTCACCACCCCTTGCTGGTTTCTGCTAAGCCTGACCACACCTTTGTGGATGGTCCCTTCATTAAACTCTCCTCGACTTTCCTTTTGCCTGTGTCATCTTTCCCCTGCTGGGACCCTACCCAAACATGGTCCTCACTCCAGGGCCAGGCTGATGAAGCAGCCACCACCTGGAACCTGACTGGAAAAAGAGCACCGTGGATTGTACCTTGTTCTTTAGGTTTCCTCCTGGAAATGACACGTGACACGTCTGTCCGTTCTTCATAAGCCAAAGCAAGACATATGGTGTGTTAGTTATCTATTGCTGTATAACAAATAGCCCCAAAACTTAGTGGCTGAAAACAATAAACACTTATGCTGTCACACAATCTCTGAGGGTCAGGAATCTCGGAGTGGCTTAGCTGGGTGGTTCTGGCCCAGGGTCTCTCGAGAGGCTGCAGTCAAGATGCCAGCGCTACAGGCATTTGGAGGTTTGACAGAGGCTGGGGGATCTGCTTCCAAGGCGGCTCACTAACACATCTGGCAACTTAGGGCTGGTTGATGGCAGGAGGCCTTGGTTCCTTGCCACATGGACCTCTTTGAAGTACAGCTTGAGTGTTCTCATGACATGGCAGCTGGCTTCCCCCGGAATGAGCAAGTCAAGAGAGAGCCCAAGAAGGAAGCCACAAAACCTTTTATGACCTAGTCTCGGAAGTCAGACACCATCACTTCCAGAATATTCTATTTATTCTAAGTGAGTTATTAACTCCAGTCCATACCATATGGGCAAACCTAAGCTCCATCTCCTGAAGGGAAGAGTATCAAAGAACACGTGGCTATTTTAAAACCACCACACAAGCCTACACCTAACTTCAAAGCACACAGTGTGACCAGGAGATGAAGCTCAAACACTTGGTGAATAGTACTAATGACTGGAAAAATCTCAGATTTTATTGGCCACTTAAGAGATAAACAAAATCTGGATCAAAGCTTTACTGTTGTGTTTGATTTATGAAACTTTGCTATATGAATCTTGGGGTCATGGTGTTGAAATATAATTTGATCCCAATCCAGAAATCCTTTGGAGTGGGGAGAGGGGCAGCCTGACATCCAGACTTCCTTGAAATGCTAAGTAATTCCCAGGGCTAATCCCCTCTGGGAAGAAGAGATTCTTTACATAAGAAAGTGAATTATTAAATGAGGCCCTAGGCAGGCAGGAGGGGGGAATCCACTTCTTTCCACGAGCCTCATTGTCCTGACCTTGAACTTCTCTGGTAGAGGGGGCCAAGGTGCACCCTCTGGAGCTGGGAAGTGTGGAGTCAGAGAGAGGGAATTCTGGAAAGAGTCACAAAAAAAAGCCCTGCCTTGTGAGCCAGATTGCCTTTTCCATGTTACTCTTTGTGTTCACTTCTCATTTGTATGTCCTAAGCTTTTGATAAAATTTGTTTAAGTGGGCTAGCCTTGTCTAAGCAGTCTAGATCATGAGACAATGGTGATGTATCCACACCTGGGACAGGGTATCAAGGGGGAAGCAGTGAGTGGGAGGCAGGGGTAGCTGAAGACAGACTTGTGGGGAGAGCTAGGATCCAGTTCCAAGTTGGACCACATGGTCCAGCTCTCCCCACCAAGAGATTCTGCTCTCATGAGTAGACAGACATTCTGGGTTGTACTTTGTTAGGATATCCAGTATTTCCTTACTACCAGCTACCCCCACAATCTGCTTGACCCCACAACCACAGCTGTCAACACAGCAGCCCAGAAATCCAGGCAATATTAAGGTCTTGGGCAGTGGGTGCAGATGCCCAAGGATGTATCTGTGAGGGAGGTGTACAGTCATTTCCAGACCTAAGACCCAAGGCAGACAGAGACAGAAGAGACTTCCAGGCTGGGGCAAGAGGTACAAGAAAGTCAGAGATGGTTTCTCTATCTGATGGATCTGAGGGCCTGCGGAGAAATGAAAATACTTTCCACCTTTGAAGCCTTCCCCAGGGCCTGGATGAACTTTCTGGTGAGCCTCTCTCCCTGCAGCAAAGCAAGGTCGTGGGAGCAAACAACACTACCCTTTGTGCCGTGCTTGCTCCCCACCGGCCTTTGGACTGCGGGCTCGTGGCGGTGTTCCAGCTATGGAGAGGGTTTGCTGGGGCCCCATTCATTAATTCTATCTGTATGATGAACAAGCATGGTTTGTGACTAAATAAACTTTATTTTTCTGTCTCCCACTATCCTTTAAACTTTATTCAGTGGGGAAACTTTTCTTCTGCTATTGGGTGAAAACTCAGCAGGCCTCACGACTTTTGTGTTCTCAGTTTGAGGTAATAGAGAGCCTTGCAGTCACTTTAGGTCAGAAAGACAATCTCATTCAGTGGTTATATATTAGTCTTTCCTTAAAGACTCTTCAATCTCCATTTAAAGGTGTCTTCTCTGTCTCTCACAGTCAAAGCTTGCAGTCGGTGCTACTGTCTCTGGGAAAGCCTTCTTCTTCCTCCAACCCAGTCCCCTGGCCTCCTCCTCCCCTAGCGGCTGTTTCCATCATCACCAGATGAGGGAAAGGGCAGGAGATGAGGTAAGGGGTCTGGTCCCATGCTACTTGCATGGACAGCTTTGCACTCTTTGGGCTGGTAGAGAATGAAAGCTGTCTTCCTGTTGTGGGTGCTTTTATGGATGGCTCAGAGACTCCCACCCCTAGGACTTTTCTCCCACAGTTCCCTTGACTCACATGATGCATCTATATTCTGGATGGTCACTTGTGACATCTTTACTTCTGCTTCTTGCTGGGGTCCCACAGGCTGACTCTCTGCTTGGCCCCCTTCTGACCCATGGGAAACACTCATACTTCCCCTTGTTCCAATGAAGTCCAGGATGATCCTAAGACATTAGCAAGCTCCTGGCTCTGCCCCTAAAGCCCTGAATCAGCACATCTGTCTATCATACTCTAGAGAATGGAATCAGACCCCAGGCTCCAGATACCACCTCAACTCCAGAGGTCTTGTGGTGTGGTCGCTGTCTCCAAAGATGGCCGCCATCAATTCCTTCCCTTAGTTTAGTTTCCGCTATCAAGAAGTGGCGTAGTGGTTAAGTTCCTGAGCTCCACTTCGGCGGCTCAAGTTAGCAGGTTCGGATCCCAGGTGCAGACCAAAGCACCACTTGTCAAGCCATGCTGTGACATTGTCCCATATAAAGTAGAGGAAGATGGGCACGGATGTTAGGCCAGGGCCAATCTTCCTCAGAAAAAAGAGGAGGATTGGCAATGGATGTTAGCTCAGGGTTGATCTTCCTCATAAAAAAAAAATGAAGTGGAATCTATACTTCATCCCCTAGAATCCGAGCTAGCCTGTAACTGCTTAACCAATAGCATATGGTGGAAGTGACTCTGTGCCAGTCCTGGGTCCATTCTTTAAGAGGACTGGCAGCTTCCCCTTTCTCCCTGCTGGCACCCAGCCTCCATGCTTTTTTTTTGCTGAGGAAGATTCACCCTGAGCTAAAATCCATTGCCCATCTTCCTCTTTTTGTATGTGAGCCACCGCCACAGCATGGCTACTGACAGACGACTGGTTGTAGGTCCGCACTGGGAGGCTAAACCCAGGCCACCGAAGTGGAGTGCGCTGAACTTAACCACTAGGCCACCGGGGCTGGCCCAGCCTCCATGCTGTGAGGAAGCCTAGGCAGCCACATAGAGGAGAACCAAGCTCCTCAGCCAACAATCCCCACTGACCACCCAGCCATCAGCCAGCACCGACTTGACAGCCAGGTGAGTGAGTCATTTTGGAGCTGAAACCATGTGGAGCAGAGGAAAATTGTCCCCACTGAGCCTGGCCCAAATTGTAAAACTATGAACAAATCAGTGATTATTGTTGCGTGAAGGGACTAATTTTTGTGGTGGTTTGTTTTGCAGGTGACTGAAACACTTGGTAAGCTCTCCAGGTAGCCCCATGGAAGCCTTTCCCACTCTGTCTGAGATGAAGTAGATGACATCCCCTTTCCTCCCCAGGTGGGTAGCATGGAGGACTCACCACGGCAACAGATTTCTCCAAGGAAATCTCTTCACGAGTCATCCTCTTTCCCCACACTCTAACCCATTTTCAGATCTCTGATCTGCTTGAGGAGTCCAAGAGATGTAGAACCAGTTCTTAAAATTCCTTTGTAAATTGGAGATGTATGGGAATTCTGGCTCACATTCATGTAGACGCCTAATATCTTTCATATTAATTCCTCAGTTAAAGCTGAGGCCCAAAGGACCTCATCTTCAGATCTTGTGGCCCTGAGTCCAGGCCTGGCTGGGGCATACATTGACACCTGAGAGCCTTTAGGCAGATGGATGGTGTGGAGCAGTGATTTTTTTCAAATTTCTTTTAGCCAGGACATCCTGACAGAATCTTATTTGAAGGCCCAAACCAGTTAAAAGCTATGCTATAGTTGAAGACGGAGTGAGAGGTCCGAGCTGGGCCAGGGGACACTTCCGTGCCCCTATAGGGCCCCCTAAAGTGACATTAAATGGCCTGGGTTCTGCAGAGCACAATTTGAACACCACCCTGTAAGGCAACAAGCTTGAGCTTCGGAGCAGCTTGAACTTCTCTGCATCTCAGTTTCTTCATCTGTGAGATGTGGAAGGCGAGACCACCTCCCTCACGGTCGTTATGACAGGTCAACAAGACAGAGTGGAAGCACGTTTGCACCTAGTTGGTATTCCACAAACGTCTGACCCCTTTCTCCTTTCACTTTGACTCAGGTTTCCAGTCAACAGCAACGCCGAGTTTCCTCCCTGGGCTCTGTGGAGAGCCTGCTGCTGCACCCCAGGCCTCTGCAGAATGTCCCTGCGTGGGACAACAAAGGTCCTCTTCTAGAGAGTGTCCAGACCACCCTATGTCCTATCTCCAGAATCTGAAACCAGACTCCTGCTAAGGGAGGGGTTAACACAGTGCCCCTCCCCCACAGGATGAACTTCAGTGGGGGGGGGGGGAATGGGAGGCTGATTACAAAATCGCTGGGGTGAACCAGGCCTTTTCAGTGCCCCCCAAGAGCAACCCAGGGCACTGGTCCCTCACAACCACTGTTGGGTGCTTATTGCATGCTAGACGGATGCTGAGTGCTATACATGCATTATGTTGTTTAATCCCCACAACAACCCCGAGGGGTGGATACCATAACATTGTTTCACGGGTTGGAAAACTGAAGTTCAGAGAGGTTAAGCCAGTAATCCCCAAGTCTGGCTGACCATCAGAATAACTGGGGAGCTCTTAAAAGCACATTCCCGGGCTCCACTTCAGACCAACAGAACCAGAACTCAGTTTTTTAGGATCAAAGGTTGCACACCTATCCAGTGGGAAGACAGGGCTGGGACTAGGGTGAGGCAATCGAGGCAGCTATCTGGCATCAGACCCCAAGACCCAGAGAGCCAGGGCCTTCCTATAATCTACGCCTGAGGCGCCCCTTGGCCTCATCCCAGTTCCACCCGCCGCAAAGCCGGAATTGGGACACAGGCCTGTCTACGGAAAGTCTACAGTTAGCCGCAAAGCTGCTACAGTTCCAGAATGCCTTAGGACAGGGCTTCTCAAACTTGAGCTTACTCCAGAATCATCTGGGGGAGGCCGTACTGACTCCACACTGAGATCTACCGCCTTAAGGTGGAAGGAGGGGCCAGCACCTAGGTCAACAGCTTCCTTCTCTAGATTTCATCTCTAAGGGTCTGTGATGAAGTGCTCTGACCAGCTTCAACGCCCCACACTTCGACCCCAACATACGCCAAACTGGAGTTAATTCCCCCATCACCCACCTGCACCCAGGGACCCTGAGGCCAGCTGTCCTAAGCCGCTCCCAGTTTCCATAAGGAAGGATCCTAGGGACAGGCTGTAAGGTTTTCCAGCACAGAGCAGTCAGGCCTCACCAGGTCAGGACCGATGGGGTCTCTGGTTTCTGACCACTCTGTGTGGACCCCATCCATCTGCTTGTGGGCTTCTGGGAGGGCAACGTTGTGCTCGCCTTTGTCTCTGTGCTTTCGCAGCTCCGCCTTTAGGCAGCCGACCAGGAAAAGACCAGCCTGATTTGAAAGTTCCTAAGTTCTCACTACTCCCTCATTGAGTAATTGTCCCAAGAGCAGTGGCAGACATTTGCGCTAATTAGTTAATTTAATTTAATGTGCGCCTTGTTAAGGCCCCAAACTCAATCTACAAATTAATGGCAGCTCACATGCAAATAAGTGGAATTCACAGTCCCCAGACTTCATGGTTTTGGTTTTGGTTTTTAACAGCCCCTAAGCGCCTAAGGCGGGACTGGGTATTTCCTTCTAATCCTCAAAAAAGTGTTTCTGATTCATTAAACACCTAATTGCACAGCTCTTGAGGGAAGTTCCTACTAAAAATGAGAACCAGCATCCCGTGGGCCTCAGCCCCCTCATCACTTCCACCCCCACCAACTGCAGACTCAACTGCCCACACAACTCTCAGGGTATCCTGACACGACTCACCTGTTCCTGACCTCTGACCCCATCTCATCCTCCCAATTTCACCACTCTACCCTGGGCCCATTACGGTTTGGGGAAAGAGCTCTAAGTTGGATGTCGGGACATGTGGGCCCAGCCTGCTGACCAGCTGTGTGTCCCAGGCAGAGTCACCTTTCCTCTCCTAGGTTTCAGTTTTCTCGTCTAAATACAGGGGCAACAGGATGGCGGTTTCTCCTGCAGGAAATGGGGGACCCTGCTGGGAAGATGAATCTAGGGCAGGAATGATGGCGGCCCTTGGGCCTGGGAGGGGAAGGACTTCCTCTGGGGTTTCTGGAACTGGACTTGCAGGTGTTGCGAGGGCAGGGAGAGGCTGTGGTGATGGGGGCGAGTCGATCCTGGCTAGGTAGAGGGAAGGTTCGCGGCATCACTGGGCTGCCATTTTATTTTTGTTGGCAGCTGCAGGGAGGGGCAGCCTCCTGCTTCAAGAGGGTGTGTAGAGCCCTTGGAGCTTCTCCTCCGAGCTGTGGGGAGACCGAGCACAGGCGGACCAGAGCCTGCGTGTGGAAAGTTCAAAGAGCTCACGGGAGCCCAGGCTGGCCCTAGGCTGACCATAACCCTGGAGAGAGGGGTCTTCGTCCCAGTCCTGAGCCCTGAGAAACACCTGCGGCCTATGAGGCCAGCCTCAGTGGCCTGGGCACTTCCTGAGTGGACACGGCCTTACCTTGAGGGGCTGCCTGCTTTCTCAGAAGAATGGCCCTTTTGGCCTATTTTTCTCTTCTCAGAGGTGAAGTGACCACGACTGGGAGACACTTGGGGGTCTCTAGATTCACTATTGGGAGGACGCTCTTTTCTTTTATTTTCAATTTCAAAATTTTATTTATTTTTTAGGCTTTACTGAGGTATAATTGACAAACAATGGGAGGACATTCTTTCTTTTTAAATTTCATTTATTTATTTTTTTCCCCCAAAGCCCCAGTAGGTAGTTGTATGTCATAGCTGCACATCCTTCTAGTTGCTATATGTGGGACGCGGCCTCAGCATGGCCAGACAAGCGGTGTGTCGGGGCATGCCTGGGATCCGAACCCTGGCCGCCAGCAGCGAAGCGCACGCACTTAACCGCTAAGCCACGGGGCCGGCCCAATGGAGGACATTCTTAATAAGTACTATGTTGGGGGCTTGAAATCACTTATTTGCACCTTAAAAAATAGTTCCATGGGAGGCCGGCCTAGTGGTGTAGCAGTTAAGTTCACACACTCTACTTTGGGGCCGGGGGTTTGCAGGTTCAGATCCCAGGCGCAGACAGACGCACTGCTTCTCAAGCCATGCTGTGGCGGTGTCCCATATAAAGTAGAAGAAGATGGGCACGGATGTTAGCCTAGGGCCAATCTTCCTCAGCAAAAAGAGGAAGATTGGCAACGGATGTTAGCTTAGGGTTAATCTTCCTCTCTCACACACACACACACACACACACACACACAAATAGTTCCAGGGGATGGCCCCATGGTGTAGTGGTTAAGTTCGGTGCGCTCTGCTTCAGCAGTCCAGGTTCTGTTCCCGGGCACAGACCACTCGTCAGCCATGCAGTGGTGACCCACATACGACATAGAGGAAGATTGGCACAGATGTTAGCTCAGGGCAAATCTTCCTCAGCAAAAAAAGGTCCATATTTTCATTCAAGCCAGTAAAGCAAGACATCTGGTTATCTGAGAGAACTAGAATGTCTTGCTCCTTTTGAGCTGCTGTAACAAAATACCACAGACTGGGTAGCTTATAAACAACAGAAATTTATTTCTCAGAGTTCTGGAAGCTATAAGTCCCAGACCAGGGTGCCAGTATGGTTGGGTTCTGGTGAGAGCCCTCTTCCAGGTTGCAAACTGCCAAATTCTTGCAGTATCCTCACATGGTGGCAGCTCTGTGGGGTCTCTTTGATAAGAGCACTAATTCCATTCATACGGGCTCCACCCGGAGGACCAAAGGCCTCCCCTCCTAACACCATCACATTGGGCACTAGGTTTTCAACATATGAATCTGGGCGGGATGCAGACTTTCAGACCACAGCACAGACTATGATGATCCCTGTGGGCCCCTCAGCAGTAACGGTCCATGAGTTCCTGAGCCATCCCTGATCCCTTACTTAACTGAGCAATAGCCAACGTTCTTGAGCACTTGGAACAGTGTGCTGGGCACTTGACATGCATTGGTGTATGTAATACAACACTTCTGCACAGTAGGCGCTACACTTACCCCACTTGGCACTGAGGAAACTGAGGCACAGCACACTTAAGTAGCTTATCCGAAATCACAGAACTCATAAAGGTGGAGCCAGGAGTCAAACCAGGCCTGAAACTCGACTTCAGAACCCCCGGATCTGCAGCCAGAGCCCCACTCCTGGCTGCTTCTCCAGGTCCTGCCCCAGCTGGAGGTCCCTAACTGGTGTGAGGACCGGGCACTGGGAGGCGATCAGCTCGCCGGCAGGGACACCCTGGGAGTGGCTTGGAGTTCAGCACTGGGTCATCTAGGCAGAAGCAATGTGTGGCAGAATGTTAAAAAAGTTCTTTTTATGTTCTATTTCTATTGAAATATAACGCAGCTGGACAAGACAAATGTGTGTTTGTTCAAATGGTTTGAAAAAGATGCTGCCAACCAAGGGGGAAACTCAGCAAGCAAAGCCCTAGTGCTTGTTCAGAAACTCTACAAAAGAGAATAAAATGTTTTTTTCTTTTTTTTTTTAAGGAGGCGGAAAATTCTCAAACTGTGACTGGGAGATTGAAGACATGAGAGGGGTTTGTGGACTCTTAGATCAGACAGAGGCACGTCCTTCCTCACGAGCTGGAGAGATGGAAGGGCGGGTGGTTGGATGGTGAGTCGGGAATTCTCTCCAAAACCAGGACTCTCCGAATCCCCAGGAGGGCTTTCACTGACCCCCCAGATTCCCTTCTCTAAACCCCTTGCCCCAGATCCTGATAGCTCTCCCAGTGGAGGATCGCCCTATAGCCTCGATTACTGCTGGGGGTGTACTGGTGCAGGGGGCAAAGGCAGCCAAGAGCATGCAGAAAACGAGGGATAATCATCCAAGTGCTGGCGAGTTAGGAACAGATTTTCCCCTGAGGAGCTGTATTGATGAAATCTAGTCTAGAAAGGTCCAAGTTCAAAGGTCTGTTTACTTTATTATCTTTTTACCCCGAGGAATGTGCCAGTTGGGTTAATGTTTTTTTTTGTTTTTTTTTTTTTGAATAATCTAGTTTTAGGCATGTCAATAGGAGTCAATGCTACTTTTATAGGTAAAACGCAGTTTTGCGCCTGATTTCAGATCTCCGAGAGGTTCTTCCTGGGCCCATTGGCTCCACTGCCACCTGGTGGTCGATTCGTCTAGAACAGGGCTGGCCATTTGGGCTGCAGGCCAGAACCCAAGTCAGGGGTCGGAACCCTGGCTCTGCTCACTCAGAGCAGGATGACCAGTTAGACAGAGTTCCTCTCTCTTAATTTCAATTTCCACGTCTTAGAATGGAGACCATAATACCTACTTTGGGGGCTTGTCGTGATGATCCAGTGAGTTAATGTACGGGTAGTACCTAGAGCATAGTAAATGTTTAATAAACTGTAACTATTAGTTTTATTGGAAAAGAACTCAATAGGCCCATGGGAGTCTTTTCTCATCATTTCCATCCTGAGTTGAGTGAAGCTACAGAAGACGGGGCCCCCACATCAGTGGCTGTCACTGCTGAATCAGAGGCTGAGAGATATCGCCAGGTTGGGAGGGATGAGCCAAACCTAACAGGCAAAATTTAACAGAGATAATGTAAGTTCTAAATTACATATATTGTCTGCCAAATGCACAAATATGGGGATGCCTGGCTGACAAAAAAGATCAAGCCAAAACCACTGAGGGATTTTAGGAACAGATAGTTCAATGAGAACCAATTGCGTGACTCCACACTGAAAATTCTAATTTGATCAACAGCCATGAAGGAGCAACATAGATGACAAGTCTTTAAAACGTTCATACATCCTGACTTCGAAATGCCACTACTAGGACTCTACCCAGAGGAAATAATCAGAAATAACTGTATACAAAGATGCTTATTACAGTATGATTTATAAAAGTAAAAAATTAGAAACAATAAATGTCCAATAATAGAGGACAAGTTAGTTAAACTGTGGTTTATCCATATGCAGTCCTTAGAATTTTTCCAGGAAAAATGCTCGTTATATAAGTGCATAAATTGGCAAAACTATGAGGAGAAATTGACAAGTCCAACATTGAAGTAAGAGATTTTAATACACCTCTCTCAGTAATTGATAGATCAAGCAGACAAAAAAAATCAGTAAGGAAAAAGATTTGAACACCCAGTTTAGAAGCTTAATATAATGGTCCTGTGTGGGACGCTTCACCCTACAACTGGAAGACATGTTCTTTTCAAACACACATGGGACATTTACAAAACTTGACCACACACACAGAAACTACAATTTCAGTACCTGGTGCTAAATTCTCAGGCGGGGGAGGAACAGGGAGTTCTAGGAGCCAGAGGCTCTTTGATTCAGAGCTCAGGGAAGATCTGCCAGAGGAGGTTATGGCTGAGATGAGCTTGTGAGGATAGTTCTCCAGATAAAGGAGATGGGGCTGGGGCCTGAGCCCGCCTCAGGCAAGAGAAGCAGAAGGTCCAAGGGCCCTGCGGCAAACGAAAGCAAGAGCGTTCAGGGAGCAGCGAAGAGTGTCCCAGAATTCGCATCCCTTACTCTCCATGATACCAAGTTCTCTTAGTCAGCCTGCTCCCCTGCAGTGGCCCTGTCATGAATATCCAGAGGCCCCACCAAAAGCTGTGGTTCAGTTTCCATCTCTAAGAGGAGACGGGGGTCTTCAGTTACCTCCAAGCCAGGGCATGTCCCCCAGAGAGGAACATGAGCTGGGCCCAAAAAGGAGCCGTCCTGAGCTCAGGTGTCAGCAGGCTTGGTGAGCTCACGGCAGGTGGGAAGGTCTCAGGACTCCCGACGCTCGGCCAACAACTAAAGAAACCCTCTGCCCGTCCCCCAGGGCACCCCTAAAGAGCCTTTGAGGGCTTCCCTGCAGGCTGGACCAAGCGAAGGGGGATCCAGGACCCCCAGGCCTGGTCTAGCCCACGCTGTGTGACCCAGCTCGCACGTAGTTCTCTGGGGCTCAGGCCACCTGTGAAACACAGGTATCAGTGGCTCCCGCTCACTGTGCCAAGGTGTCACATACACAGACTCGTGTTTAGGAGGGAACTCGAGAGGTGTTGGTGACAGTAATTGTCCAAAGTCGCTGGATGGTTGAAATGTAGTGTTTATCCCAAACCTTCATTTCAGCCAATTGCCTTCCTGTGTCCTCCCCCTAAACCACCCTCGATGTACCCCCTGGCCTGGTGTGGGACTTGCTGTAACCCCCTTCCAGTTCCCCTCCCTGGCTACTGAGCAGGTGGTGAGCTGTGACGGCCAGAGAGGCTTGGGCAAGCCACACAGGCCCACT